>NC_000067.6:118607103-118907103 GCF_000001635.26 Mus musculus
TGGTCCCTTCCAGCTTTTGTGTAGAATTTTGCTGGTATTGAATGTAACGGAAGCAAGGCCTGGGGACTGAGAAATGAAGAGCCATACTTGCACGTGTCTGCACCACCTGCTGACATCACCAAACCATGGAGGGCACAGCTCTTAGAATCCAGAGCTCTCTAGCCAGTGCTTGGTACACAGTAGCATATTTTTCAGTCCATACAGACTTGGGGGTGGTTTGGGGTATTGCTGTGTGTTCTTTATGCTTATGTTCTTAGAGTATGGTCAGATGGGACAAGACCCCCTCCTGTCTTCTACATGACATGGAGAAAGGTTGTGTGTTCTTTAGGGTGTATCTTAGAGTTCTCAAAGTGGAACTGCAGTCTGGGCAAGAAAAAGACGACAACCTGGAGCTGGCCTCACAAAAAACACGAGGGGTTGGTTTCTCTTGCAGAGGGAGCCAACTTCCCTGCCTTGGGAATAGAATCAGTAATGCCACCAAAGTTCTCATGGTTGCATTAAAGAAAAGGTGACTGTAAAACGCCAAGATTGGAACCAGACTTATATCATGTGTCCCGGGAAGTGCTGGCCAAACCTCTTGAAACAACTAAGGTAGAATCTGGCTAAATAGATTTTAAATAAAATTCTTAAGCCAAATGACAATTCTTAATGCAATCATGCAAACTTTCCTAGGCTGGCCTTGGATGTGGTGTCCTCCTGCCTCAGCCTCCCACGTGCTGGGGTTACTGATAGGGGCCACGTGCCCAGCAAAAGCTTGTTTGCGGTGTTAGTTTTCGAAAAGCATGTGCTCTTCTAGTGCAGAGCCCACTGTAACTACCAGGGTTGAGAGCAGAGGCTGGGCTGGCGAGTTCTCTAGCACTCTGCTTCTCTGACCCTCCAAATGGTAAGTCAGGCATGGTGACTCATGCCTTTAATCCCAGCACTCAACAGACAGAGGCAGGCGGATCTCTGCAAGTTTGAGGACAGCCAGGGCTACCTAGTGAGACCCTGTCTAGAAAAACAATCAAAAAGAGATAGTGAGGTTGGAGAAAACCCGTGGGAAATAGACACTGAAAATGAAGGTTCCGTGTGTGTGTGTGTGTGTGTGTGTGTGTGTGTGTGTGTGAGAGAGAGAGAGAGAGAGAGAGAGAGAGAGAGAGAGAGAGAGAGAGAGAGAGAGATGAGTGGCTCACACATCTAACTGTCCCACTGCTACTGTTCAGAGAACTCAGGGGTGCATTTTAAGGGATTTGCTATTATTGATGGACTTGGGCTCAGAACATAGCAGGACCAGACCTTACTTTCAGTTAAAACACAAAAACTCCTGTCTGTTAAGAGTTCATCAGTGAGAATCCTTCTCACCCTGCACTAGGCTCCCTCTGTGTTGTAGCCTTGTAGCCATGTGCAGCCTGGCCAGGTTACTTAGGGGAACTCCCAAGCCTAATACAGTTAGAAAGGCCCTGCTCTGGCATTCTTTGCCCCACTGTAACCGAACAGTTCCAGAGCATTACCTGACATCCTCACAGTACACACAAAGGGCTAGCCCCGAATGTCACATGAATGTCAGTCTGAGTAGAAAGAGTACAATCATTTCTGTCTCTTGGGCTCCACCTCAAGACTGCTGCCCGAAATGCTGAGGAGACTCGCATGCCACCACCACCTCATGGAGGGCGACAGAGCCCACTGCCGCTCTCTGAACCCTGACAGCTACAGCTGCCTTGCCTTGCCTCCACCTCCCCAAAGGACAATATTCAAAGCACCTAGACCCTGAAGGACTCTTCACAGCACCCAGAACTGTGTTTGCCTCCCCATCTATCTGACTATCCAAGGCCTTGAAACCCCCTACCCTGGGGGACCGCTCATCTGACTTCCTGCTTCCTGGCGAGCTGCCCCTCCCTCTGCTGGACCGGCGCTCTCCAGGTGCACCCCCGTGCTGTGCGGACCTGGTGCCCACAGATGGCCTGGGCTCGCCTTACCTATGGCTCACTACTAGCTTTCAACATGTGTGCAGGTAATGCAACAGGTTTGTCTCCTACGTCTTCTGTTCCTTTCTCTGCCACCTTTATGGAATCTCACACTTTAAAAGACAGCAAACTAGAACTTTATAGACAGGACACTGCTAACAACGTTCAGAAGAGAGAAATGCTCTCAAACAATCGGCCACCAAGATAGTTCACACGCATGGTCCTTGCGCCCCCAGATTGGGTGTTGTTTGTTTTGGGTTTTTTTGAGGCTTTTTCATGTTACATCCATATCTGTATTTATATCTTATTTGTTTCACTTCCCAAGTGTATCATGGCAAATGTACAGATTTTTTGTTGTTGTTGTTAATAATGTGCTAGGATTTGCTAAAAAAGAAAATTAAAAAAAAAAAAGCCGACCTTTTGAGTTTTTCCTAGAATATAAGACAATGCAGTTTTGTGTGTGTGGTGCTATATGAGAACCCTCAGATGCCCTGCAGGGTCTTGTCAGATGGCCACTATCCTATCTGAGACAGAGACCTCTTTGTGATATTAAAGGGTCAAACCTGAGACTGACAAGTGACCCAGACAGTAATGGCATTTGCTTTGCAGTCCTGACAACCTCAGTGTGATCCCCAGAACCTACGTACAGATAGAACTGATTTCATCGAGCTGTCGTCCAGCCTACATATGAGTGCCATAGTCTCAGTATCCCCTCCCCACGGGGCCAGACACACCTTAATCTTGGAGGTTTTCTCTCTCCATAAGGTCAATGCCATCTTGAACCATATAGGTCCAGGAGAAAGAAAAAGAAAAGAAAGACCTGGCATGATAGTGCACACCTTTAATTCGAGCACTTGGGGGGCCTGAGGGTAGGGGAATGGATCTCTGAGCTCAAGACCAACCAGCTTAGTCTACATAACAAGTTCTATGCTAACTAGACCAGACCCTGTCTACATAACATACATACATACATACATACATACATACATACATACATACATACATACATACATACATTTAGCCTGGTCTACATAACAAGTGTCTACATAGACTCTATCTCAAGAGGAGAAGAAGGAGCCGACTATCCAGGAACCCTCCCTCCATCAGGTAGCTCCTGTGAGCCCTAACCATTCAGGACAGCTGTATGAGCAAGTACCCTGCTTGTCTGGACCCTGTTTTCTCAGACAAGCAACAACACTTTTCTAGAAGAGAAGCAAGGAGGAAACCTTGACCCTGGCTCCAAGACTGACCCAGACTCCATAAGGGTGAGTGCTATGCACTCTCTTCTCTGCAGCCCGTGAACCTAGGGTAGGGCCTGGCACCAACTGTAGGAGGAAAGAGGACACAATGTGGTGGCCCCACATCGTCTTTGAAACCTTTTAAAATATATGTCTTGATTTCTAAAGTCATGCTTTAAAATGTTTAACATTCGCCATCATGGAACTTTCAAAGTGTGTGTGTGTGTGTTTGTTCTGTCTGTCTGTCTGCCTGTGTTTGTGTCTGTGTGCATGTAGAAGTCAGAGAACACTTGTGGGAGTCAGTTCTCTTTCCACCATGTGGGTCCCAGGGATTGAACTCAAGTTGTCAGGCTTGGAGGCAAGCACTATGAACTGCAGAGCCATCTCCCAGCCTCCATCTTGGCCCTTTAAGAGTATATATTTCAGTGGCTTTAAGTTCACTCTGCTCAACCATCACCACTGTGGTGGTATAGAAGCCATCTCTGAAACTGACTCATCTAGTGAAACAACCATCCACTATTACTGACTCCAGTAGCTACCACTGCACTCCCTGAGGTATTTCTGTGTGTGCACACATGTGCAAGTGTTTGTGTGATATGCATACAGGCCAGAGGAATAACAGCCTTCAGTGTTATTCCTCATGTGCTGTCTACTTTGATGTTTGTTTTTGTGTTTGGGGTGTGTGTGTGTGTGTGTGTGTGTGTGTGTGTGTGTGTGTGTGTGTTTGATTGAGTCAGGGTCTCTCACTGATCTGGATTTCACCAAGTAGGCTAGGTTGACTGGCTAGTGAGCCCTGGGATCTGACTGCCTCCACTTCCCCAGCACTGGGACAAGTACCACATTACTGCGTTCACCTTTTTAATGTGAATTCTAGGGCTCAAAGTTAGAACGCAGGTACTTGTGTTTTTAAGTCATATACTTTATCACCTATGCATGACCCAGTCCTGTTCTCTGAGTGCAACTTCTAGATTAGCTAACTCTCAGAAAGAGTCAAGCCCAGGGTTTCACCTTTTTGTGAGTGTCCTAACTTTCATGATGGGACATGATGTCCTGACAGTTCTTCCACAGTATAGCAAGTGTCAGGATTCCTTTCATTCATAAGACTGAATAACACCTGCATGGACCCCAGTCTAGCAGTCGCACAAAGGATGTTGAGTGCTCAGTTTTGAGAAGCTGGGATAGAAGAATTATGAGTTCAAACCCAGCCAGAGCTATGCCTGGGACCTCATAGGATGGAAGGTGAGTATTGACTTTTAAAAGTTATCGTCTGCCAGGCGGTGGTGGCGCATGCCTTTAATCCCAGCACTCGGGAGGCAGAGGCAGGCGGATTTCTGAGTTCAAGACCAGCCTGGTCTACAAAGTGAGTTCCAGGACAGCCAGGGCTATACAGAGAAACCCTGTCTCGAAAAACCAAAAAAAAAAAAAAAGTTATCGTCTGAGCTTCTCACACACACACACACACACACACACACACACACACTAAATAAAAATCTTAAAAACAGTCTTAAGCATAAGCAAACTCCCAGCCAATTCTTTTGTCTCTGGCCCTCATCTTCTTTTGTCTCTGGCCCTCATCTTCCACAGCACAGCCGGGCTCACAGACACTGACTTGTTTCTTGGATTCCAGGAGCTCAGACTGAACTGAGGCTAGCAGGCTCTTTCGGCGAGATGTCTTCCTACAGATCTGCAGATAGAGCTGCTGTCCTGTTCCAGTTCCAGATGAGGGAACTGAGGCACAGGAAAGATCCCAGCTAGATAGTGACAGATGAGGCCAGGGCCAGCCCTAGGCTACTCCCTACCAGCCTAGCACCTTCCTTCACACCTCATTAGGCCAGTTACCTTCCCTGTAGTTGCTGAAGTATTTGAGTCCTTGATACATCAGAACCAGGGGAAGCTCCACTCCCTGTGAGCAGTGGTGAGCCTGAGAATGGATTCCTAGCAAGTGCCTAGGTGATGCTGAGATGCTAGTCTGTTTCTCAGTGAACCTTCATGAGCATTCTAAGGTCCAGAATCTAGAATGCCACTGGGCTTCAGGAAACAGCTTGAGAAACACCTTGCCTGGTGTAATAGGGTAACTATGGCAACGACTAACTCAACACCACATTGAATGTGAAGTGAATAAGCTGAGGAGATAGCTCAGCTGGCATCACCCAAGTTCAGTGCCCAGAAGCCATGTAAAAGGTCGAGTATGGTGGCATGCCCTTTAACGCCAGCGCTGGGAAGGCAGGCACAGGAGGATCTCTGGGGCTTCCTGGCCAGCCAGTCTCACCCAAGGTATTTCCAGACCAAAGAGAAACCCTGTCACAAAAATAAGGCAAGTATCATTCCTGAGGAACACCACCTTCACATCCATGTGCACACACATGGATGCTCTCATGTACGTGCATATATACTAAAAAAAAAAAAAAAAAAAAAAAAACTGGTGAGATGGCTCAGCGGGTAAGAGCACTGACTGCTCTTCCAAAGGTTCTGAGTTCAAATCCCAGCAACCACATGGTGACTCACAACCATCTGTAATGAGATCTAGCACCCTCTTCTGGAGTGTCTGAAGACAGCTACAGTGTACTTACATATACTAAATAAATAAATCTTTTTTTTTTTTTTGAGTTGTGTTTTGTTTTGGTTTTTTTTTTTTGGTATTTATTTCATTTACATTTCCAATGCTATCCCAAAAGTCCCCCACACGCTCCCCCCCCCACCCCCCCACCCACCCACTCCCACTTCTTGGCCCTGGCGTTCCCCTGTACTGAGGCATATAAAGTTTGCATGACCAATGGGCCTCTCCTTCCACTGATGGCTGACTAAGCCATCTTCTAATACATATGCAGCTAGAGACACAAGGTCGGGGGGGGGGGGCAGTTACTGGTTAGTTCATATTGTTGTTCCACCTATAGGGTTGCAGATCCCTTTAGTTCCTTGGTTACTTTCTATAGCTCCTCCATTGGGGGCCCTGTGTTCCATCCAATAGCTGACTGTGAGCATCCACTCTGTGTTTGCTAGGCCCTGGCATAGTCTCACAAGAGACAGCTATATCAGGATCCTTTCAGCAAAATCTTGCATGCAATGGTGTCAGCGTTTGGAGTCTGATTATGGGATGGATCTCCGGGTATGGCAGTCTCTAGATGGTCCATCCTTTCATCTCAGCTCCAAACTTTCTAACACAGCAAAATGTAATAAAATACAAAATAAGAAACATGAGTGCTGTGAGCTCGTGGACGAACCCCTTGTGCTGGCTACTGTATCCCCGTGGCCGAGACCACACTTGGCACCAGCGTAGTCTCACAAGAGACAGCTAAGAAAAGAAAAAAGAAAAGAAAAGAAAAGAAGAAAAGAAAAGAAAAGAAGTACGTACTGTGTTAGAGGGGAGCCCAGGCAGAAGTGTCCTGGCATGTTGGGCAAAAAGCTTTCTGTTCAGGAATAGTCTTCCTCCATTAGCTTAGTCCAAACCTCCCTGACCTCTCTGAATCCTCCTGTATTTATTAACTCACACTGTAGAGATTCCAGGCAAGAGCGGACAAAGGTCATGTGAATGGGCATCTAACCCTGGATTACGTATTGACAGTCACTGAAATACATCCACTCCATGTCTACCTCATGTGGGTCCTCCTACCAGGCCATGGTCCCAGAAGTGGGCTCCTCCTCAGGCCCTTCCTATATGTCCTAGAAGCAGCTTGAAGATGTCCCTGGATGTCCCAGCCTCCCTCCATGTCTTACCAAGGTCTGAGTTCCAGAGGGCTCAGTCAGAAAGGTGTGGAGTAGAGCAAGAAGGCAGCTGGTTCAGACCCTGAGCCTCTTCAACCTCCTCCTGAGGCATGGCTGATGCCATTCCTGGTCAGTGTCTGTTGATCTCCCATTCCCTGGACACCTCTGGCTCCAGTATGAGTAATTAGTGCTTCCTATCTGCCAGGTTCTGTTCCAGTGAGCTACCTGCAATCAGACTCTGAAGTGAGAGCTCTGATTACTCCTACTTCATAGACTGGAAGCACGCACAGCAAACTCATGTAGCTTACTTGTGGTCACATCGCCAGTAAGAAACAGAGCTGGGCTTCAAATGCAGAAAGTCAGGCCAGTGAGCAAGGAGCAAAGCTTAACCTCATGACCTGAGTTCTACCCCTGGAACCCACAAGTGGGAGAAGAGAGACAGCTCCTGCTAATTGTCCTCTGGCCTCCACGTGTGTATGCTATGGCACACACTGACTTAGGGTTTTCTTGCTGTGAACAGATGTCACAACCAAGGCAACTCTCATAAGGACAACATGTAATTGAGGCTGGCTTAGAGGTTCAGAGGTTCAGTGCAGCCGGACATGGTGGCGCATGCCTTTAATCCCAGCACTCAGGAGGCAGAGGCAGGTGGATTTCTGAGTTCGAGGCCAGCCTGGTCTACAGAGTGAGTTCCAGGACAGCCAGGGCTACACAGAGAAACCCTGTCTCAAAAAAAAAAAAAAAAAAGGTTCAGTGCATTACCATCAAGGCAGGATCATGGCAGCATCCAGGCAGGCATGGTGCAGGAGGAGCTGAGAGTTCTATATCTTCATCCGAAGGCTGCTAGCAGAATACTCACTTTCAGGCAGCTAGGACTAGGGTATTAAAGCCCTAGTGACACACCTACTCCAACAAGGCCACACTTCTTAATAGTGCCACTCCCTGGCTCAAGCATATACAAACCATCATATTTCCACTCCCTGGTCCCTATAGGCTTGTTCAAACTTATGAGTCTATGGGGGCCATACCTAAATATAGCATAATGCAAAATACATTTAGTCCAACTTCCAGAGTCCCCATAGTCTATAGCAGTCTCAACAATGTTAAAAGTCAAGGTCTCTTCTGAGATTCATCCAATCGCTTAACTGTCATCCTCAAAGCAAGACAGGAAATCAGCTGGGCAAACTCCAAACTCTGCATCTCCATGGCTGATGTCAAAGCAGATTTCAGATCTCCAACTCCTTTTTCATCTTTGTTGACTGCAACAGGCTTCTTTCTCCTGAGCCTGTTCCACTCCCTGTTAGCAGCTTTCCTCAGCAGATAGCCACAACTCTGGCATCTCAAACATTTTGGGATGTCTGGGATCTACATATCATCTTCTGGTCTCCTCCAAAGGACTGGCATCACTTCTCCAGCTCTGCTCTCTGTAATACTCTAAGCTCAGATTAATCCACTCCACTGTTGCTGCTGTTCTTGGTGATCATCCCATGCATGGCACTGGCATTGCCAATACACTGGGGTCTTCTGCTGCAACTAGGCTTCACCAATAGCCTCTCATAGGCTCTCTTCATAGTGCCAAGCCTCAAATCCTTTGCATGACCCCTTCAGTCCTGGACTGTCAACTGCAACTGAGGCTGCACCTTCACCAATGGCCTTCCATGGCGCCTCATAGTGCCGAGCCTCAGTTGTTCTTCATGACTCCTTCATGCCTGCAAAACCAGTACCACCTGCGTGGTGATGCTTATATTACCAAGTCCAGCTGCGGCACGAGCTACAACCTTGGCTATCTCTGGAACACAGCTTCTTTGTGCTCTCTGAAGACACTTCCCAGAAGATTTCACCTCAGTGGTGCTGGTCTCTTCTTTTTTTTTTTTTTAATATTTTTAATCAAATGAATGCTTTATTAGACTCATCACCATTATAAATTTCTTGCCATCATTGAGTTAACAGATTTTTAAGACCAACCAACATCAGCAACAGAATTCTTAAGAAACCACATTCATTTGCATTTCCAAACTGTATCCTGCCTGAGATGGCAAAAGGTCAGAGTTACAATTTTTCACACAAGACAAAAACTCTTAATGTTTTTCATAGATTATGTTAAGGACTCATTTTTTAATAGTGGCTAAATAGTATATCTGATAGCTTTCTTACATATTACAGTATATAATAATATCATATACTTTATTAGATCCATTTATATTAATAGTTTGATTATTTTGATGCTCCTTTGAGTTTATTTTTAGGGTAATTTCTTTTTTTTCCTTCTTAATTTTTTACACTCCATATTTTATTCCCGCCCCCATCCATCCTCCAACTGTTCCATGTCCCATACCTCCTCCCCACACCCCTGTCTCCATATGAATGCCCCCATCCCCACCCCCACCTGACCTCTAAACTCCCTGGGGCCTCCAGTCTCTTGAGGTTTAGGTCCATCATCTCTGAAAGAACACAGGCCCATAAGTCCTCTCCTGTATGTGTGTTGGGGGGCCTCATATCAGCTGGTGTATGCTGCCTGTTTGGTGGTCCAGTGTTTGAGAGATCTCAGGGGTACAGATTAATTGAGACTGCTGGTCCTTCTACAGGATTGCCCTTCTCCTCAGTTTCTTTCAGCCTTCCCTAACTCAACAACAGGGTCAGCTGCTTCTGTCCATTGGTTGGGTGCAAATAACTGCATCTGACTTTTTCAGCTGCTTGTTGGGTCTTTTGGAGGACAGTCATGATAGGTCCCTTTTTGTGAGCACTCCAAACCCTCAGTAGTAGTGTCAGGCCTTGGAACCTCCTCTTGAGCTGGATCCCTCTTTGGGCCTGTCGCTGGACCTTCTTTTCCTCAGGATCCTCTCCATTTCCATCCCTGTAATTCTTTCAGACAAGAACAATTACAGGTCAGAGATGTGACTGTGGGATGGCAACCTCATCCTTCACTTGATGTCCTGTCTTCCTGCTGGAGGTAGGCTCTATAAGATCCTCCCTACTGTCAGGCGTTTCATCTAAGGTCCTTCCCTTTGACTCCTGAGCGTCTCTCACCTCCCAGGTCTCTGGTGCATTCTGCAGCCCCATCCCCACCCCCATTTCCAGAGGTTGCCTGTTTCCATTCTTTCAGCTGGCCCTCAGGGTTTCAGTCCTTTTCCCTCACTCAATACCAGATCAGGTTCCCTTCTCTACCCCACTCCCTCTCCCCTGTCCACTTTCCCTCCCAGGCCCCTTGCTCCCTCCCCACTTGTGATTGCTTTCTTCTCTCTCCCAAGTGGGACTGAGGTGTCTTCATTTGGGCACTTCAGTATGTTGACCTTTTTAAGTTCTGTGGATTGTATCTTGGGTATTCTGTACTTTTTTTGTGTGTGGCTAATAGTCACTTATTAGTGAGTAAATAACATGCATGTCCTATTGGGTCTGAGTTACCTCACTCATGATATTTTCTAGTTCCATCTATTTGCCTGCAAAACTCAGAATGTCCTCATTCTTAATAGCTGAGTAATATTCCATCGTGTAAATGAACCACATTTTCTGTATCCATTCTTCTGTCATGCGACATCTAGGTTATTTTCAGCTTCTGGCTATTACAAATAAGGCTGCTATGAACATAGTGGAACGCGTACCCTGTGGCATGGTGGGGCATCTTTTGGGTTTATTCCCAAGAGTGATATAGCTGGGTATTCAGGTAGATCTATTTCCATTTTTCTGAGGAACCTACAGACTGATTTCCAGAGTGGTTGTACCAGTTTGCAATCCCATCAGCAATGGAGGAGTGTTCCTCTTTCTCCACATCCTCTCTAACATGTATTGTCACCTGAGGTTTTCATCTTAGCCATTCTGATTGGTATAAGGTGGAATCTCAGGGTCGTTTTGATTTGCATTTCTCTGATCACTAAAGACTTTGAACATTTCTTTAGGTGCTTCTCAGCCATTCCAGATTCCTCTGTTGTAAATTCTCAGTTTAGCTCTATACCCCATATTTTGATTGGGTTGTTTGGTTTTTTTGGTGATTAACCTCTTGAGATATATATATATTGGATATATATTCCCTCTATTAGATGTGGGGTTAGTGAAGATTTTTTCCCAATCTGTAGGTTGCCCATTTGTCTTATTGACAGTGTCCTTTGACTTACAGAAGCTTTGCAATTTTATGAGGTCCCATTTATCAATTCTTTTTTTTTAGTTTTATTTATTATATATAAGTACACTGTAGCTATCTTCAGACACTCCAGAAGAAGGAGTCAGATCTTATTACAGATGGTTGTGAGCCACCATGTGGTTGGTGGGATTTGAGCTCAGGACCTTTGGAAGAGCAGTCAGTGCTCTTAACTGCTGAGCCATCTCTCCAGCCTCACTTATCAATTCTTAATCTTTGAGCTTGAGCCATTAGAGTTCTGTTTAGGAAATTTCCCCCTGTAACAATGAGTTCAAGGCTCTTTCCCACTTTCTCTTCTATTAGATTCAGTGATCTGATTTTATGTTGAGATCCTTGATTCACTTGGACTTGAGCTATGTACAAGGTGACAAATATGGGTCTGTTTTCATTCTTCTACATACAGGCAGCCAGTTAGATTAGTACCATTTGTTGAAGATGCTTTCATTTTTCCATTGTATACTTTTGGCATCTTTGTCAATGATCAAGTGTCTGTAAGTCTGTAGTTTTATTTCTCGGTCTTCAATTCTATTCCATTGATCAATGTGTTTGTCTCTGTATGCTGGTATCTTCTTAATCACCAATAATTTCTTAGCTCCAGCTAACCAGAATCAATTGTCCCAGTAGTCTCCTTCTCCTTTTGACTATAAAGCCAGAGGCAAATGGCCAAAGCTGCTGAGTTCTGCTGCTTGCAGAAGCTGGAACATGGCCCCTTTGTTCTTTTACATTATCACTAACTTCATTTTTTCCAACTCCTTTACTGCCTAAACTTGGCTGTCCTGGATCCTGCTCTGTAGAATGATCTTGAACTCAGAGATCTACTGTTTGTCTCCTGGGATTAAGGATATGTACCACCCTGTCTGAATTTAAGCTTTTCTTCACCTAGAATTTGCTTTGTGTCAGGCTGGCCTTGAACTCAGAGATCTGCTTGGATTTATCTCCTGGGATTAAGGTGTGCACCACCATTCCTGGATCTAAATTTAGCTGGGTAGGATGTTTCCCCAAGGTCACCATTCCCTTAATACAATTTAATATCCTTGAACAGAGGATTCAGCTCCATTTCACTTCCTGGTACCCCTTTGTCTTAGCCAGGGTTTCTATCCCTGAACAAACATCATGACCAAGAAGCAAGTTGGGGAGGAAAGGGTTTATTCAGCTTACATTTTCCACATTGCTGTTAATCACCAAAGGAGGTCAGGACTGGAACTCAAGCAGGTCAGGAAGCAGGAGGTGATGCAGAGGCTATGGAGGGATGTTCTTTACTGGCTTGCTTCCCCTGGCTTGCTCAGCCTGCTCTCTTATAGAACCCAAGACTACCAGCCCAGAGATGGTCCCTTGATCACTAGTTGTGAAAATGCCCCACAGTGGATCTCATGGAGGCACTTCCCCAACTGAAGCTCCTTTCTCTGTGATAACTCCAGCTTGTGTCAAGTTGACACACAAAACCAGCCAGTACACCCTTTAATATTCAAGCTATATATTTTATATTTTTCCTTTCTAAGCTTGCTATGCTTATTCAAAATGCTCTTCATGAGGTATAACCAGAGAAAGTCTATGATGGGTGTTTCATTTCATCAGTGAAATTTTCTGAGTCTCTTCACCTTAGCCTCAGGCAGACTCTTCAGACAAGGGCAAAAAACAGCCATGTTCTTCACCCAAATGCTACAAAAACAGTACCTGGGCCATATACTGACGTTCTTCTCCACTGAAACCTTTTGGGCCAGGTCTGCACAGTTCAACTCATTCACAGCAACAAAGTCTTCCATATTCCTACTAGGATGGCTCATTAAACCTCATTAAAGCATTCTACTGCTTTCCAAATCCAAAGTCCCAAAATCCACATTCTTCTAAACAAAAGCATGGTCAGGCCTATCACAACAGTACCCCACTTCTGATACCAACTTCTGTCTTAGTTAGGGTTTATTGCTGTGGACAGACACCACAACCAAGGCAACTCTCATAAGGACAACATATAATTGGGATCTGGAAGCCAGTGAGCTTCCCTTTGCAAAGAAGAATGGAAATGTAGTGTCTTAAAATGTATTGTTGTTTGCATTTCTTTTTTTTTTTTTTTTTTTTTTTTTTTTTGGTTTTTTTTGAGACAGGGTTTCTCTGTATAGCCCTGCCTGTCCTGGAACTCACTAACTCAGAAATCCACTTGCCTCTGCCTCCCAAGTGCTGGGATTAAAGGTGTGCACCACCACGCCCGGCTGCATTTCTTTTAAAATTCAAATTGAGGGCTGTGGATATAGCTCAGTTGATAGTGATTACCCAGTAATCACATAATCACAAAGCTCTGGACTCAGTCCCCAGAGCCGCACAAATCTGACATGGTATACACACACCTGTAATCCCATCCCTTCAGAGTACAGACAGGAGGATCTAGAGTCCAAGGTTATTGTCAGACATGTAATGAAGTTGAGGCCAATCTACATGACACCTGTGATGGCTTGTGTATATATATATATATATTTTTTTTTTGGTTTTATGAGACAGGGTTTCTCTGTGTAGCCCTGGCTGTCCTGGAACTCACTCTGTAGACCAGATTGGCCTCGAACTCAGAAATCCACTTGCCTCTGCCTGGCTTGTATATTCTTGGACCAGGGAGTGGCACCATTTGGAGGTGTGGCCTTGTTGGAATAGTTGTGACCTTGTTGGAGTAGATGTGTCACTGTGGGTGTGGGCATAAGATCCTCACCCTAGTTGCCTAGAAGTCAGCCTTTCCCCTAGCAGCCTTTGGATGAAGATGTAGAACTCTCAGCTCTGCCATGCCTGCCTGGATACTGCCATGTTCCCACCTTGATGGTAATGGACTGAACCTCTGAACCTGTAAGCCAGCCCCAATTAAATATTGTTTTTTATAAGACTTGCCATGGTCATGGTGTCTGTTCACAGCAGTAAAACCCTAACTAAGACAACACCCCATAAAATTGACTCTAACACTCGGGAGGCAGAGGCAGGCGGATTTCTGAGTTCGAGGCCAGCCTGGTCTACAGAGTGAGTTCCAGGATAGCCAGGGCTATACAGAGAAACCCTGTCTCGAAAAACCAAAAAAAAAAAAAAAAAAAAAATTGACTCTAAGGAATGGGGCAACCTCCCACTCCACACCAACCCCACAATTTGCTGAGTCAGCAGATCTCATTGAGTTTCAGACACAAGGTTGGTACAACTGTCTAAACTATAGAGACAGGAAATGTGGTTATGTTCCCAGCCCTGCATAAACTGAATGTGCTAGTAGTGCACACCTGTAATCCCAGCACGCAGGACATGGGGGCCTGAGGATCAGAAGTTCAAAGTCATTGTTGGCTATATAATAGAGTTCAAGGACAATTTGAGCTCAGCCTGGGCTAAGTAAGAATTCACTGTGGGCTGGGAGATAAGATGCACATTTAATAAGAAACGTCTCCATAGCTCTCTTTCTTCTCTCCCTCACTTTTTCTTTTAATGACAAGGTGCTTTTATATCCAGGCTGGCTCTGAATTTGCCATCCTCCTGCCTCTGTCTCCTGAGATCCTGATTGCAGTGTTTTCTCCTGTTGGTTCATACATAGTGGCATAGCTTTCAAATGAGGGCATCTTGGAGCCACTGGACTGTGTGGTGCAAGCATGGGCAGCTACAGGGCATCCTGTGTTACTTACATTCCTCACTGTTGAGACAAAATACCTGGCAAAAGCAATCAGTGGAAGGAATAAAGACAAAAAAGAAGAGGAAAGAAGGAAGAGAGGGAAGGAGGGAGAGAAGAAGGGGAGATGGGAGGAAGGGAAGGTGGAAGGAAGGAAGAAAGGAAGGAAGGAAGAAAGAAAGGAAGGAAGGAAGAAGGAAATTGGAAGAAGCAAGGAAAAGATGGAGGGAGAGAGGGAGGCCCACAGTTTGAGGTCACACAGTCCACCATGATGGGGAAGGCATGGTGGCAGGAACTTGAGATCTCTCGTGGACATTGTGTTCATCAGGAAATCAGAAAGCAGAGATTGGCAAATGCTGGTGCTCAGCTCACTTTCACCAAGGCACTGGCCCATGGAACAGCACCACCCACAGCTAGGGAACACCTTTTCACCTCAGTTAAACCAACCTAGAAACTCCCTCACACATGTGCCAGTGATTTGTGTCCTAGGTGATTCTAGATCCTGTCAAGTTCAGCAGCAATATTAACCATCATATCAGGTACTCACCATAATACTTCTGAACAACATGTGTGAGAACTGACCCCTGACCCTGACCCTGTAGACATATGATGCTGGGAGCTGGATCCCTGGGTGGGTAAGGGTATTTTGTTCTTCTGGGATCCAAAGTCACAGTGGACAGGGCAGAGGCTATTCAATGGGCCAAGATTAATTTTCCAAAACTCACAAAGAACAGAGAACTGTGGTTCCCTGGAAGACTAAGGGTCCTCAGCTTACCTGTGACTCAAAACATACAAGAGATGTCTGGAGAGATGGCTCACCATTAAGAACTCTTGCTGCTCTTGCAGTGGACTTGAGTTCAATTCCCAGCACCCACATAAGATAGCTCACAAACAACATAACTCAAGCTCCAGGGGATCTGATGTCCTCGTCTGGCCTCTGCACTTACATGCTATAACCATACAGGCACACACGGACACATAATTGAAAATAAGACTGTCAGAGGGAAGTGCCTTGGCTTGGTTCTTGAACTGGGGAGTCCCCATTGCCAACATCTTCCAGCTTCTTTCTAGTTTCTCTTTTCATCTGGGAGCAACAGACAGGGCCTAGCTTCTCTAGGCAGACTTCAGCAGCCCAGGTATGGCTGCACTGCCCTCAAGCCTTACAGGATTGGACAAGCTGTTAAGCCTGAGCTTGTGATCTCTCACCCATGATGTGGGACAGTGATACCCCACCCCCCAGGTGTGTGAGCACACCCAAGGGAAGCTCATGCCTTCCCTTCTGCCTCCTGTGACCTGCGGAGGGAGTTACTTCAGTCTCCTCAGACATCCCTCCCACTGCTCCCTGCCTCTGAGGAAGAGATGCTGCATGTGGTCCGTCTCAGAGGTTGGCACTTGCAACTAGGGACGTTTGCAAAAGGAGGGGTAGAACTGATAACAGGCTTCTTGTTTGGCCCTGGCAAGAAAACACTGTGCCAAAGTGCAAGTGGCCAACTCCACCCAGAACTATTTGTTCAAGGGGGGCATGGCTGCCCTGTAAGGATGAGGGGCTCTGGGGCTGCTGATGCTGGTATAGTACCAATCTAGTATGCATGAAGCCCATATAAACCTAGTGGTGGCAGCTGTGTGATCCAGTGGGAGGTAGAAGCAGGAGGGTCAAAAGTTCTAGATGATCCTCGGCTACTTAAGCCCAGGTTACATGAGACCCTGTTTCCAAAAGCAATTATCTCTTATTTGTTAGTATGTGAGTCATTAACAGGTTATGGCACAGATTTTTGTTTTGATTTTTTTTTTCTTTTTTGGTCAGGCTGGGGATGGACTCGGGGCCTTGTGCATTCTAAACTCATACTATACAATTGAACTATAGCCTCGCCTATTCACACAAGTCTTGGAAATTAGTGTGTACTTCACACTCCTAGAATGTCTCAGTTCAGACGAGTTATATTTCAGGTGGTCAGTGGCCCTTTGTGCAGAGGGTGGTCATTTATACTTTTTCTTTTCTCTTTCTTTCTTTCTTTCTTTCTTTCTTTCTTTCTTTCTTTCTTTCTTTCTTTCTTCTTTCTCTCTCTCTCTCCCTTCCTTTCTTCCTTTCTTTCTTTCTTCCTTTCTTTCTTTCTTTCTTTTCTTTTTTTCTAGGTAATGTCTCTTGTATTTCAGGATAGCCTCAAACTCTCCGAGGATGTCCTTGAACTTTTGATGCTCCCAACTTCATCTCCAGAGACTGTGATGATAGTCATGACTCACTGTGGCTGGTTTTACAGAGTTCTTGAAGGCTTTGTACAAGCTCAGCAAGGACCCTACCAACTGTGCTGTGTGCCTGGTCCCTTACACTTATTTATGGTTTCTTTTTTATTACATTTTATTATGTGTTGTGTGTTTGTGTATATATGTGCGGGTGCACTATTGACATGATGTGTATGTGCCAGTCAGAGAATACATTGCATGAGTCAGTTTCCTCTTCCTGCCATGTGGGACCCACGGATAGAACCATCTTGCCTGCCTGCCTGCCCTTACTTTGGGTTTCTGTTCCTTGCAACAGAAAGTAATTGTAGTCAGCTCATGAGGAGCTACCCCGCTGCTACAACTGCTAAAGTAACTGGACAAGGGATGAGAGGTACACAGCCAAGAGAAGTCCCTGGCTAAGCTTGCTCTGCTTCACACACGTACCTTTACAAAGATCTACAACAGCTCCAAGAGGCTCCATCAACTTGGCTGTAAGTGATGGCTTTGAGTTCAGAGAACATGGCAGGTGCTAACATGCCCAGCTGATGTGTCTGGTCCTGGATAGGGCACTTGGTGCCCTGCTACCATCTGGTTTCTGGAGTCCCCCAAGGCATCCACTGAGAGGCATTATAGCTTAACTGGACCCCTGCCCACTGCTTCCTCTACTCCCCTACAGCTGCTGGCCCCTGAGCTCATGATAATTCCCTAAAAATGCTTACACATTCTACCTCCAGCCAAATCCCAGCTCCTCTCTCCAGGCCACTATGACCTCCTGTTTGCCCATTCAAACCATATTCTCAAGAGTGCAGGCTTCAGAGTCATATGGACCTCCAAGGAAAACTGGGAGTCCCTCATGGAACTGATAAAATGGGGGGCTCCTAGGGACTCTGCAGGAATGGGAGGCTTATTTTTGTTCTTGAGGGACCCTCAGGTTGATTCTCAGGGCAGACATACATGTTGATCAAGTCGTCCCCCCACCCCCCAGTACTAGGTGAAGAAAAGAACTCTGGGACTGTGGTCATCAAAAGGCAGGGACCTGGGTGTATAGGCTAGACCCAAGGCACAGCTGTGGTGTCCACCTCCTGAACCCCAGGCTCTTAGGTGAGAGAATGTGTCAAAAAGATTCCAGCCGCCAGGCACTTGGGAGGCAGAGACAAGTGGATTTCTGCGTTCGAGGACAGCCTGGTCTACAGAGTGAGTTCCAGGACATCCAGGGCTACACAGGGAAACCCTGTCTTGAAACCTCCCTTCCCCACCCCCCGCACCCCACCCCCCCCCGCACCCCACCCCCCCAAAAAACACACCAAAAAAACCCAAAAACAAACAAAAAAACAAAAAAACAAAAAAAAAACAGGAGGAGGAGGAGGAGGAGGAGGAGGAGGAGGAGGAGGAGGTGGTGGTTCCAGCCACTGGGCTCACAGCTGATGAGATGGCTCAGTAGGTAAGAGTGCCTGTCTCCAAGGCTGACAATCCCTGCTAGATCCCTGGGATTCACTTGCTAGAGGGAGCGAATTGAGTCCAATTGAGACAAGTTGTCCTCTGAAAGCTATGTCCCCAGCTGCAAATAAAATTGTTTTTAAAAGTTGATATTCCCGTCTATGCAAATCACATACATTTACAAAATAGAGACCAAAAAGAAGTGGTTCATCTGCATATCAGTCCTCTCTTTACTAGACTAATTGTTTTCCCAAAGACTGAGAAGTCAAAAGCTCAAATTCATCCTTATCCTCCCAGCAGGAATCAAAAGGCTGCCCTTGCCCTCCGGAGAGAGTTTTGTGGTCACCCGCCACACACTTGGACAAAAGAATCCACTTTCCTCTTCCCCGAAAGCTCTTAACAAACCCAGAAAGTAAATCTTTTTATTCCTAGTTTTAGGTTCTTAGGGCCGGGATCCTCAGCTTGGAAGGAGTTTCCACTGAAGTTTGTCTTTGCTGGAGCCCTGAGGGGATGGGATGCCAGAAAGCAGTTCCTCTCCAACAGATTTATTTTAGGGCTTGGACAAAGTGGGAGTCTTCGTGGTACCCTATGAATCTGACTGATTCTTGTCTAGCATTATGCCTGTGACAAGCCCACTTGGAAGGGAAGGGGTGAGGACCAATACAGACACTTGGTACAAACACCCTGGGCTCAATTAACCCCCACTCAGGTCACAGCTGACAGCTCAGCAGTGAAGGCAGAGCCCCTGGAGCGTGCTTGTGTTTGTGGATTCCCTTTCTGCAAGCCTTAGCACTTGATGTGTGTCTGAGGGCATTCCCACATTCACCTCTGCTAGGCTTTAGCTTCACTGCCACCCACACCTGGAGAGTTTCAAAGGCAGTCTTGGTCTCACCACCACACACACATGGTTCCCATAATAGTAACACTTCCCTCTGTCATCTTCTGCTTGTCCACTTGCCTGGCTAGAATGATAGGAGCCTCTGGAAGGGCTGGCTTCTTGACATTATCCTAGGGTGCTCTCCTTTTGAAAGCATGTCCCCGTTCTGGTCCCTGATGGAGAACTTAGTGCTCAGGATGTTGGTTACAGAATTCTTTAGTATCGGTATCTGGGAGAGCTGGGAAGGGAAGAGGTGATCACTTTCCAGTTTCTCCCATGAGAGCTCTAGGACTAAAATGGCCTTTGCATTGTCACACATCCACAGAGTTGGGTGTGATAGCTACAGGAATGTTGCCCAACCCCTGACACATGTGACCTCTAGGAGCATCAAGAGCAGCAGAGGTGGTCCCTGGAGAGGCAGACAGGGAGTATCCCAAGGGTTTCTCACAGAGCAGCAACCTGTGGCTGGAGACAGTGCAGAGCCAGCAAAGGAAGGGGGACTTGTGTGCCTATGCTTGCAGGCCCAGGAAGTCTTTATAGACTCATTCAATTAAGCAGAACGTATGCCTAATGAGGTCCTGAGACATCACCCTGTGGGTTCACCTCTAGGAACTGTGTACCTTTCTGCTTGCCCATCTACCCATGGCCTACTACTGTTCACATTCAGGCAGACTCGACTTTCCAAAAGCCAATTATAAAGAACATCCAAAATCTTAAAGGAGCAGAAAGGTGGCAGGCACAGCAGCACAGCACAGGTCCTTGCTGAGTTGCATAGCCAGACTCCCATTGTAGAAGAAAAAGAAATGACTCCTGCAAGCTGTTTACACTGCACACACACTAAGGCACAGTGTCCTTCCCACACACACCCACCCACCCACCCACCCACACACAGAGACTTAAAAACAACCCTATTAAAGGAAGTGGAAAGAGAATCTTACCTCCCGTTGCCTCCCGTGTTTCTGACACCTGGACACTTCATCCCATCTCCTAAACTCTTCTGCATGTCACACGAGCCCAGTTTGTCAAAGAAGGACTGTCACAAACCTGTCTGAAACTTTCTTTTCTGATGCTTCCTAGGCTCATCTGGACTCAGACTAAGGACTGATTCTGGGCTCTGAGTAAGAGGCCCAGGCATCTCTTTTAAGTTTATTTTTATTATTTTATTTTATATACTGTGCAGCAGAAGATGACCTTGAATTTTGGATCTTCCTGCCTCTACCAGTGCAGGGATTAGAGACCTGTTGTACCACACCTGGGCTTAGAGCTTTGTGTATGCTAGGTGACTTCATGTATGATATGCTCAGTGAGCTAGTCATGGAGTTAAAGACAAGTAAAAGCAACAGAGAAAAAAGGGTATAAGGTCAGTGTTCAGAGCGAGGAAAAACAAAAACGTTAAGGGGAGTGCTTAGGTGCTCCTGGCCACAATCTCGCCCTGAGCAACTGCCTTGGGCTCAGCGTGGAAGCTCAGAGGCCAGTAGGCCACAGCGAGAGTGGCTGTGTCCCCAGGGTCAGTAGCTAAGCAAGTGCCAGCTCCCAGAAAGGCACAGCTCCGGCAGGTGCGGCTCAGCGCCTCCCTCCGGCCGTGCTAGCCGTAGGGACGGCCCTGCAATAACCACGCCCCTAATGCCACGCCCACCTGACGGCCTATAAAAGGCGCCGGCCGCAGCCCACTCAGGTTCGAGTGGGTGCTGCTTAAAGGTGGACGGCGGCCAGGGTTGCCGCGTCCAGCTCGGTGCCACGCCCCGGCCGGTGCTGCGGAAGCCTCAGCCATGCTGTTCTGGCACACGCAGCCCGAACACTACAACCAGCACAACTCTGGCAGCTACTTGCGGTAAGACGTGGCAACACCTGCCTACGATCGGGGTCCGAGCGCTGACTAACCTCAGGCCTCCAGAGAAGGGCCCTCCGGGAGGCCCCTAGGGAATGGTCGGGGAAGAGGCGCACTGATGCCCGCGGGCTGCTTCTTCGAGGTTTCCTTGCCACTCGCTGTGTCCCCAGCCGGGTTTCGTCGCCTTTCCTCTCCCTTCCCCACTCCAATAGGAGAAATAAACTTGCCTCATCTATCAGGAGCTGGAGTGTCCCGGGAAGCCAGGCCCCGCCCGCTCTTTGCTCTTCTCGGCCCTTGGGCCCACAGGTGGATAGCGGGAGCAGGTCTGCGCTGCAGCCCTGAGGGCTCGGGCTTCAGGGGGTGGCTGCCCTTGCTCGGGGTCAACTTGGTATGGCCCCTAGAAATCTCCTCTTCTGTGGGGATTTCGCTAGCGCACTTTAAGGGAAGAGGGTCCCGCGGGATTTTGCAAAGTTCTCTGAACTCCCTCTTTTAGGAAATAGAACTTCCTCACCTCCCCAAATTGCTTTGGTGACTCCGGGATTCTTTGATTTTTTTATCCCCCTCGCTATGGTGCAGCTGGCTGCAGGGCTAATAGGCAGGCATTTCTTTTTCTGAACTCGCCAGAACCAGCTTCAACCTGTCTTTATTTCCATCCTAGTCACAGTTTATTATATGTGCCGTACTTAA
Source organism: Mus musculus (assembly GCF_000001635.26). Lineage (NCBI taxonomy): Eukaryota > Metazoa > Chordata > Mammalia > Rodentia > Muridae > Mus > Mus musculus. The sequence continues at coordinate 118,628,787 of NC_000067.6, forward strand.
CCCAAAGTGTGTTTGATGTGGGCTCAAGAAGACATCCCAGGGGCTGTCAGCCCTAACTACAGACCCTTAAGTGCTTCTTTGGACCCCCCCCCCAAGTCTCCTCTTTTGGATTTCTTTGTTATTTGTACTTCCTGGCTTCTGATTCATGTATGTTCAGAACTCCTCTAGGAAGACATGCCCCTTCTTAGAAAGCCGAGGGTTGGCCAGGTTTCACTGGTGTATCTTCAGTTTTTTTTTTTTTTTCTTTTAAAAAATAACTCCAAACCATTGAAAATGGTAATCAAACTAGGGACATGAGACTGCAGATCCCGGTGGTGGTGTTGAGCCCACAGTTAAAATTGCTATAGAATAAATATATGCTAACTGTATTACACTCTATAGGGTTACCTGTGGTTTCTTTTGGATTGTTGTGAGTAGCCATTAGGTATTTAATCTCATCCTATCTTAAAAATGAAGTTGAAGGTGACCTTGAGCGGAAGTATTTGAAATCTAGTTGCATAAAACATTATCCTTGTTTGAGGCGTGGTGTGGTTTATGTATCTGTGCCTGAGATGGAAGTTTTGTGAGCCAACTCAGATACTTTTAAGATTTTGACTTAGCATGAAAGGAGGAAGGCAAACGTTGAGGTTGAGAGCCTGAGAGCCACTACAAAGCAGCACTGTTTCTTTGGGTGCTTTGAGGAAGCAATGGGTAAAGACCAACCATACTCCCCACTGGAAGCTGGTGTTGTTTTTGTTTTTTACCTTCAAGTAGTTTGACTTCCTTGCGCCCTGTGTATCTGTGTTAGTGCAAGAATATTTTTCTTTGCTTTCCTTGTTTTTCTTTTTCAGAATTTAAAATTTTAATTTCATATTATTATTTTTTAATTTTTATTGTTTTTTTGTTTGTTTATTTTTTTGTAGTGCTGGGATGAACCTTGGGCCTTACGCTTGTTCTTCCATTTTGATAACTTCTGGCCCTCCTTTTTTATTATCAGTTTTTGTTCTGCTAGAAATTCTACAAGCCATCTGATTTCAATGAATAGTGGGTGGCCTTTAAGCCCTCCCTCTCCTTTCTGTTTGATGTTCTGGTGACTTTTATTCCTTGGCAAATAAGGACAGCAGGCCAGAAACAAGTTACTGTTGAATGATGGCTCTTAACTAATTCTCTCTCTCTCTCTCTCTCTCTCTCTCTCTCTCTCTCTCTAATTTAAAAGTAACTGTGCCTGGGTTATTAACTTACATGGTCTGGGCAAACATGAAATTATGCAATTCTCAGGGTAGCAGGATGATACTTCTTTCTGTGTTCCTTAATAACTGCCCAGGCTGGAAAAGAGGAAAGATTTGCTTCCGGTGGAGGTGAAACTGGCCAGCCCTGATAATACTACTCTGGGCAACAGACAGGAATAGCAGGAAAAAAAAAATACACACAGGGAATGTCTCCCAGGTGTGCCCAAAGGCAAGCTTTCTGAGAACCTGTTAGGTACTGTTGGGGTGTGTGCTGGGTTATATTTCATGGACACTCATTTATGATGCTGTACAGGGAACACATCGTACTGGTGACAGTGCAGTGAAGCGGGGTCAGCTGATCTGATTCATGGAGATGGGAGGAGGGTCATCAAGATCGGGCGGGGCATCTTTTGGTAGTTGTTTCTGTGGCAACATAGTTTAGAATCTTTAAGGAAGTCTCACCTGCCTGTAGGTCATTCTGCTCCTCAGGGATTTTATTGTTCCTAGCAAGGACACCTATCTGAAGTCCCAGCAACTCAGCCAGCAGGACAGCTCCGTGAGTCTGAACAGCTCTGTGAGTCTGGGAGTTCAAAGCTAGCCTGGGCAATGTACTGATAACTTCTTGAAGAAGTTTAAAAACAAGTTCCTCTGTCACAGGGTGATTGGAGGCTGAGGTGTACATGTATGTATGATGTGTGTGTGTGTGTGTGTGTGTGTGTGTGTGTTTCCCAGACAGGGTCTCATTATGTAGCCCTAGCTGTCCTGGGACTCACTCAGCTTGGTCTGGAACTCACAGAGAGCCACCTGCTTATAAAGACTAGTCTTTAATAATGTTCCTCAGCTACCACACACTGTGTTTTGAGGTTGGAGCTCCTACCTGTCTGGAACTTGTTAAGCAGATTAACTGCCTAGCCAGTGAGCCTCAGGGGGGTCATCCTGTCGCATCTTCCCAGCACTGGGAGATGTGTAGTTAGCACACACTAACCACACTCAGCTTTTGCAGGCCGTGCCCTCTGGGATTGAAACTAGGTCCTCACTGTAAAGCAAGTGCTTTACAGGCTGTCTCCCCAGTCCAGGGCTAATGTTTTGGTGTAGGGAGCATTACTTAGAGATGAAGGAAACAGCTTTTTGAATACTTTTAGATTTGTCACTTGGGTAAGAAAACTGAAATCAAGGTTTTCTATCTTCATAGTATTTTGGAGAGTTTTTTTAAAAAAGAGCTTTAAAAAGGGGAGCTATGGGCCTGCAGTATGGCTCAGCATGTAAAAGGTGCTTGCTGCGAAGCCTAAAGACCCTAATCCAATCCTAGGAATCCACATGGTAGCAGGAGAGAACCGGCTTCCAAAAGTTGTCCCTTGATATTGATGTGTGTGCACATGCTGAGTGTGCACTTGTTCATATGCACATGTGCCTGGTCACACAAATAACTAACTAAATACATACATGTTAAAAATCCCCGTTTTGGAAGAGATGAAGGTGTGCATCCATCTGGGTGAGGAAGCTAACAGCTCTTCAGTTGTGAGTTTACAGTTATGGAGTACTGCCAACTGTTGAGACATAGAAGGGTTGATTCAAGAATAAAAGTTGAGGCTGGGGAGGTATGTAAAGGTGCCAAATTTGACCTAGCTTCAGTCTCTGGCACCCACATACCAGGGCAGAACTGAATTTTGCAAGTTGTTCTGTGACCTCTACACATACACACACCCACTCGCCCACTAGATAGATAGATAGATAGATAGATAGATAGATAGATAGATAGATAGATAGATAATGTAAAAAAGGAATAATATAGTTCAGATGTTTGTCCTGGAAGAAGTTTTTTTTTGTGTGAGTGCTTACGGACAGAAATGAGGTACCCATGGCTAGGGGTATAGCTCAGTGGTAATGCACTTGTCTGGCATGGACACAGTTCTGGTTCAGTCCCTGAGCACTGTATCCTTCCCCCAGAAAGAAAGGAGGGGAAAAAAAGGAAAGGAAGAAAGAATAATGTCACTTAGGTTTGGGGAGGTAGGCAACAACTTTACACCTCCACATTTCCAGGCCTTGGGTGAACAGATCATGAAAGCCAGTGGATGAAGCTAGGATCATACAGTAATGGTTGCATCTGGGATTTGGGCCATGTGGATGAGGAGCTAGGCCAGCCAGCAAGTCATGCTGGACTCTAAAGTTGTCTTTGCTACCATGGCCTGCATCTATTCCACCCAATATTGCTCTATGTTCCTGACCACTGATTCCTGTGTTTTGCAGTGATGTGCTGGCTCTGCCCATCTTCAAGCAGGAAGAGCCGCAGCTATCTCCTGAGAATGGGGCCCGCTTGCCGCCCCTACAGTATGTGTTGTGTGCCGCCACCTCTCCAGCGGTGAAGCTACATGAAGAGACCTTAACATACCTCAATCAAGGTAGAGGCCTCCATAGAGTTGTAACCCGGGTGCAGGGGACAAGTGGGATAGTTAGCAGATGATGTGCAAGACCCTGTTGGGCCTCTTTACCTGTAACTTGGGACTAGGAGTCGGGCGCAGGGTCAGATTCTGTGGCTTAGCTTGTGTGGCTTCCCAGGACCTACATGACTTCACTGGGTAAATGGAAATATTAAAAACTGAACCAGGGGGCTGGTGAGATGGCTCAGCGGGTAAGAGCACACTGACTGCTCTTCCAAAGGTCCCGAGTTCAAATCCCAGCAACCACATGGTGGCTCACAACCATCCGTAGTGAGATATGACACCCTCTTCTGGTGTCTAAAGACAGCTGCAATGTACTTATATATAATAAATAAAATCTTTAAAAAAAAAAACTGAACCAGGAGTGGTGATGTGAGCCTGGATTCCTACTCCATACACTAAGGCAGCCTGGACTACAGAATAAGACTCGAGAAGGGGGAAGAGAAGAAGGGAGGAAAAGGCAGGAGAGGGGCACCTCGGAACAGTCCTCATGTGCCTTCAGAACTCAGTGGTCCTCAGGTGGTTGCTATTACTGTTTGGTGCCTTTGGGACCTGGTCTGCTGTCCTTTATAGAGTAACAGCTGGTCCACATCCTCCCTAGCTCAGAGTCAGCCTTCCACCTGCCGGAGAGCAGCTGCCCTTGCTGGCTCTAGCACGGTGACCTGCATTATTCTCGGTGCCTCAGGGATTTCTTGTGTAAAAGGAGAAAGTCTGATTTTGGGGGGTTGTTTAAAGAGGTGAAGGTAAGTAACCTGCATGGCATGATGACAGTTGTGCAACCATCAGTCCTTCCAGTCTTTGTTGTGTTTTGAGTTGGAGTCTTGCTATGTAGCCCAGGTTAGCATGGAACTCAAGATCCTTCAACTTCCTAAGTGCTGAGACTCTGTCTTGTACTCTGTCTAGCTTTTAATACTTCTTTGAAAGTCTTTTTATTATGTTTATGTATGTATGTATGTGTGGATGTTTGTATACGTGTGATTACATTATGTATACCTATAATTGTATGTGTGTGTGATTACACTTATATATGGTGTGTGTGTGTGTTTGTGTTTGTGTGTGTGTGTGTATAAATGTGCACTTGAAGTCAGAGGAACTTGTTCTCTTTCTTTCACTATGTAGAATTCAGGTCACCGACTTGGTTGGCAGCAGGTGTCTCTGCCCAGCCAACCATCTCACCACCCCATGTTCCCCTTTTTGAATGTTTCATTTGTCAGACACCCCAGCGGTACCCTGGTGGATAGAGCTTTGTTGGTGTCTGTTCTGATGATGAGACTGTATTTAGCACTGTCTCCTGGACTGCCGCATAATCCAGCCAGTGCCACTGGTTGCTCTGCTAGGGGTTGGAATCTGGGAGGGGCAGCCTCCTTTCTGTAGAATTGCCTGTTAGATTTGACCTTGCCCATGTCCAGAACTCATAAAAAATGGAAGTGGCTGATCTACCTCTGTGTGGAATCCGTCCTTGCTATCCTGTCCCTGAGGAAGGCACTGCTCACCTATGTGGGCTGCACACTTACTACTCCTGTAGTAGCTTGGTGGCCATTGATGGCAGCAGGTGACAAGCCAACTGGAAGCAGTCCCTTGTGTTTGCACAGTGGCTTCTGTCGTTGTGCTTTCTTACTTGTTGAAGGTTAAATGCTCTGAGCAGTCTCTCTCCTTGCCGGTCCCCTCATCATTCCATCACTCTTCCCCTAGCCCCTTCCCGATTCTTGCTTAATATTGAGAGGGAAGAAATGAGACCACTGAACTGATGTGGGTTTTGTTTGGGGCCATGTTCCACGTGAGCACTGTGAGGTGTTGTTGCTGAACAGGGACACTGTGTCTGTCCCCTTCCCCATCTTAAGGCTTTCTTTGGTTGTGTTTGCCATGCCCCTCCGCTGTGATTTAGCCAGTGTTAGAAGGTGTTTACTAGCATATGAGGTCTTACTAACACGTTTAAAAGAACATCCTCTTTTCCATCATAAGAACATCCTCTTCTCCATCATAAATGTTAAAAGAGAGAAAAGGGCCCACTCTGAGGTTCCATCCATCTGCTTGTCTTAACTTAGTATATTCCCTTTGGATATTTATAGATTTATTATTTTACAATAGAAGTTGAACCCTTGCTCAGAGAAGCCTTGCAAAATAGTGGTCTATCACAGAACTACACTCCCTCCACCCCTAGATATTTTTGGTTATGCATTCTTGTTTTTTGATATTTTGAGACAAAGTATCTCTGATTCCAGAGATCTTGTGGACACCCCAGATTGTTTTTTATGAGGTTTTACAAATGGCTGACTAGGCTTGACTGACTAGTAAAGTGATAGATGCTTATTACAGAAAATATAGATTGCTTTGACATTGTTTAGAAGGGCTGGAGATAGGTCAGTTGTCAGAGTACTTATGTAGCATGAAGGAAGCCCTGGGTGATTTGATTGATAGTACCTTATGAACCAAGTGTGGTGGTACACACTTGTAATCCCAGCTCTCTGAGAGGCAGGAGGATTAGGAGTTCAAGGTTATCCTCACCTACATAGAGAGTGAGGATAGCCTGAGATGCTTGAGACCCCTGTCTTTGGGGAGGGAGGGAAGGAGGGAGGGAGGGAGGGAGGGAGGAAAGAAAGAAAGAAAGAAAGAAAGAAAGAAAGAAAGAAAGAAAGAAAGAAAGAAAGAAAGAAAGAAAGAGAAAAGAGAAAGAAAGAAGAGAGTCTTTCAAGCTGGATGGTGTACATCTTTAATCCCAGCACTTGGGAGGTAGACACAGGCAGATCTCTATGAGTTTGAGGCTAACCTTGTCTATAGAGTGAGTTCCAGGACAGCCAGGGTTACACAGAGAAATCCTGTCTCAAAAAACTGAAGGGCTGTGAAGAAAGAGAGAGAGAGAGAGAGAGAGAGAGAGAGAGAGAGAGAGAGAGAAAGCAAGCAAGCAAGCAAGCTAGCAAGCTAGCTAGCTAGCTATCAGGATTATTATGAGTTATTTAGCCATACACCTTTAATCCCAGCACTCAGGAAACAGACAGGGGAATTTCTATGAGTTTGAGATTGGGTCTACACTGTGAATTCTACATTGTGACAGCCATCGTTACATAAAAACCCTGTCTTTAAAAAAGTTACTACTTACATTCAATGCTTTCCTCTCTGTGGTAACTACTGTGTGACTGTAGCCAGTCAATATGCTAAATATATTAATTGTTGCTAATTTGCATGTTTCTGCCAAATTTTTTTTAAAAATCCAATTGAAACTCAAGAAAGCTTAAAACAAACCGGGTGTGGCAGCGTACACCTCTAATCCTAGCACTCGGGAGGTAGAGGCAGGTGGATTTCTGAGTTTGAGGCCAGCCTGGTCTACAAATTGAGTTCCAGGACAGCCAGCAGGGTTATACAGAGAAACCCTGTCTCAAAAAAAAACCAAAAAAAAAAAAAAAAAAAAAAAAAAGAAAGAAAGAAAGAAAGAAAGAAAGAAAGCTTAAAATAGAAGAGCAAAAGGCAGAAAATTAAAAGAAAAATCAAATTTAAATTCCCTCTAATATCATATGTGTGTGTGTGTGTGTAATTTCATTCATTTGGTGTTGTGGTAACTCTTGCTGTGACACACATGCAAAGGTCGGAGGACAACTCTCAGAACTCAGTTCTCTCCTTCCATCACATGGGTCCTGGCAGTGGGAGTTGTCAGGCTTGGCAGCAAGTGCCTTTACCAGTAGTCATCTTGCCAGCCTCGCCACTGACTGTCTACATGTGCATGTTTTAAAATTGGGATCATATAGTACCATACCATAAAGTCTGTTACTCCAGTGTTTTATATTGTGGGCAGTCATTTTTTGTTGTTAGAAATTACACATTAAAGGTCAATGAGATGACTCAACAGGGAAGCCCGATAACCTGTGTTCAATTCCCAAGATCCACATGGTGGAAGGAGAGAACTGATTTCCAAAAGCTGACCTCTGACCTCTGCATACGTGCCATGGCTTGGGCATGTGCACACACATACAAATAAATGAAATTAAAAAAAAAATTAAACTTGGAGGACTAGGAATATAATAGTAATAGCTCAGTGTCTGTCTAGAACTTAAACCCTGACAAGCATTCTTCCATGTAGAGCTTGATTGGTTTTGAGTTATACCTCACATAGAACTACAGTGTTGAAATGCTACACATTATCTTCTTGGCAGAGTATCTCATGCCAGCCAGCCCTCTGCATCTCAGGGTCTCTCTCAAAGTCAGGTTTTCCCAGTTTTCACAATTAGTAAAACATGAGACTTGATTTTTTTTTAATAGTAATAATAAAAATCTTTGTGTAGTATCTTAGACACTATCCTATTGCTGGGAAGAGACACCATTACCAAAACAACTCTTATGAAAGAATGCATTTAGTTGTGGACAGCCTACAGTTTCAGAGGTTTGGTGGGAAGCATGGTAGTGATGGTGCTGGAGAAGCAGCTGAGAGCTACATCCTGATCTGCAGGCAGAGAGGTAAAGAGGCAGTATGCTTGGCTTCTGAAACCCAAAGCCCACCCCAGTGATGCACTTCCTCTAACAAGGCCTTGCATGCCTTCTAATCCTTCTAATTCTTTCAGATGGTGACTAAGCATTCAAATGTGTGAGCCTATGGGGGTCATTTTTATTCAAACCATCGCATGTATGCATACACATATAGATACATGTCAGATGACAACACTGGGTGTCTGACTTCACCATCTTCCTTGCTTGAGATGGAGTCTTAGTTATTTACCATAAGCTTGTAGGATTCTCCTGTCTCTATTTACCATTGCACCATAGGAGAATTGTTATAGATGCTACTGATGGCTAGCTAGCTTTATGTGGGTTATGACGATCCAAACCCAGGTCCTTCTGCTTGCATTACTCACTGAGCCATCTTCTCAACTCTGGAATTTGCTTTTTTGAAAAGTTTTTTTTTTTTTAAATCACTTTTAACCACTTTTAATCCACTTTTTTATGGTGTGTGGAGTCAGGTTGTAAGAGCAAGTACAGTACCCGAGGAGGTCGGCGGCATCTGGTATCCAGGAGGTGATGGTGTCATAGGTGGCTGAGAGCTGCCTGACATGAGTGGGTGCTGGGAACTGAATGTGGGGCCTCTGCAAGAGCAGTATGTGTTCTTTACCTCTAAGCTGCTTTGTCTTCAATCCTCAAAACTTGATTTGATTTTTTTTCTTTTTGTTTTTTTTTTTTAAGGTGTGGTCCCAAGCTTTATGGAGCCTAGTGTGGCCTCAAACTTGTGAACCTCCGGTGTCAGCCTTCCAGAGTGCTAGAATTATAGGTGACCATTAGCTTGGTTAAACCTTCTGTGCTCCATAATGATGACTGACGTGATGAAATACCTAAAATGTTGGTTGGTCTTCTAGAATGTCTTTGTAATTTTATTACTATGTCTGCTGTATATTTCTCTTTGAGATATTTGTCCTATCCACTGGAAGAGACATGATTTATGAACCATTTAGTGGCCATATATTGTACTATCTTTCCTCTGTCACACATTTTAGCTATATTTCGTGGTATTTATATTCATGGCATATAGCATGTAAGATTTGAGAGCCCTGAGCATGCTAACCATACATGCTACCACTAGGCCTACACTCCCAGGCCCATGATTACATTTTATTATTACATTTATTTATTTGTGTGAATGTGTACAAGCAATGCATACATAAGAGATCAGTGGAGAACTTGTGAGAGTTCTGTCCTTCACTCTATGGGTTCTGGGATCCCAGGGTCAGGTGAGTTCATCAGGCTACTCTCGCCTGCCTGTGCCTTTGTTTTTCCTTTTGACCTTGCAGTTTAAGCATGATGTTGGGTGCCTTATGGCATGTAAGCAATAATTACTTGGAAAATGTTATATCTTTTTTCTTTCACCTTTATTAATGATACTCTACCAGGTGTCTTCTCAGCCTACCTCTACCCAACCACTAACCAGGACCTACCTTTATTAACTTTTGAGATTAGATAATATTGGGTGCCTTCAGGGTGGTATGGCTGCAGAATTAATATCCTTCAAGTCATATTATAGATTTTTTTCATATTATAGATTTTGATCTAATTTTTGCACCTGTGATCTCAGCACTGAGCCGAGGCAGAAGGATTATGAGTTGGAGGCTAGCCTGGGCTATATATTAAGATCACAGTTTTAAAAATTAACAACATCCCATTCAAGACCTTTTTAATTTATTGAAAGATTTTTCGCTTAAGTTATTTATATTTATTATGTTGATCCTTATCTATAAATCAAATTCTCTTACTGAACCCCTGGACCACCATTTCCTGGGCAGTGTCCAAAGAGTGTCTCAGCAGTAGGAAGACTCAGGTAAAAAGTGTCACAGGTATGTCATGCCACACAGGGCTGTCCTGGTCACCAAACCTGGTGGCTGGTTTTAGAAGTGGGGAAAATGGCTTGAAAAGCCAATATATCTTCTGAGAAAAGTCTTCTAAAGAAAACAGCTGTAGACCAGAATGAAGGCTTGCAAGTTCCCCGCTGGGGTCAAAGGTCCTGGTGGACCCAGCTTTCCTGACATTGGAGCCTGAGGGAAGGGAGGAGGTGGAGAGAAAGAAGCCCAGGCCCTTCTGCCTTGGAGATGGGAAGCTTTCCTGAGTGCTCGCCAAGGAGAAAGCAAGCTTTGCTGGTCTTCACACACACAGCTTAACTTTTCTTCAGTACATCTATTTATTTATTTTCATGCTTCTAAGATTAAACAAGATAGGGTACACTAGTTTTGTGTGTGTGTGTGTGTGTGTGTGTGTGTGTGTGTGTGTGTGTGTGTACCTGACTGATCTGAGACTCCAGCACTTTAGAATTAGTTTTTGTTTTCTTTCTTCCTTTCCTTTTCCTTTCTCTTTCTCTCTCTCTCTCTCTCTCTCTCTCTCTCTCTCTCTCTCTCTCTCTCTCTCTTTCTTTCTTTCTTTCTTTCTCTTTCTTTTTGGAGACAATCTTACAAACCCCACGCTGGCCTCAGACTCATTGTGTAGCTGGGAATGATTGTACACTTCTGATCCTCCTAAGAGCTTGGATTGCCTGAACGGGTTTATGTAGTGCTGGGCTGGTGGTCTAACCCTGGTTTTGGGCGCATAGCAAGCAAGCACTCCACCATATCCCCAGTCCCTAAGAGCATTTATAATCAATGACTGTGATAAGAGCACATGCCCTCTAGGTCCATCAGAAAAGCACTTTCTAATCCCTCTTCCCTCTACCTGACTGAGGATCAGGCTCAGAGCCTGAGCTAACCCCGAGTCTTATTCCTGCCCTGATAGTCTTTCCTAGGTAAACCTTAAAATACATTGCCTTTATTTTTTCAGGTGACAGCCTGACAGGTGTCTTAATTCTCTATTCTCCTCACCTGATCAGACAGGGGTCTGGAGAATGATGGGGCTATAGAGGGTCCCGCAGGAAGGGGAGAAGACACTGGCAAACTAGGGTTTTGTTTTTAGTAGATCTAGCCCCTGCACTTTCTACAGTCTTTTTCATGGTCTGCTCAGGGCTGTGCAGGTCCTATCTCCTGGTAGTTCAGATGTTTTCCAGCCTCTGGTCCAGGGCAGTCCTTGAATCTCTGGGTTCCTGGCTGTTCTCACCAGGACAGCCTCCCGTTGGGGCTGTTGCCTGGAGAATTAAGTGGTCCACGAATGTCTGGTTACATTTTTCCTTCTTCTAGGTTTCTAAGTGACTGAATTTAAAGAAAGGGGTGGGATTAACCTCTCTGCTCTCTTTCTTCCTCAGCTAGGTTTTCTTTTTCAGTTTAATTTTTAGCCTCAAGTTTGGATATATAAGCTACAGAAGACAAATGACCTTGGTGTACATTACCTAAAAACAAACAAACAAAAAATGCATTCTCTCTCTTTATTCTGAAAGGTGTTTACTGAGCAGGGAGACATGCCCACTCTAGAAATAATGTCCCATAGTCTCTTGTCTTCTTCTCTTGTCTTGGTCACACTAGCATGGGCATATGTGTATGTGTCAGATCTCATTACGGATGGTTGTGAGCCGCCATGTGGTTGCTGGGATTTGAACTCAGGACCTCTGAAAGAGCAGTCAGTGCTCTTAACTGCTGAGCCATCTCTTCAGCCCTTAAAAAATATTTTAAGATTATATTTATATGATTATGTCTATTTACATGTGTGCACATGCCATGGCATTTGTTCATGTGGAGGTCAGAGGACACTGGGCATTGAGCCTGTTCCTCCACGGTGTGGGTTTCAGAGACCCTTCCTTCCACCCCGCCACCTCTACCTCCTGAGTGCGGGGATTAAAGACATGCACCATCATGTCCAATTGCAGTCTTTAATTTTTAAAATAGTATATGTTTGTGGTGTTGTGTGTATATAGGGCATAATGATCACATCAGGTGATAAGCATTTCCATCTCTGAATATTAATCAGTGTTGTTGTTGTTTGTGGTGGTGGTGGTGGTGGTGGTGGTGGTGGTGTGTGTGTGTGTCTGTTGTGTTGGGAACCTTTGAACTCCCTCCTTATTCTTTTGTCATTTTATTTTCTTGGGATAGGATCTCTCTATGTAGCCTAGGCTGGCCTCAAACCTTGTGAATCCTGCCTCAGCCTCCTGATTGCTGGAGGAGCTTCCAATAAGAAGCTCTAAACCACAGTTATCCTGCAGTGCTGTGGAGCACTGGAACCTGCTCTTCCTTTCCAACTTGTTTTGGTACCCAGTGTCCAACCATCCAACCTCTCTCCTCCCTCTGATGTACTTCTTGTGGGGAGTGATACTGTTAGGGATTCCACCTAGTGCGCTGAGCATATTATGCACATCTACCTCTGATCCTGCAGCATCCTCTAAGGTCTTCTAAGTATATTTGTGGAGTTTTTTGTTTTTAAAGATTTATTTATTTAATATATATAAGTACACTGTAGCTGTCTTCAGACACACCAGAAGAGGGCATCAGGTCTCATTATGAATGGTTGTGAGCCACCATGTGGTTGCTGGGAATTGAACTCAGGACCTCTGGAAGAGCAGTCAGTGCTCTTAACTGCTGAGCCATCTCTCTAGCCTATTCTATGTATATTTATTTGTATGTGTGTATCTGTATGTGTAGGCCAGAGAATACCTGTGATGTCCTTCCCCCAAGCACCTTCCATTTGCCTTCTGACTTAGGGTCTAAAACTGGCCTAGAACTCACATGTTAAGCTAGGTTGGCTGGGCAGCAAGCACCAGGGACTCCATGTCTCATTTTGTTATGGCTTTCTAGTCCCTTTATATAGTCCTGGCTCCTGGAACTCAGAGGGCTGCCTGCCTCTAGCTCCTTACTACTGGCTTTCAAGGTGTGCTAACTACCAGGCCTGGCCAGCATGGCTTTATTTATTTGTTTATTTTTAACAACAAAAAAGCACTGCTTCTAGGCATTGAACTCTGGCCTTTATGCTTGCACACCAGGTACTTCACTCACTGGGCTGGCTCCTGAGCCCCTCTCAGAAGTTTTGTATTTGACATATAGATTCTACATCTCTTGGCCTGAGTGCTGCTGAAGTAAAAGGCTCCTTGACAGGGTGTCCCACTGGGAATCACGATGCCTCGAGTTTCTTAGTGCTAGTGATGTTAGCCTAAAGACTGAATTAAGACCGCCAATGGTCATTGTGTGTCTGTGTTGGGCTTCTGTGTGGTGGATTTACAAGTGTTCCTGTGCAGCTAATGAAGTCTTTTAGCAGAGGGGTCATTTAGGCTGTGCTGATAGCTTGACCCCCTTTCTGTAATTGGCTGATAGTGATTTCCTATTTGTTTTCCTCTTCCTACATGTATTAGAAATGTATCTGTAAGTTTTCTCTAGCTGGGGAGATAAAATAGCTCAGGCAGTGAAAAGCTTGTCAAGCAAGCCCGAGGACTCAAGTTTGGTCCCCAACACCCACAGGAAGGAAAAAAAAAAAATCCCGGCGTGGTAGTGCATGCTTTCAACCCCAGTGTTGGAAAGATAAAGACAAGTGAATCCCTCCAGCTCACTGGCTAGCCAGGATCACTGCATCAGTGAGTTCTAGGTTCAGTGAGAGACTCTGCCTCAAAAAATAATGTGGAGAGGGATAGAGGAGGAGCCCTGACATTGACCTCTGGCCTCCACACATCACCATCATCATCAAGAGGTAAAGATTTCCTTTGTTGGTGAAATGGCTCAACTGGTAAAGATGCTTGCCTTCAAGTTTGACCTGAATTCAGTCCCTGGGACCCACATAGTTAGAGGAGAGAGCAGACTCCCTGTAGTGGTCCTTGTAGCTCCACATGTGTATGCCTTCCTTTGCCCCATAAATACACACATTTAAAGAATCTTAAAAGAAAGAATTTACTTTCCCATTATTTTCCAGAGCTTCCTGCCCTGGTAAGTACTCCCGGCACTTAGAGGTTAACACTGAATTCTTTGGTATACATTCCTTTGCTCCTGTTGTCTTGCTGATGCTGTAGGGAGTGCCTCTGCCTGGCTCCCCTGTCACTTGTGCCTTGAGCTTTTCCTCACCCGGTTGTACCACAAGGTGTTTCCTATTCTTCTGCTGCCCTGAGGCAGTCCTGGCAGCAGCCCCTTCTAAGTGCCCAGGCCATGGTTTTCTTCTTCAGGAGTACCCACAGATAACTGTCTTGCCTATTCTGACTAGAGTATATACCAGGCTTGATAACCTCATTCATGACATTCATAGCAGAAAGGAGGTTAAGGTCTTCTTAGACATAGGTCATGACCTTCAGGGAAAAGGCTCAGGCCCCTGGACAGAAAGGCTTTGTCCCTGTAGTGTGCTGTCTCCCTGACTGAGTGCACTCTGTCACAGTCACGGGTACTTGAATAGTACCATACACGTTGAGGTGACGAGACAAATTGCCCGTGCTGGGCTTCATGGCCACTGCACCGTGCTTTCCTCCTCTGCTATTCTTCTAGTGCTTTTGGCACGTTGCCCTCCTTTCTCTGGGGTGAGGATGGCCTCTTATTATATTTTACGTGGCATTCATTACCTAAACCAGCAACTGTTGGAAAGTAAACAACCTGTAAATCTTGGCTGGCCCTGGCAATTGCCTCCTGTTCTTGGGAACACAGTGATCTGGGCAGAAGGCCGTGCTCTGGGTTCTGCCCACTGGGCAGAACTACTCTGGCTTGTCTGCCCTTCTTGCAAAGGCACCTGGTTGCCTCTGCCCATTGGAGATCAGCTGGGATAGGCTGCTCTGGGCAGCACTGTGGACACAGGAGCTGCCTTCTGGAAGACTGGACTGCCTGAGAGAGAATGTGCTGTGTGCCTATGTACAGGGGTACTTGAGTCCAAGTCCCAGGGATGGGTTTCTGCTAGATTGCCTCCTGGCTAAGTGACCTTAAGTACTGGGTTACTTGGGGTATTGGGTGGTGTGGCTGCAGGAGAGTTTATTTGTGTAGTTTAGAGTGGCCAGCAAAGGGGTGGGGCGGGTCAAGAAAGTGCTGTCCTTACCTTGCTGTTAGGATGTGGTCATGAAGAGTGCTCACAAGAGGCACTCCAGACAGTATTTTGTAGGTATTGAGAAAGAGACACAGGCAGGTTGAAAACTTGTCTCTGGAAGCTGGGGAGATGGCCATACTGGGCCAGCATGAGGTCCCAGTATGAGTTCAGATCCCCAGCACACAAAACAATGGGTATGACTACACCTGTACCAACAACCCCAGCACTGTAGCTGGCAGAGACATGAGGATAATTGGGTTTGCTGGCTGCCAGCCTAGCTCCTTATTCCCTGTCTCAAGGGAATAAGACAGAATGACAGGACAGGACATTCAGTGTCCTTTGTAGCCTCTCTGTAATGCCCAGGAACCCCAGTACACACATATACATATGCATGCAGCATATTCTCTCTCTCTCTCTCTCTCTCTCTCTCTCTCTCTCTCTCTCTCTCTCTCTCTCTCTCCTCTTTCCCTGTCTTCCTCCCTCCCTCACACCGACCTTCCCAGTAACCTATACACATATGCAGCACACAACTAACTCTTATAACTTCACAACTTGCCCATGACACAAGTTGAATGACAACTTGTGCAGCCCAGCGGCAGAGTACTTGCCTAACATGCATGGTTCTATCACAGCAAAAAAGCAAACCGCCAAACAAAGAAATTGCTTGGTCATACAGACCAAACCTTGGAGGGTCTAGACTCAGGGTGCCCTGACCCTAGCTCCCTTTTCCTTTTCCCTCTCCTCTCCTCTCCTCTCCTCTCCTCTCCTCTCCTCTCCTCTCCTCTCCTCTCCTTTTTTTTTCTTTTTTCTTTTTCTTTTTCTTTTTCTTTTTCTTTTTCTTTTTCTTTTTCTTTTTTGAGACAGGGTTTCTCTGTATAGCCTTGGCTGTCCTGGCCCCTTTTCCTTTCTTGTTTAGGTCTAGGCAGCAGGCAGCTGCTGAGCCTTTGATACTGATCTGGGGCATGTTAACATCCCCCTGGAACCCCATTCCTCATCTTGAAGTAGCATAGTTATATGGCACTGTGGAGTCTTTGATTTTTTTTTTTTTTCAAGACAGGGTTTCATGGAACCCAGGCTGACTCAGTGCTATATAGTCTAAGATGATCTTTTTTTTTTTTAAAGAAAAGATTTATTTATTTATTATGTACCAGTATTCTGCCCGAGTACATAATGGACATGTATGCCTGCAGGCCAGAAGAGGACACCAGATCCCATTACAGATGGTTGAGAGCCACTATGTGGGTGCTGGGAATTAAACTCAGGACCTCTGGAAGAGCAGTCAGTGCTCTTAACCTCTGAGCCATCTCTCCAGCCCCTAAGATGGTATTAAACTTCGGGTCGTCTTACCTCTCCTGAGTTCTGGAATTACAAGTGTACACCACTATGCTCTGTTTTTGTAGTGCTGGGTAGCAAACCCAGGGCCTCATACATACTACATAATAGGCGAGTGCTCTACCAACATCAACATCTCCAGCTCCTGCACCATGGAGTCTTAGCTCCTTGGGCTAGAACCTCCTGTCTGCTTGATGTGGTTTTGTGACTCTTAATTGGTTCCGCTTCCTCAAATGCCTACCTGGCTGATTGGCCGTGTGTGTGTGTGTGTGTGTGTGTGTGTGTGTGTGTGTGTGTGTGTGCGCGCGCGCGCGCTCACGTTCACACAAGAGACAGACAGGAAGACAGACAGACAGACAGATAGACAGACAACCTGTGGGAGTTGGCTCTAGCCTTCTACCATATGGGTCCCAAGATTGAACTTAGGTGTTTAGGCTTAGTGGCAGGCATCTTTACCAGCGGAGCCATCTTGGTGTCTTCAAGGATATTATTTTATATACCCAAACTGAGAAAATTTAGCACAGATAAAATAGCAGCACTTGTCATATACCTCAACAGTGCTCTTAAGGCCCTTGCATGGTGTTGCACACCTTTTAACTGCAGCACTCAGTAGACAGAGACAGGTGGATCTTTGTGAGTTAGAGGCCTTTGTGGTGTATGTAGGGAGTTCCAGGATGCCACGAATGCATAGTGCTATTCTGCAGCCATTCCCAATCTGCCTGCTCCCCATCCCCCACACCAGGAATCAAACCTAGGGTTCTGAGCAGGCAAAACAAGTGTTCTCTCACAGTGCCACGCCTCCAGCCCTAGGCAGTGTCCTTTGTAGCCGGGTTCTGGCCTGATTGAAGCTCCTTGGAGGATGAGGCTCAGTCTATCTCTGAACCATGAGTTTGAGGTTTGGCTTTTTTGGCTAGCCAGCTTAGCTTACTCCATAGTCTCCACCTCTCACAAGTTCACGTGGCTTTTATGTAGACAAGCACTTTACCCTCTGAGCCATTTACCCAACCCCTTGCACAAATATTCTAAAGCACCATTGTTCACCCTATGAGCTAGCACCCTGGAGGTTGGGTATCAAGACCACTAGCTACTTGTCTTGTTACTGTGACAAAATACTCAAAAGCAATGTCTGGAAAGAATGAGTTGTTTTGGTCACAGTTTGTGGGTACAGTTCACCATGGCAGGGAAGGTATGGCAGCAGAACTGTGAAGCAGCTGGACATCCTCCTAGAAAACAAATGATGCTGGTGCTCAGCTAGCTCACTTCCTCCTTTTCATTCACTCTTAGACCCCAGACCATGGTCGGATGACACCCACAAGGATGGGTCTTCCCACCCCAGTTAGACTAACCTAGAAGGTACTCTGGTGTCTCAGACTTCGTCTCCTGGGTGGTTCTAGATCTGTCAAGTTGACATTCAGTATTCACCATCACACTGAGGGGTGTCAAAATGTCAGAGAGGATGCATGCCCAGTAAGATAATGACTGTTCCTCCTACCCGTGTCGTGTGGGGTATTAGCAGTCTGCTGAGTTTGTTCACTTATTGCTAAGCTGATGTGAGTCAGACTCTTATTTTTACTCACCATTTTTAAATCATTTCCGGGGGAATAAGGAAGATTCATGCTCTTCTCAGTTTGCCGGCTCCTTAGGGGGCTATGGTGGAATCGACTATGAGCAAGAAACTTGGGAAAGCTCTTCGGGGGAACAGGTAGGTGTTTTTCCTGGGACCTGTGGCTTTACCATTGATGTAGGAAGGACCTTCAGGGATACTGGCAAAATATCAAAGATTATATGAAAATTCATATTTTGGGCCAGCAGGGTAGTTCAAAAGATATAGGCGCTTGTGTTGTGCAGT
The DNA here is from genome assembly GCF_000001635.26 of Mus musculus. Classification (NCBI taxonomy): domain Eukaryota; kingdom Metazoa; phylum Chordata; class Mammalia; order Rodentia; family Muridae; genus Mus; species Mus musculus. Next base: position 118,646,978 of record NC_000067.6, read on the forward strand.
TTTAAAAACACACTACAGCCTTTGCCCCAGAGCTGCGACCCTGCTACCAGCCCCTCTTGGCTCCTTCTTGTTTCTCCTGGCTTAGCTCTGGGATCCAGCTGCTAACACTGACCTGGTTTCTCTTTCCCACTGGAGGAGTTGTGTTACCGGCCCACTCCTGAGACCCTTGCATCCGTGGATAAAACACACACACACACACACACACACACACACACACACACACACACACACACACACACACACAGCTCTGTTACCTTTAGAATATGCCTCTAAAGGCACAAGTGCTGGGCACAGATACCTCCTGCCTGAAAATTCCTTGGCTCCTGCCCATAGCGGAGGCCACACGCCCAAGCTGCCCTGAGACCTTACATGACTACTGCTTTCTTCTCAGTCAAAGCATGTCAGAAAAGCCCACCACCCCTTTCCCTGCCTTTCCTTTTTCTCTGGGGACCTGGAAGTTCCAACTGTACCTTCTGTCCAGCAATTGCCCACCCTCTTCTTTATTGACAAGTCAAGAATCAATTGGAGAGCTAGACCCTAGCAACAGAACCTCCCCTTACATGCTTTTCATCATGCCTGAGTTCAATCCCAGAACATACATGGTATAGGGAGAGAACCCTGTCCCACAGGTTACCCTCTGACTGCCACCAGGAACCAGTAAAATGTTTTGTTGAAACTCAGCTGTGCTCTTTCCTGCTTGCGTGGTACTGAGATGCTTCCATATTCTAATGGCAGGGTCCTTGCCACTGGGACTTGTTACTGATTGTAGTTTCTACCTGAGCCTTCACAGGAACTTTGATACTGCCACAACCAATAGTGTGGGTTACTTTAAGGAAAAGAAGAAAAATGAGGTGTGTGTGTGTGTTTCACTACCCCTTCTGCCACTGTAAGATAGCAGGCAAAGCCAATAGAACCTAGACATTTGTTTTCTCCTTCTGGTGGTTTAGGCCCCTTTGGGCAGGCATGTTTCCAGTCATCCCATGGATGGAGGTATGGAGTCAGGCTGAACTTAAATTCTTCCAGAGAGTCCCCACGCCTCCTTGGCGGGACAGTACTTAGAGCCCTGGGATTGAAGAAGGAAGGGGTCAGCAGGGCTCAGCCACCCTTGTTTGAGAGAGTGGTGTGAGTCCTGACTCTGTTCTAGCCACTCCCAGGTCACCTTGGCTCCCTGGGCTGGGCTGGGAGTCACCAGCCAAGGGCTAGTTTACATCACAAAGTGACCTGGGGCTCTTTCCTGGCTTTCCTTTGGCAGGCCTTTAACAATCTGAAGTAGAGGGCTGGGCGGGCAAGTCTTCCCAGGGAATTTCCTTGAGGCTGTTTTCTGGTGTCACCTGACTGCCCTTTGCTTATCTACTTCCTTCTGCCAGGCTGGGATCCTCGGACCTCCCAGACTGCACCAGATTCCTTGCTAGGCAGTCACCCCTCCAAGTCTTAGAGTGTCAGAGTTGCAAGAGACAAACCTGGGTGGGAGACCCCACAAAGACAATGGTTCCCCACTGTCTTTTTATGGTATATGATTATGATTTACGGTGTGAAGATGTAATGCATGCTTTAAAGTATTGGTTCAGGTTTAAAAAGTGACTTGATTGGCTGAGACCTCGAGTGGCTACCAAGTTGGTTGGTAGAGTGTTCACCTACCCTGAACAAAGCCTGGGGTTTGCCCTCAGTATCCCATAACCCCTTAAACTGAGGGCGGTGGTGTCTGTGACCTGTAATCAAATGCCCTGGAGCTGGAGCAGGAGGATCATTCATTCTCCAGGTCATTATCAGGTGAGGACCCTGTGTCAGAAACAAAGCAACCCCACTTTTGTTTCATAGCTCTGAAATAAAAATTCTCATTTCCAGTAATGATTTTCTCCTCTCCATTATCAAATAATTGCTTAGTTGAAAAGATCTTAATACAGACATGTTGTAAGATTCTTGTGATAGCCTTAAGTACAAGCCTTCCAGATAGAAAAGGTGAAAAAGAATCACACATAACAGCCTGGCCCTTTCACCCTTTGTGTGTTTGAGTTTGTCTGGGGAACGAACCTCTGTGAGTCTCCACCTTAATCCAGTGGGGCTCCTGGTTTCTAGTTCTGCTGTTGGCTAGTTGAGAGACCTTGCTTGTCAAATCAATATCCCAGTAGTCTCCAGCACCACTGTGTTCCCATGAGTGAAGCTGCTCGTTAATGCTCTCCAGAGGAAATCCCCGGGCCTTGCTGCACTTTGCTTGGAGTTTCTGTCATGGTCACTCCTTCCTTCCCTTGACCACAGACACTCTATCTATTCTTCAGAGTTCTCTCCCATGCCACCTGCATGTGCCAGCCTGTTTCAGATGCCCTGTCCATTGTCAGGGTGGACCTAGCCTTCCCATCTCCTAGTCTACTAAGGAATTATTAATTCTGCTTCATCCTGTCCCTCTTTTGCTGACTGATACTCTTTCAGAGGACCCAGCACCCATAAAAGAGCCACACAACAGCCTATAGCTCCAGTTCCAGTGGCCCTAACACCCTCTATTGGCCTCTGCAGGCATGCACACATGCACCCATAGATTTGAAAATTTTAAATTAAATCTAAAAGAAAAAAGAACTGGCTCTGGTATTCCCAGTACAGAGAAGGTAAAGACTGCTAGGTCCCTGGGGTTTGCTGGCTTATCAGTCTAGCTGGACTGGTGAACTCTTATCTCAAAAAGTATGGTGGAAAACCAGGCATGATAACAAACTCATTTAATCTCAGAAATTTGCAGATTCTGTGAGGGTTAGGGAGGTCAGTCTGGACCTAGTATGTGTAAGCCTTGAGGCACACATGGGCAGGGCAGCTGATCTAGAGGAACAGGATGACATGGGAGAGGCCGGGTGGCTGGAGATCGTCCTAGGCATGTATGTTTGAGAGGAAGGTTCCATAGATTAGATTCCCATTCAGATGAAGAAGCTCACCATGTGATCCTGGCCCACAACCCAGGCGTTAAGTGTGAGATGCCAGTGCTGTCTCTTGGGGCAGACTTAGAAACAATTCTTTATCTGGCAAGAGCTGCCTCTGCTTGGCCTGAGTGGAGGTCAGCTTGTAGAACCTGGGGCCAGTGCTAATTGGCCCCCTGGAGTGCCTGTACACTCACATAATGACCACTTGGGCCTCTGCCAACACCATCTATATTCTTCAGCAAAGGCAAGGATACTGGAAGAACCAGTTAGGGTGTGGAAGGCCCTTAGAATGTCCAGGCCTAAGGAGTGCTAGACTCTTGGTTCAGGGGCTCAGAAACAGAGCTAAGGTGAGGGAGGTAAAAACAGATCACTGGGGCTCTCTGGCCAGCCAGGCTAGTAAACTTGGCAGCCCCAGGTCAGTTGGCTAGTGCTTGAGGAAGGGCAGCTGTTGGTTGTCCTCTGGCTGCCAAATTTATGTGTATATACTGCGCTCCTGGACACACCCATACAACAGAGCTTCTGCACACAGACACGCCCACCTACATGCACACAGTGGTGAATAGAGAAGGGTGAATGACTCTGTACGGCCATATCCGGTCTGGGGTCCGGTCAGTAATCTCTGTGGTCCACATGCTGGCTGGGACCCTTCTACTGACTCTCAGGGCCCCAGGGTTTGCAGAGTGCTCTGCATGTGATTGCTGCTCAGCCACATGGTCCAAATGGTTCCATTTCTTTCTAGCTCTGCCTGTTCCGGTGTCCTCACTCAGGCTTGTTTCCACGGCAGCTCGTTCTCCCAGCTCTGAAGGCTGGGAGAGAAGAGTCACAGTGCTGGGCTGTTTCTTGGGCACCCATGGAAGGTGCTGCTGTCGGCCACTAACTTTCTGGTGTCTCCAGGCAGTCTTTGGCTTGTGTCCACATCTTTTCTTTACCTCTGACATCCTGTCTTTGTTGTCTGTCATCTCTGTGCGTCTCACTGTGCAAGTCGTTAGACTCAGGGCTGATTGTCTGAGACTGTCTATCTAGTTAAACATTCCCTGTTTACAGGACTGGATTCCCATTCAGCTCAGTGCAAAAGGAGGGTGGAGGCATTTCTCTAACTGGTTGCTTCTTTTGTTTAATATGTTCAATGCTCTGTGTGTGTGTGTGTGTGTGTGTGTGTGTGTGTGTGTGTGTGTGTGTGTTGGGGGGGTTGACGGTTAAATGACAGTTTTCGGGAGTCTCTTCTCTCCTTACACCATTTCACCAGCTCTTTGCTTTGTTTTTTGAGACAGAATCTCACCACATGACCTATGCTTGCCTTAAACTGCCAACTTTCCCTATACTGGGGTTCTAGGCTGCATCTCCATTCTCTGAGGCTCTGATAGCTGCGTGTGAAGCCATCCAGGAGTTGCTGTGGCTGCTTTGTTTTGGGATTAGGTTCACATTTATATACATGTGACTTTAGAGCCATATCTCCTCTTTGTTTCTGACGCCAGATTGGGAAAGTCTGTCCATACTAAGCATCTCATAGCAGCTGTTCATGTTAAAATAAAGCTCTGAGAAACAGATTGTTTATTTATTCTGGGGCAAGGTCTCACTGTGTAGCCCTGGTTGTCTTGCAACTTCTGCTGCTTCTTGGTCTGCAGCTTCTCCTTGTGTTTGGTGAGCCAGCGGTGCATGGCTCTAGTCTTCTTGGGTCGCAGGTCCAGGGGCTTGTGCTTCTTGCCCTTGTCGAATTTCCTGAGGTTTTCTTTTTGAGTCTGACTAATGGCAGTGAGAACTTGTGTACAACTCACATCTTGGGGAGCTTAGACACAGCATCAACGGTCACTTTGGCGACACGAAGCTGGGGCAATTCCACCTTCAGATCATTCAGTTGTTTCAACAGCTCCTCCTCCTCCTTGCTGCGCAGGTCCTGAGCCTTAACCTCGGCCATTTCTGTGTTGTTCATCGCTGAGGCCGTCTGGTTCTAGAGAAATACTTGAGTTTTAATTTTTAAGAATTATGTGTCTGTGTGTTCTGGTTGCCTGTATGTCTGTACATCACATGTGTGCCTCGTGCCTTCAGAGGCCAGGAAGAGCTAGGAATTGAACTGGGGTCCTATTGAAGATTACTCAGTTGCTCCTAACTGTTAAGCCATCTCTCTGGCCCTGAGAAATTAAATTTTTTTTCCATTTTTTATTAGGTATTTAGCTCATTTACATTTCGAGAAATTAATTTTTAAACCAATTTTTAAAAACCATTTTTACTCTGTGTAAAATGCTTACTGTGCAAGCATTTAGACCAGAATTCTGAACCCCAGAGCCCATGAATAAACTGGGTGTGGCTAGGAGGCATAAACCGGAGGGTCAGGGGTTCAAGGTCCACCTTAGCTACATGAGATACTGTCTCAGAATAAAATTACAGAAAGAAATGGAAAAGGTATTACCTTCTTCCCTCAGGTCAGTCGTATGAAATCCGGCTGCTGGAGAATCGGAAGCTAGGGGACTTCCAAGATCTGAACACGAAATATGTGAAGGTGAGTAAGCTCAGGGCTGGCTCCTCACATGCTAGAGGGGCCTGTGGGGTCTGAATGCCTGGGGCTGGGGGTGGTGGGAAGGAATCCCTGAGCTAGTCCCATCCCAGTTTCTGGAGTTCATTGTCCCAGTGAAGATTAGATGGGTAGGCAGTGGAGCAGGGTGGGGTGGCTTACATTGGTGAAGTATGCTCTGGGTTAGATAGATAGAAGCTGTGGCCTAATTTTGCCCTCAATTGAGCCTTTCTTACTTGCACATAACAGCATAGTAATCAGACATGTATGTGAAGCTGTTCGGAATACTGGAAACCATGGAAGCATCCACCTTCTTACCATTGTCCGTGTTCTTGGGATTCTGATGATAGACAGGAAGTCCTAGGAAAAGGGACCAGAGAGGGGCAGAAGGTTTTCCCTGGCTGGGGACAGGTATACATGCTCGTCTTGTGGCCCTGCAGTCCCTACACACAGCTGTCTCCAACATTTGCCTTCCACAGAGCATCATCCGTGTCGTTTTCCATGACCGCCGGCTGCAGTACACAGAGTACCAACAGTTGGAGGGTTGGCGGTGGAGTCGGCCTGGGGACCGCATCCTGGACATTGGTGAGTCTCCTCAGCCAGCACCAACCCTGGACGCTTGGGCCATATGGGACTTCTTTGTGAGTGCCACTTGGATTTATGTTCACAGGAAGCCCAGCATGGTGGCATATACATGCAAGCCCAGTACTGGAGATGCACAGGCAGAAAGACATTGAGGTTGAGGCCAGGATGGTCCAAAAATATGAATGCAAATGTAAATATAAATATATATGTGTGTGTGTATATATATATATGTATATATATATATATATAAAACTCACTAGGTAGACTAGATTATGTTGAATTCAAAACTCACAGAAATCCACCTGCCCCTGCCTCCTGAGTGCATTGTATGTCACCATGCCCTGTTCATTCAAGGGTTTTGGTAAGTGGCTAGAGGAAGGGTGGGCGTATCACAGAATTTGAGGGCTCAGGTACTGGCTACCCTCACTCTGCCCACAGCCCTTAGCTGTGCTTTGGGATTCAAAAGCTAGGGTGATGATAGGGTATATATACACCAGCACGTCATCAAGTCTTTTCAAATAGAAATCAAGGGAAACTTGTCATAAGAAAACAGAAAGACAGCAAGCATTCCATAGCAATTCCAGCCAGGCTGCCTGCTAGCGGAGTTGGGCAAAGCTTCATTTCCAGATCAGGTGCTGTTTCAAACCACAGTGAAGGAGTTTGGGTACATATTGGGTCCTTCCCCTCAATATTTAGGCGAGGCTAACCATTTTACTTTTGTGTATGTGTGTGTGTGCACAGATATTCCACTGTCTGTTGGTATCTTGGACCCCAGGGCCAGCCCAACCCAGCTGAATGCTGTGGAGTTTTTGTGGGACCCATCGAAGAGAGCATCTGCATTCATTCAGGTAAGCAAACATGATCGCTTTGGAGGGCGGCCTGCCAGCTAACTACGATGGTCTCCAGTTGGAGGGAAAGTAGCTGAGGGAGGACAGAAGACGGGAGGACTTGGGGTCCAGGTCAGGAACATTGAGGCAAGGACTTGGAATGGTGTGGAGTTTTATGTTTGGGTTTTTGCTTTCAGAATGCTGAGAGGTTAAGAAAGATTTGGTATTTCCAAGGCTAGGGAGATAGCTCAGTCAGCGAAATACCCACTACAAAGGCATGAGGACCTGAGTTCACGCCTCCATATAAGAAAGCCTGAAGCAGTGACCACTGTGTTTGGGAGGTGATGGGGGTAGATCCCGGGGTTTACTGACCAGTCAGTCTAGCTTAATCGGTGGTCCCAGGCCAGTGAGACACCTTACCTTGCTAAGAAAACAAGGTAGACCATATCTGAGGGATAACACTCGAGATTTATCTCTAACATCTATATGGATGTGTATACACACACACACACACACACACCACTTCATTTTTAAAAAGTCAGTATTTTGGAGGTAAAGGCTCCTGGCACTAATCTTGATGATCTTGAGTTTAATTGCCTGAATCTAAATGGTGAAAGATGAACTAACTCCTCAAGGCCTCTCTAACCCTCCACTTGGGCCGCTGGTATCCTGGCATGCACTTAGCTGCACACACACACACACACACACACAGAGTAAATAAAAAACAACAAGGTGGTTTTGTTTTTGTTATTGTTTTTTTTTGGAGGCAGGGTCTCTATGTAGCCCTGGGCTATCCTGGAACACTGCGTTTCAGTGGTTCTCAGCCTGTAGGCCAAGATATCCTGCATATCAGATATTTACATTATGATTCATAATAGTAGCAAAATTACAGTTATGAAATAGCAAGGAAAATAATTTTATGGCTGGGGGTCACCACAACATGAAGAACTAAAGGGTCACGGTGTTAGGAAGGTTGAGAACCATTGTTCTATGTAGGCCAGGCTGGCCTCATCCTTACAGAGATTCTCCTTTCTCTGCCTCCCAGGTGCGAGAGAAAAGGTGTGTGACACCATGCCTAGCAATAACAAAGTTTTTAAAGCCAGTATTTGCTGGATAATTGGAAAGGAACATTCTCCCACTCTATCTAGTTGCTGTTGCTGAGTTCATTCTATTTGCACATGTGTGGCTCCTACCTTGAATTATATACCATCTGGGGTTCAGATGGCTAAGGGCATGGCCAAGGCCTGGTATGGTTCTTCACTAGCCTGGCCTTTTCATTCACTGGCTGTATGTTGTTGTTTTATAAAATTTCTTCCCCATTTTTGTTTGTTTTTGAGACAGGTAGGGTCTTTCTATGGAGCTTCAAGCTGACCTTAAACACATCTGCCTCAATTTCCTGAGTGCTAGGATTATAACATTAGCCCATTAACAGTTAAGACATATGCCCAGTCCAAGAGAATGGCTCGAAAAACTAGAGACAGTAAAATGCTTGCCGTGTATACATGAGGCTTTGAGCTCGATCCTCAGCTTGTAAAAGCTGGTTGGTCACATCTGCATACACCTGACCCCAGTGCTAAAGGGGTGGAGACAACAGGATCCCTGGGGCTTATCTACCAGCAAGGCCAGCCAAACCTATGAGTTCAGTGAGAAACCCGGACTTAAAAAGTTAAGTGGGCTTTTATCAGTCATGGTGGGCTTTTATCCCATGCCTTTAATCTCACCATTCAAGAGGCAGGTGGATCTCTGAGTTTAAGATCAGCCTAGTCTGCAGGGTAAGTCTCAGGACCCCAGGGCTATCTATCACAACAACAATAATAAAAACAACAAATCAAAAAAACTAACAAAACCAATAACTACAAAGCAACAGCATTAACAAAAGTTGAGGTGGTGTGTGTGTGTGTGGGGCCAACTGAAAAAGACACAAATGTCAAAATCTGTCTTCTAGGTATACATGTTCATGTATGCACACACACACACACACACACACACACACACACACACACGGAACACACTGATACAATCTTTAAAAGCAAATAATATTCTTGTTGCAACATTTTGTATTGCAGTAATACTGAATTTTATCATTCAATATCAGAACAATACATAGGTATCTGGTACCTCCTATATAGTATGCACTTAAAAATATGGAGATGACTTTGGCATTCTGACCATGACTCCAGGTGTTGTTCAGTGACCATGATGTCAGAGAACAACAGGGCTGTGCTAATTTGCCCCACAAGTCTGGGATTTAGGGTGGGGAGGGGTGATGGTGTGATGAAGGGGAAGGTTTCTGGATGGGGTGGTGATGTCTACTGTGTCTAGTGGCCTGGATCAATGGTGAGGATTTAGCTGATCAGACAGAGCCCCAGAGTAAAGGGACAGAGGTGGGATGATATGTATGTCCTCTGTATGTTCTGTGACTAAAGGACAAGAAGGCCTTGGCCTGATGGGGTAAGTGGAGAGTTAGGGGAAGCAGGCTTGGTTACCTCCTTGGGGAGAGGGAGACATTAGGGGCATCCAGAGTCCCCTCATCTACCCAATTTCAGGCCCCACATTCCCCTGGCAGGTGCACTGTATCAGCACGGAATTCACCCCCAGGAAGCATGGGGGTGAGAAGGGAGTGCCTTTTCGGGTGCAGATTGACACGTTTAAGCAGAATGAGAGTGGGGACTACTCGGAGCATCTACACTCTGCCAGCTGCCAGATCAAGGTGTTCAAGGTAGGATGCACTTAACACAGCCACCCTGGTCAAACCTGGTCAAAGGACCCTTGGCTTAGATCACAGACCCAGCTGGGTATGTGGCCTCCTGTTAGCTGGGGCCTCTCTCTTGATTCTGGCTTGTGTCCCTGCCCAGCCTTCTCTTGTTACTCAAAGGTGTTGGGAAGGGGAGTCTCCCATGTCAGTACAAGACTCTGCTTTTGTAAGAATGGAAGCCTGTTGGTAGTCTTGCTCAATGCCATTTTTCTTAGCATTGGTTGGCTGTGTGTGTGTGTGTGTGTGTGTGTGTGTGTGTGTGTGTGTGTGTGTGTGTGCTGAGGAATCTTGCCAGGTTTTTCTCACTGAACCTGGAACTTTCCATTCAGTAAGACTGACTGAGCATTGAGCTCCAGGGATCCTCCTGTCTCTGCCTCCTCAGGACCAGTATGGAAGACATGTGTTGTCACACCTGGCTCTTTAAGTGGGGGTTGTTTCCAAACTCAGGTCTCTTTCTTGCATGGCAGGCAGGCACTCTTCAGGAGCTCTGCTATTGAGAAATGTCCCCCACCCCAGTCTAGCTTTCTCTTGAGAAGCACTGTCATGTGGCTCAGTGATAGGGGATTGGCTCTAATATTCAAGGATATCCTGAGTTCTGTCACATGTCATCTTCAAGAAAGGAACATCTTCAGAAGTCTATCCCAGCCTCCTCTTGCCCTGAGTCATCCTGCAGTCTCTCATTGCTGGTTCCTAACTCCTCATCTGGATTGATTATTTCCTGAAGGTGGGAGCCAGCTTCTTACTCACCATCCCTAATGCCCTTAGGGAAAAGGAAGGTGGAGCAGGCCTGTGCCATTCTTACAGCATGAGGCTAGCCCATGACCAGCAGGTTTAACCTGTTTCTGTCCACTTGTAGAGCCCTCTCCTATCAGGGGTCACTTTGTGTGACCAGACTTAATACACTTCTTCACACCTAGATGAATTTGGAACCTGTTGGAAACATCAGTTTCAGACAGGGCTGTGTTAGAGAGACAGCAAGAGTCGTGTTGATCTTCCTGAGCAGTGATTGACAGGAACTAAATATTCACAGGTATAACCACAGACCTAGAGGCTAAGCGGTTGAGGCTCCCCCCAACTGGCTTGATGTCCCTGAAAGCAAGCCTGCCTTCACTCTTTGTGGCCTGCCACTTTGAGTCTATGGCAGGCATGTTACCTACAAACTATTTTTTCCCTCTCTGTATGTATGGGGTTTTATATTTGTGTGTTTGAGGGTGAGTACACATGTGTAGCATGTGGAGGTCAGAGGTCAATCTTAGGTTCTTATTTTTTGCCTTATTTTTGAGATAGGTCCTCTCACTGCACCTAGAACTAGCCCATTAGGCTAAAGGATCTACTGGTTGGCTGCCTCATCTCTGGAATTCCCAGTGTTTGTCACCAGGCCCTGGCCTTTTTACATGGTTTCAGGGGCATCAAATTTGGGTTCTTGATGGATTTCTGAAAGACAAAGCCATCCTGTTCTAGCCAGTTCTTTGAAGGGTTTGAGGTGGAGGGCTTTACCCACATGCATGCTAGCCCATGAGCTGGCTGTACTTACCTCACCTATGGCTTCTGAGGCAAGGAAGAGAGGCTTCCAGTGCAGGGGGCTAGGTGTGGCTGTCTGCCCTGATCCCCTGACAAGTCCTTGGTGCTCACATAGAATTCCATACCTGCTATTAGTGTTCCTGTGTGGCTTACTACAAGCTTATCTTTACCTAGGGCTGGGTCACCCCAAGGGTTTCCCTAAAAGCCCTTGATCTGGGAACCAAAAGGCATCCCTTGAGGAAGACGCACAGTGGGATGCAAGTCCTGTGCGGCCGGCCGGCCACTAGACCTGAACTAAGTGTTCCTATCTACACATCAAGGGCTCTGGCGCTTCTACCTGTGCTTGCCAAGCAGGATAGGATAGGATAGGAGCCATGAGAGGCACAATGAAGGTGACACAGGAGTGAGTGAGGGAGGGACTGTACCCTCAGGTCTCTCCTCCCAACAAACCCTGAGCCTCTAGTTTGTGAAGAAGAGAGATGATGGTGGCTCTGAGGCTGGCACTCGCTGGCACTATCTGTGACTAGAAATAGATTCTGCAGCCTGTTGCATCATCATTTAGCCACAGCAGAGACGGATGCCTTTGGGGCTGCGATGTTGAGGGCTGGGTGTGCTGGGCCTGAGCAGAGTTGAACAAGGCACAGTGTGGGTCAGAATCCACTCTCCTACCTTTCTGTGGTCTCCATCAGTCGCCCCAGCACTGATATATCCTGTCTTGGTTCTCCATGGCTCCTTCCAGAAGCAAGTGGCCATTGGTGGCAATCTTCCTAAGTACTTCCTGCTGAGCTCAAAGATCACAGGGGTGGAAAGAAAACATGCCGCTAGTCCTGCCTGTTCTTCAGGCACCGGGTTGAAGTGCAGGCCTTGGCCTTCTTTCCCAGCCAATGGCCTATTTCTGGCCTAAATGGACCCTGTGTTCTGTGCTTGCAGCCCAAGGGAGCTGATCGGAAACAGAAGACTGACCGGGAAAAGATGGAAAAAAGAACGGCTCAAGAGAAGGAGAAATACCAGCCATCCTATGAAACCACCATCCTTACCGAGGTGAGTGAGCCAGGGCTGAAGCTGAGAGTGGGCAGCTGTGGGCAAGGTGCACAGAGTAGTGGAAGATCAGCTATCAGGGAAGGTAGGTGGGAGCATTGTTGAGAGAGAGAGAGAGAGCCCAGAACTCCCTGCGGCCTTTGAATGTTGGTGCTTTTGAAAATGTGAATGAACAGGTGATACATTCAGTCATATGGTTCAAAATGTAAAACAGTGCAACCACTGACCCATCCATGCCTTGGCTCTTCTCCACTCTCAGCGTCTCTCTCTAGGCATGCCTGTGTCTGCATATCAACAATGCACGCTCGCTCTTCTGCGCTGGCTGTGTCTTTTGCATCTAGTGGCTCATTTTGGGCATGGCTCCTGTCTTCTCACATCAACAACTTTCTAGTTCCTTGTTCAGCTGTGCAGTGTTCTGATGGAGGCCTCTTGTAGACTGAACACAGCAGGACTATGCACAGGGCTTCACTCTGCATAAGGTCACTGGCCAGTACTGTAAGCTCTGGCTTTTGTTTTGTGTTTGTTTTGTTGAGATAGGGACCTCTATGTATCCCTGGCTGTCCTGGAATTTTTCCTGTAGACCAGACCAGGCTGGCCTCCAACTCACAGAGATCTACCTGTCTCTGCTTCTTGAGTGCTGTGATTAAAAGCATGGATTTTTAATAAGAGATAGCTTGGCGGGTAAAAGTGCTTGCTGCCTAAGCCTGGCAACTGAGTTTGATCCCCAGCTCCAAAGTGGAAGGAAAGAACTACTTCTGAGTGTTATCCTCTGACCTCCATACACAAGCCATTTCACATGCACATCAGAACACGTATGTGAACACACACACACAAACACACATACACACACCATATATACTCATATAATAAAAAATAAACTCGTAAACATATAATCAAATAATACAAGTACATTTAAGATTCTGTGTCAGATCTGGAACCCAGGAACCCACTGAGCTTGACCCTATTCCCAGCGCTGACTAGGTCTTGTTTGGACAGATACAGAAATACCCTTCCTGTTAAGCCTGACACAAAAGAGGCAGGTTCAGGAAACTCCTCAAATGCTATTAGCAGCTCTCCTGCTTCCTGTCACTGGCCATCTGGGCGTCTTTCCTTTTGTTGGCCTGTTCTCTCCCTCCCTCCCTTCTGACCTACCTTCCTTTCTTTTTCTTCTCCCTTCCTCCCTCCCTCCCTCCCTCCTTCCCTCCCTCCCTCCCTCCCTCCCTACATGGGGTTTCTCTGTGCAGCCCTGGCTGTCCTCAAATTCACAGAGATCTGCTGCCTCTACCTTCCAAGTGCTCGGATTAAAAGGCTTGTACCACAACTGCCCAGCCCTGGGTTTTTGTTGTTTGTTGTTGTTTTTGGTAGCTATTCCTCATTGTGTTAGTGATTTTGACTAATTGGATTTACTCTAACATATATATATATATATATATATATATATATATATATATATATATATATGAGAAAGAGAGAGAGAGAGATATGCAGATATATGGATATATAGATATATAGATAGGAATGAATGACCCAGGGTGGTCATGCAAGGTTGGGCTGTGTTAATGGTGAGACTTGGGTACAGAAATCCAACAGGGGTAGCCAGGTCTCAGCTGTGGGTATGCCTGTATACACATGCGCTAAGCCACTCATGGAGGAACATTTGCATAAGACAGGGTATAAGAAGCTAATGTGGCACTTTATGTTTTCTAAGGGTGACCGTGTGCAGGGAGCCCAGTACAGGAAGACTTCTGCTTGCTCTCTGCCACAGAGAAACACAAGGACTGCTTTTCATGTAGTTTCATCCCATGCCTGGCCCATGTCTGACTGATGACACTGCCAGGAAAACCCCCATCTAGTGCTGGGTTTCTGATCCTGGCTGAGCCCCAACTTCTCTGTTCCAACCCTGACTCCTCTGAAAGAAGAGAGGGTGCTGTGGTTGTGCAGGCCCTCAGCACGGTCTCTCTATCAGCATGGCTGATATGAAGAATCCAGACTATGACCTTGGGAGATGCCAGTGCACCCCTTCTATCGGCTCATCAGATTTCCTTCCTTGGTAGGATTTAGCATCAACAAATTCCAGCCCACACTCACAATGGTTAAATATTTACCAGCCTGGCATTTGGTGGGGGGTAGTCAGTCTTTAGGAATGCCTCAGACCAGCCCTCTCCAAGCAGAGTCACTGCCTTAGAGGGAGGGAAGAAAGGCAGGCATGGGGGCTCCCTTTCCCTGGAAGTCATGGTCTCTCTCCAACACCCCTAACTGGGCCTCTTCATTTCTGCTTGTGCATTGGAATGTCCAGCAGAGGAAGGCTCACGTCATGTGTGTTTCTGTCTTTTGGAGCCCAGATAGATGGGTACTAAAATGGAGTAACTGATAAAGTTGTCTGGGAGGATCTAGTCTTGGAGAGTTCCAGGAGCCCTCCTGCCTGCTCTGGCCCTCCCTGCCTGCAGTTTTCTCACCCAATGGCATGGGTTTTAGCCCTGCATTTTCCTATTTTCTCTTTCTTTAGAAGTCACCTCTCCTCTGTGTGATGCATACGTAAGCATGATTGACAGTCAGGTTGTGGGCTTTCGTATCACATGATGCTTCTTTCCCCTTTGGTTTGACTGGCATTGGTACATTTCATGGTTTGCCTAATCCAGGATGACTTTCTGAGTTCGAGGTCTTTTCTGTCACAGTATGTCTGATTGGCCACGGCTCCTCATGAGCACTTAGTCGCTGTGGACTCTATGCTGACACAACAGGGTCTTAGGCATCAGAGCTCATGAATGCTTGCTTCCGCAGAAGGGCCCGAGGACCGTGGGTTGTCTCTTCAGGTTATTATATCACCGTTGTGTTACATGCCTGTGTTGTGTCTCTTCCCATAGTGTTCTCCATGGCCTGACGTCCCCTACCAGGCGAACAACACCCCATCCCCAAGCTACAATGGCTCTCCCAACAGCTTTGGCCTCCGTGAAGGGTACGTCTAACCTTCCCCTCCTTGGGGCTCCTGGCATGCAGTGGACTAGTCCTTTTCTGGTCTTCCTTCATGCCATGGCCTGGCATCTGCTTGGGTTTTAGTGTGGCTAACTGATATAGCAGTCACAGCCATGTTTATTTCTCTCTAGCTCCCCATGCTGAGGGTGGAATCCAGGGCCTGGTGCATGCTAGGCAAGAACTCTACCACTGAGCTACACCCTCAACTCTTATATTTAACTTTAGGGTTTGTTGGGTTTTGTTTTGTTTTTATTTTGTTTTGAGAGAGGGTTTCTCTGTAATCTTGACTGTCCTTGAACTCTGTAGACCAGGCTAGCCTCAAAATCAGAGATCTGCCTGCTTTTGCCTTCCTGAGTTCTGGGATTAAAGGCAAATGCCACCACGGCCCAGATATCTTTGAGTTTTTTAAGGCAGGGATGTATATAGCCCAGACTGGCCTTGAACTTGGTTAGCTCGGGCTGGCCTTGAACTTGCAATCCTACTTTTTCAACCTCTTGAGTGCTGGGGTTATAGGTGTATGCTATCACACCTGACATCTGTGTGTGTGTGTGTGTGTGTGTGTGTGTGTGCATGCGTGCATGCTCTTTTCTATATACTTCCATAAGTAGCAACAGGTTTGTAATTTACCTTGAAGACCAGTGTTCAGCTGAGGTGGGTGCTGTGCTGGATAGCTGAAGCATCTGGAAGGCCCTCCTTGGTTTGCTGTCTACCTCTTGTGTACCCTTCCTGAAGGGACTGTCCAGGTAGGAGCCTCCACCCTGGGTTTCAGTGTTGTAGCACCAAAGCTGAATCTTGGCTGACTCTGCAGATAGGTCTTGTGGCCCCAAGGACACAGGGATAGGAAGGACATCATAGGCAGATCCTAACTGCCTATGATGACTATGACTGTGTGTGCAGACTGAGGCTTTTGATATCTCTGTGGTGGCTCTGCAGTAACATCCTGGTCCTGGTAGTGAGTAGAGGAGAACTCCAGCCAGCCAGTGCAGGACCTCTGTTTTGAGCCTCTGCTCTGCAGTCAGTCTATAATAAGAAATCAGAGTTGGGTGATAGTAGAGGAAATGCTGAGTTTGACCTTCAGCACCTGGTGTGGTGGTGCCTGTAATTCCAGCATTCTGAAGGTAGAGGAAGAGGATCTGCAGTTCAAGGTTATATAGCAAGTTCAAGGTCAGCTCAAGTCAAAGATTTTACCATTGTGAAATGTCTTCTCATGAGTATAGAATAACAAAAGGGCCGTTTAGATCAGGCAGACCTGCACTTTAATGTCTATCTTTAGGGAAACAACTTCCTTAACTTCTCTAAGCCCTGCTTTGCTGGATGCAGAAGGGGCTTGGGGGTTCAACAAAGGGCATGAGGAAGGATGTGCCTGTGCTGCAGTGGAAGGCTGCTGCTACAATGGACAGCTGGGATGAGGGTCATCTCTGCAAGCGTCTAGTGTGTGCGTGTGTGTGCGTGTGTGTGTGTGTGTGTGTGTGTGTGTGTGTGTGTGTGTGTGTGTGTATGTATGTGTATGTGTATATGTGTATGTGTATAAGAATGTATGGGTGGGCATGCATATGCACCTGGAAGCCAGGAGTTGATATCAGGCATCTCTGTCACTCTCTGCCTTACTCTCTGAGACAGGGCCTCTCACTGGAGCTCACTGATTTGGTGAGACTTGCTGGCTAGTGCTCTCTAGTGAAGCTCACATCCTAGTACTGGGAGAGGCATGTCCTGCACCACCAGTTTTTTTTTTTTTTTTTTTATATGGGTGTTAGGTATCTAACATTCTCACAAGGCAAGCATCCCTGTCCATTCCTATCAGGAAAACCCAGGCCAACCTGTGGATTCACCGCAGCGGTCCTTACATGCCTATCTGGCTAGGACTAGGTTGATGCTTTTGGTTCAGCTGCAGTTTCCTAGGTGCTGAATTGCTGGAAGGAATGTGGCCTGTGCTCTGGTCAGCTTGTCCTTTTCTTAGGCTGGAACTTGGTGGGTATTTAGTAATTTTCTTTCACTGGACCAAAAATACTTCTCAAGAAATAACTTAAGGGAGGACTTATTTCAGCTCTCAATTAAAGGAGATAGTCTGTGAAGAAGTCATGGCGATGGAGCTTGAAGCAGCTGCTCACGTTGTATCTGTAGTTAGGAAGCAGAGAGTTGGATGCTGGTGCTCAGCTCACTGTCTCCTTTTTATTCAGTGTAGGACCCCAGCCTATGTATGGGACAGTGCTGCCCACAGTTAGGGTGGGTCTTCCCACCTTAATTAATTTGATGTAGAAACTCCCTCCCAGACATGCTCAGAGGTTTGTTTCCATGGTGACTCTAAGTCTAGTCAAAGTGGACCATCACAAGGGTGAGGCTCCACCGTGCAGCACAAGATCCAGACGAAACAGATAAGCCCTTCTTGGTTGTTGCTGAAGACGACATAGATAGAGGTGTTGATGTTGCTTGGTACAGTGTGGCACATCTAAACCTTCTGTGAAGTTGCACAATGACAGTTGAGTGCAGAAGACATTCATCATGAGAGACTGGGTCTAACTAATTGTGACTGATTCAGGAAGTCTTGCAGGACTTATATTTAAAGCAAGTCACACACCTGCTGGAATGAATGTAGGTACCACTTAGGTTCTAGAACCTTCCTTGTGTCCCTGGGATCCCTCATGCTCATCAACTGTCCCTTTTCCATTACAGTAACAGCTCACCTAATCACCCGGTGGAGCCCTTACCCCTGGGCAGTGATGTAAGTATGCATGGGTGTTGATTGATGGGCTGGTGGTCCCTCTGGCTCTGTGGCCATTTTGAACCCTCCCTTTCTCTCAATTAATTGCAGCACCTGCTCCCATCAGCCTCTATCCAGGATGCACAGCAGTGGCTGCATCGCAACCGCTTCTCACAATTCTGCTGGCTCTTTGCCAGCTTCTCAGGTGAGTGAGTATTGTAGATTCCTGGCTTGCTCGTGATCTCATGGGCCTATGGCTGTGTCCAGGGGAACCCTCAGTGAGGTGAGGTGGGTGTCACAGAATGACTAGGGGCAGTGATCTGGATTCTGGCAGGACCATAGAAGGATATTGGCCATACCAACCATTCTGGATTAAAGCTGTAGCTCAGTTAGTAGACTGCATGCTTAGCATTTAGGAGACCCCCTGTTCTATTCCCCAGCACATCACAAACTGGGTATAGTGCACTTAGGTAGAAGAGTGAGAAGTCCTAGGTTACCTTGGCTGTATAGTTTAAGACCACCCTGGGTTACATGAAACCATGTCTCAAAGAAAAGAAAAAGTGGGGATTGGATTTGGAGAGCCATTGTGTCTGCAGCTACTTCTGACAAGTAATTGGGGAGAGAGAGAGAGAGAGAGAGAGAGAGAGAGAGAGAGAGAGAGAGAGAGAAGAAGAAGAAGAAGAAGAAGAAGAAGAAGGAGGAAGAAGAAGAAGAAGAAGAAGAAGAAGAAGAAGAAGAAGAAGAAGAAGAAGAAGAAGAAGAAGAAAGAAGAGGAGGAGAAGAAGAAGAGGAGGAGAGGAGAAGAGGGGAGTCGAGCCCCTTGTAGAGGGGTTCTGGATGGAGCACTAGGATCTGGGGGACTTGATCTTTAAAGATTTCACACTGGTGGCCTCCCTCTGCCCCTTCAAATGGGGTGCTAGGTCTGTCCATGGCTGTCTCTTGAGAGACTGGTGTTTTGCCTCTTAGTTTGTTCTGGCTGATTCCCAGGGTGTGTTTGTATTGTCAACTTTCAGTGATCTGTATGCTTCTGCACAGACATACACATGTTGGTGGTGGCAGCATGCTGATAAAATCTTTGCAGATAGAACATTGCTGATGAAAATGACGGGGGGGGGTGGGCAGTCAGGCGGGAGTAGACTTATCTTCTCTAGCTCTTAGCTTCCAACATTGTGTGGCTGTGATCTGCTAGGATTGTTTATCTTCATGCCATTTCTCTCTGTGGAGGGTCTGGTGCCCATTGAGGGTGAGGCTGGCCCTTCTTTGTCCCCTAGCCCAGCTGTGGGATTGGCAGGTATTTGCTTGTAATGAGTGGTACATGTCTCTGCTTAGGTGCTGACCTCCTGAAGATGTCCAGAGATGATTTGGTCCAGGTCTGTGGCCCTGCAGATGGGATTCGGCTCTTCAATGCCATCAAAGGCAGGTAGGTGCAGTTTTCTTAGAGATGCCAACCAAAGACTGTGGCCAGTAGGCTGCCTGTGTATAGCAAGAAGTCACACCATAGCCTCTTTAACTGTAGCCTGCTTGTGGGACTAGGTGATGGAAGGAATCCTTCTTTCAACATGAAGGTAAATACTGGAGGATGTGCCAGGAGGGTGGGACGGTGAATGAGTGCCATGTGGAGTATCCGACTGCAGTAGCCCTTGCTTGAGCTATCTTAGCATTAGTTATTTTTCTCATCACCATGACAAAACGCCCAAGTCAGATTATGAAAGAAAGGTTTATTTGGGCTCATGGTTTGAAGGTACAATGTCACACACATCTTGACATCTCAAGGGATGGACCAGACTGGGACCCCCTAGGGAATGAAGAAAAGACAGATGCGTGTACAGGAGAGCTGGGTTCAGAGAGAATGGGCTCTCTGATGGAGAAACCTCAGCATGCCAGGGGCTTGGTGTGTTTATTAGAGTTGTACAGGGAAGTGAGGTTATTGCGTGCAGCTGAACAAGGCTTAGTGCATACAGGTAAATAAGAAAGAGGGTTTACAGTATACAGCTGAACAAGGAGGCAGATTTAGCTAATCTCTGTAGGAACAGTCTTTAGGCCATAAATATCTAGGGTGGGTGGAGCCATGGTGCACATTTTCAGAACCCACTATCATTAATCATGCACTCTGTCTTAGGGTTTCTATTCCTACACAAAACATCATGACCAAGAAGCAGTTGGGGATGAAAGGGTTTATTCAACTTACACTTCCACATTGCTATTCATCACCAAAGGAGGTCAGGACTGGAACTCAAACAGGTCAGGAAGCAGGAGCTGATGCAGAGGCCATGGAGGAATGCTACTTACTGTCTTGCTTCCCCTGTCTTGCTCAGCTTCCTTCCTTATAGAACCCAAGATTACCAGCCCATGGATGGCACCACCCACAAGGGGCCCTCCCACCCTTGATCACTAATTGAGAAAATGCCTTACAGCTGGATCTCATGGAGGCATTTCCTCAAGGGAGTCTCCTTTCTCTGTGATAACTCCAACCTGTGTCAAATTGAAACACAAAACTAGCCAGTACATACTCTGAGCCTCACTCCGGGGCAAGGCTTTGCCATTTCCCATGGGTTTGACACTAGGGCCCTTGTCATAGCCAGGTCATAGCCACCGAACACATGTCCCTCAGGGCTTCCTCCACTCTGCACAGTACCTCATTATGACAAGGAAGTCATGGCTATGGCAGGGGGAGGTGTCTGGTCTTGCTGTGTCTTTAAGTCAGGAAGCAGAAGGAATGCTGGGGATCTGGATTACTCCATATGCAGTCTGAAACCCTAGTTCATGAGCTAGCCCTGCCTGCATTTATGGTGGGCCTTTTCACTCAGTGACCCCATCTAGAAACTCCCTTCCTCACAGAAGTTTGTCTCCTAGGTGATTCTAGATCATCAATTAATATTAACCATCACAACCTCCCTCTCCTCCATTGGGCCCAGAGCCTGTGGATCTTGGCCTTTAGTCACTAGCCCAGACTCTGGACACCTGCAGAGTCCAGGCTGACAGCTCTGACTCCCCAGGGACTGGGCATGACCTTGAAAACCACAGTGCAGTTTCAGGGCTATGTTGTCTGATAGACTCTCCACCACCATGAAAATGAAATATTCTATGACAGTCAATCCAGAAATCCCTGGCCATGTGGGACCCTGTACTGAGGCACTAGAGGTAACATCACAGTCAGACCCAGTTTTGAAGTTTTGTACTTTCCAGTTTTTGTGATGCTGAGATTAGAACTCAGAGCCTTGTATCCCAAGCACATGCTTTGTCACTGAGCTGCTCCTGAGCCCTGAGGACACTGGACACAACACAGTCTGTTGTAGAGTGAGAGAACACAAAGCAGGATGAATCCCAGATTTGTGTCCTAGGAGCTGTACAATGAGAAAGAAGCCATTGCCCCTCTGAACCTCAGTTTTCCTATATGTAGAATGGGGGAGATGAGCCTTGTGTGGAGAACTCTCTCTGTCCAGTTCTTTCTCTGTCTCCTTTCTCTCCCTTGATGGGAATGGAACCCAGGGCTGCACATATGATACACACATTATGCACATGTTCTACCACCAACCTATATCTCACACCACCACACCATCACACCACCTCTTGAAATCCAGATCTTGAGATTCTGTTCTACAGAAAAGCCTCAGATTGGCAGGTTGGGAGAAGTCATCCACCCCAGCTCCTCTAGAGCGTCCTCTGTGAAGCTGTAAAGATCCGTCAGGACTGGACTCTGTCCCCGAAGCCAGTCCATGCAAAGCGTTCTGCATCCCTACCACTGCGTCTCCCTAAAGCCCTTTATACTGCAAGGTCCACTCTAGAGTAACAGTCCATCATATCCAGGAGTCATCCTCTCTGTGTCTCTGTCTCTCTCTGCAAGGAATGTGAGGCCAAAGATGACCATCTATGTCTGTCAGGAGCTGGAGCAAAACCAACTACCCTTGCCACAGAAGCAGGATGACAGTGGGGATAACAGCCTGTGTGGTGAGTGGAATAGAACCTCAACCTGACTCCTGAGCAGCAGCTCAATTTCTGTTCTCAGTGTTTCAGTTACTTTTCTCATCGCTGTGACAAAATACCTGTCACGTGCGACAGCAACTTAGGAAGGAAGGTTCCTTACTACTACTCCTCATAGTCTGGTGGTAGTTCATGGAGGGAGGACAGCCATGGCAGCAGGTAGTTCATGGAGGGAGGACAGCCATGGCAGCAGGAGTTCGAGGCAGCTGCTCACTGAACCCAACATGAGGAAGCAGAGAGCAATGAATACTGGTGCAATTGTCTGTAAATACCTTTCTGCCACCAGCAGAAAGGTGACTTGGCGCTTCCCCCTCCTACCGGCTGCATACCAGGCACCACAGATGAATCAGGGCTCCTCAGGGTCCTCCTCTTTCCCTAGCTGGGTGCCTGTTTGGGCCCAGGAGTCAACCTATGTGACGAAGAGAGAGGAAAACAGCTCACCTGTGTTTACCTGTCAGCATGCTTTACCAGCCTTCTTAGCTTGACAGGCATCCATGGCTTGGGGCAGGAGCATCCTTCCATGTAAGCTGTTGCCTTCTCAGGATGGGGTAGAAACACATTGCCAGGTTCTTGTTAATTTAATGGCCCCTTAAAAGAAGGCACTTGCTCCTCTCCCTGCAGTATACCATGCTATCTTCCTGGAAGAGCTGACTACCCTGGAGCTGACTGAGAAGATCGCCAGCCTGTACAGCATCCCCCCACAGCATATACACCGCGTCTATCGACAGGGTCCCGCTGGCATCCACGTGGTGGTAAGCAATGAGGTGAGCTGACCTGGCCCTCCATAAGAGTCCCAGATGCACTCAGGAGCATCCTCCACTGGATCAGAGGGTCTCTGTTTTCTATGCATGTTGCCTGCTTGAAGCTGAAAGCCTACTGGCTGCCTATGATATCAGCAAGGGGAAGTTCTTACCACTGCTGAGTCGATGTTGTATGACTTTTCCTGGAAAAAAATATGAACAAGTGTCTTCTTAGGGTGTCAACAAAAGCCTTAAGTAAGAATTCCAAACTGATTCATTTATTGGGCTTAGGAGCAAAGATGACCCCAAAACAGCTTTATCACCAACAGTCTGTCCCCATAGCTACATAGATGGAGTTTCTCAGTTTACCTTCCAAACTAGTCACTTAAACTTGGAGGGAAGGTGTGCGGAATCAGCTAGAGTCCCATGTGAGGGGCCGAGAACCCTCCTCATGCCCTCTTCCCTCTATAATAAGGAACTAGCAACAAGCCCTACAATAACAGACATTTTTATTACATTTATTTATTCATTTACTTAGTGGGGTGGTAAGGAGGTGAATGGGTACAAAGGGACACACACAGAGATTAGAGGCTAGATTGAAGGACTCAGTCCTGTCCTTCCTCCATGTGGGACTAAGGAGTCAGACTTGGGGCAAGCACCTTCACTCATCTCCGTGGCCCCACAGGCTCTATCGTGAGGGTCTCTTGTGAGTAACCCTAGCCGCTGTGACTAAGATGCTAATGGCTGTTATACTCAGAGGACAGCCTTCTTCAGTTGTCCTTGGCTGGGTGCTCTTGGGGCAACTGCAGTCTGAAGAATGGGCTACCCATCAAGTAGGAATCATGTCCTGAGAGGCCAGTAGTTAAATGATGGGCTGCTATGGCCCATGGGAGACACTACTAGCAAGGCCTCCCTGAGTGATGAAGGTGTGTGCCACTGAATTTGTGCTCAACACAATCCTGTGGAAGCTGGAAATAGTGGCTAGCAAATATCCAGAAAGTGACGGAGTCTTGGTCCAGTCCTGTGAGGAGTGATGTGTTGAGCAGACTTGCCTGCTAAATTGAGCATCCCTTGCCTATGATGGAACAGATGATCTTATGCTTGTCTGTCCTGGATCTTCCTTCAACTGACATTTCCAACTAACAGAAATGTGTGTCTGGTGGTGTATTGGTCAGTGTCCTTGCACTGTAAGGGATGTCTGGGATCATGAACTTAAGAAGAAAGGTTCAGTCTGGGGAGAGGCTCACTTAGTAAAGGGCTCACCTTTAAAGTATGGACACCTGAGTTCAGCGTCCTGAGCCCGTGTCAAAAGCTGGGCATAGTGGTAAACCACAGTACAACCCCAGTGATGGAGAGATAGAAACTATCATGGTAGGAGAGCGGCTGAGCAAATTGTTCTCACTATGGTCAAGAAGCAAGGGAGTAGGTGTGGGGTACTAAGGTCCCGGTATCCCCTTCACTACTAACATTGGTGACCTAACTTTTTTGCTGGGCCCAACCTCTTAAAAGTTCCATATCTCAGTAGCACAGAGGCAGTCAGTACAGAGGCCTTTGAGAGACACTCCATATCCAAATCATAGTCACATGGCCACTATGTCCTGGCTGCTACTCCTGCTTACATGTATATGTATATAGTTCACATGTATCATGTATTAAGTAATATGTACATGATATTCATATATATATATATATATGTATGTGTGTATATACATGTACACACACACACACACACACACACTCACACACGCACATCTAGCATCTGCTAGCATCCCATTTCATACATAGGAAACTGAGGCACAGAGATACTGAGTAGTTGCCCAAAGATGCTACAGCTGATATGGAGTGAAGTTAAGGTAGAAATCCAGATGAACCAATTGTTGGAGAGCTGAACCAGTAAGAGATCCAACCTCTTGAGAAATGGGAGCTATGGTTTTGTTTGTTTGGTTGTTGGTTTTGTGACAATCTCAAAAGAGATGAGACCTGAAACTCCTTATGTAGACCAGGCTGGCCTTGACCTTGCTACAATCCTCTGCTTGCCTCTGTCTCCTGGGCACCAGGATTAGAGGAGTATGCAACAAGCCCAGCTCAATGAAGTTGTACCTCCTTGTTCTGTTCTGGTTTGCTTTGTGGCAGTGCTTCAGTGTAAAACCCAGACTGGTCCAGAACTCACTATGTAGACCAGGCTAGCCTTAATCATGTTATAGTCATCCTGTTACTGCCTTGTAAGCATTGGAACTATAGGCATGTACCACCAGGTCTAGCTTAAAGTAGCTACTTTTTGCTCCTGTTTCACAGAAAATGATACTGAGACCAGCAGTGCTGCTTCTAGGGCTAAGAGAAGCTAGGAGGATGAAGGGCCCGAGTGGTAGACGACCATGCTAATGAACTGGAAGGCATGTCACTTTGCACCTCAAGGAAGATCTGTAGCCCAGGCTGGCCTTGAATTTATTGTGTAGCCAAGGACAACCCTGACTTTCTGATCTGCCCTGGCCCCATTCTGGGATTACAGTGCTGGGATTGCAGCCCTGCACTGTACCATACCTTCTCTATGCTGTGCTGGAGACAGACTCCAGAGCTTTGTACAGACTAACTAAGCAAGCCCTGGAGCCACATCCTCAGACCCTCAACCATTTCTGTTTAAGAAGACAAAAAACCATGACTGTTTCTTGCACCCTCCCCCACTTGCCCTGTGCCCTCGACAGCAGGCAGTTAAGCAAGTGAAGCAGGGAACAGACCTCAAACGCCACCCTGGCTAAGTAGGCCATTCTCATTCCCCAAGTCTCCTTCCCACTCAACCCGAATCAATTTGGAAACCTTCAGCTCTGAATTACTCAGAGTGCTGGAGGCAGCCTGGCCAGCAAGGAGCCAGCCCCTGGGGTGCAAGGGCACTCAATTAAACAAGGGAGTTACTGATTAAGCCCTTGTGGGCCCCGCTTAGGGCTTTTCATGCCCAAGTGGCTGGGCGGCCAAGAGTCCGAGCTGGAGCAGGCTGAGGTATAGAATAAATGTACTTCATGCACCATTAGGCCCTGCGGGGAGGGTCAGGGTCGACAGGTGGATGCATTTGTAAGATTTGAGGCAGTAGTCCAGAGCAGGCAATAAAATGTGGGTTTCTGGTTTTTTTTTTTTTCTTTTTCTTTTCTTTCTTTTTTTTTTTTTTAAGATTTATTTATTTATTATATGTAAGTACACTGTAGCTGTCTTCAGACACTCCAGAAGAGGGAGTCAGATCTTTTTACGGATGGTTGTGACCCACCATGTGGTTGCTGGGATTTGAACTCCGAACCTTCGGAAGAGCAGTCGGGTGCTCTTACCCACTGAGCCATCTCACCAGCCCTTCTTTTTCTTTTTAATAGAAAGGAGATTTGCTACCCTGTTGGTTTTGGCATGCATGTTTACATATATATATATATATATATATATATATATATTTTTTTTTTTTTAACTACTTCTGAATGTATATTATGAAATATAGCTTACACATGCAAAGATCCTGTAAAACTAATGTACATTTTATTTTTAAAACTTATTTTACCTTTATGTGTGCCTGTATATGTGTGTGTGCATACAAAGTATATGTGTGGAAATCATAGGACACTGTGTGTGAGTGGGTTTTGTGAATGAAACTTAGGCCTACAGGGCTCGCATGACAAGTGCTTTTGCTGGCTGAGCTACCTCACTGCCCTGACTTGCAATTTTAATAAGTATTTAAGGCCTTGCACCCAGGTCACTAGACTGTGATGGTTATAGGCCCCTTTGTAGTATCATGTTTGGCCCTTGCTTGTCCGTGTATATTTTACACTAATCATTTCCTCTTCCCTCCCTAACGTGCTTAGGGCAGTACACATGTCTGTGTGCTTGTGGAGGCTATAGGATAGCCTTGACCGTTGTTCCTCATGTTCCTCAGCTACTACCCACCATGGCTTTTAACACAGGTCTCTTCCTGTCCTAGAGCTGACCAGGGAGACTGTGATGGCTGGTCAGAGAGCCTCAGCAATCCTTGTGTCTGTCTCTACGTGCCCAGCAACTGGGGTTACAAGCCACAGTATCAGGCCTATTTTGTTTGTTTGTTTTTTAATCTGAGTTCTGGGGATCAAACTTGGCTCTTCATGCCTGCAAAGCGCATGTTTCCAACTTGTCATTTCCTCAGCCCAGTGTGGACTGGGCATGCATTCTCTCCGTGTTCCTCTTTTCCCTCCACCATATGTTCTGATTCACAAATATGTGAATATGTGCAGCTGAGGGTCACTGTACCTCTGAGTGGTTAGATCCCAGTTGACTCACACTCCTGCTACTGAGAATGCCAAAGATGCACGTGTGAAGGTGCACATGAGCAGGAGAGCTTGAGGGGTGACCTCCATCCAGAACATGGCGTTTTCTAGAGATTTATCACCTGGATTTATCACCTGCAGAGGTGCTAGTTCCCATTGTACACCCTGCTTATGTTGTTATCATCTGTTTTACAGATGAGGCCGTGGAGCCAGAAACAGAAAGCTTTTCTGTGGTCAGTGTTTGCAAATCATAGTGAAAGCTTAGGAGACATGGCTATAAATTGTCTTTCCTGATCATGTGGGAGTATTAACCTCTTTCTGTTTGGTCCCTGTAAAGCCACGGACACACACATCTATTAATTATGGTGGTTAGTTAATTCTTGTTGCCATAGCAGAAGACCTGCTGAGAAGCACAAGGGAGGAAGGGTTATTAGGATCCATCAGTGTGGGGGAAGTATAGCAGCAGGAGCTGGGGAGGCCACTGGGCCATCAGGAAGCAGAGCATCTAGCTATAAGTGCTCAAGACACACCCATTGACCCTGTCCTCTAGCAAAGCTCCACCTCATAAGGGTTCCACGACTTTCCCAATGGTACCACTGGCTCTGGCTCTGGTTCAAAGGCATTGGCCCAGGGAGCACATTTGCATTGCATTCAGGCACAATTGCTTTAGAAGCAGGTTAGCTAAGTGAGGACATCACTATGGAAGCACCCTAGCTTACAGGCACTCAACCCCGGATGGTACAGTCACTGCGCATAGCATCAATGCACTCGAGGGGACTGCTGTGTGAGGGGACACTCTAACATAGTAGCACAAAAGATAATGTGTCAAATGTGTAAATCAGCAGTGGAGTAATTTAGGGTCACTACCAAGTGTGTGTACTGTGGGTCATCTGTACCATACTGGCCACATAGTAGGGTGCTTACAACTTTACCACAGACATGAATAATTGTGTTACCAGGATGACAGTGCCACTAAGCAGTGAGAAAATTTCAGCTCCACCAATTGTATTTGTGTTTTGTTGTTGACCAAAATGGGATTGACTGTGCTTAAATTTGTTGCTTGTTTCTGAGTCAAGGGTCTCATGATGTAATAACCCTAGCAGGTCTAGAATTAGCTGTATGGGCCAGGTTGGCCTTGGACTGACTCACGGAGATATGTCTGTCTCTGCTTCCTGTGTGTTAGGATTAAGAGTATATTCTACCATGCCTGGTTTTGTGTTCAATTTTTTTAAATATATTTTTTGTTGTAGCATAAACTTTCCTTTAATGAGTCCAGTAAAGACCTAGATGACCCAACATATAATAAACAAATAGATGTTTTATCTTTTACTTTTTTGGAGACAGAGTTTCTCTGTGTGACAGAGCATTGGCTGTCCTGGAACTCACTTTATATACCAGGCTGGCCTTGAACTCACAGAGATCCACCTGCCTACTTCCTGAGCAATGGGATTAAAGGCATGTGCCACCACTGCCTGCCTATTATCTTTCACTAACTTTTTTTTCCCCCGAGACAGGGTTTCTCTGTGTAGCCCTGGCTGACCTGGAACTCACTCTGTAGACCAGGCTGGCCTCGAACTCAAATCCACTTGCCTCTGAGTGCGCCACCTGGCTCTTTCACTAACTTTTGTTTTGTGCATGTGGGCCTGTGGAGGTCAAAAGAGACCCTGAATGGTGTCTTTCTGGTGCCTCCTGTCTGCTCACACAGCAACCACTTTATTGATGGAGCTGTCTCTCCAACTCCTCCCTAAACCTTTGTGATGTCATTGTGAAGAACATGTCTTGCCTTTGCCTTTCAGATGGTTCAGAATTTCCAAGATGAGTCTTGTTTTATCCTCAGCACATTAAAAGGTAAGCCTCTCTCTGCCTTCCTGATGAATGAAGAGTGTTTCTGTGTCCCTTGGTGTCATAGGTGATGGGTGGCAGGTGGGATCTGCCAGTCCAGGGTCCTCCAGAAGATGCTGAACTTGGAGCAGCCTTTGAGAGCAAGGCAAACCAAGTCTTCTCATACCTAGTCCTAGCCAAGCCAGAATGGACATCTCCAGGGGCACTGCAGGCCTGGCCATCTGTTCTCTATGGACTTGGGTTTGGGATTTCATAGACAGTTTCTGGGAAGCCCAAGTAAGGGCCACCCTGATGGGCAGAGTGAGTAAGGGACTCGGAGAATCCAGATGAGCCAGATGCCACAATGAGAATACCGCAGTGCTTACATTCTACCGAGAGGGAGACTATACCAGGATTTGTGTTTATTCACACAAGGCAGAGAAAGATCTGCTGTGACTTTCTTGGGTCTGGGAGGGTAAGTGGATAGGTTTCATCAGAATGGAAGACTGGGCTGGAGGAGAGGCTCAGTAGATGAGAACACAAATTGCTCTTAAAGAGTCCCCAAGTTTGGTTCTTAGCACCCACATCTGGTGGTTCACAACCACTCACATGCAGCTCCAGCTTCAGGGGAACCAAACCATTTTCTGGTCTCTGCAGTCACTTCATTCATTTGCACCTAGACAGACAGACAGACAGACAGACACACACACACACACACACACACACACACACACACACACACACAAGTGTACACACACATATACACACACACACACAAAATTAAAGGTAAAATAAGTCTTAAAGATCAGGAGACTGGGTTCAGGCTGTTCTAAGACCAACTCCCACCCTGTTCTGGGGACCTAGGCTGTGTGTGTTAGCTTTTTGTTACTGTGACAATGTGTGAGGTTGGTTATTTGGGCTCAGTTTGGGAGGTTTCAGCCATGGCCAGTTAGCCCTGTTGCATTTGGCCCTTTGGCAAGGCAGCACACGAAGGTGTGAGTGTGGTGAGCTGCTCTGTTACCTTCAAGACAGCTGGAAAGTGAAGGGAGAGGAGGGCCAAGGCTCAGTGTTCCCTCCAAGGGCTGATGTCATTTTCTCCCACTTGGCTCCACCCCTTAAAGCTCCCATCATCATTCGCTAGCATAAGCTGGTGACTAAACCTTTTACAACATGGGCCTTAAGATCCTAAATATAGCACAAACAATTGCAGAAAGCCATAGTTTGCCTAAAGCCTCCTCCTTGAGCCTAGGGCTATCTATGGTGAAAAGGCTCTTTGTCCAAACCAGAGTGCCTGGGAAGATCATTCAGTCAATATAGTGCTTGCCATGCAAGCAGGAAGCCTCTAGCTCAGTCTCCAGAACCCATGTTTTGTTATTGTTGTTTGGTTTTGTTTTAAAGCTGGGCATTGGTGGTATGTGCTTGTGATCCATCCTAGCCTGGTGAGACAGAGACAGGCTCACTGGTCAGCCAGCCTAGCTTACTTGGTGAGCTCTAGACCGATGAGAGACTGTCTCAAAACACAGGGTGGAAAAACTCCTAAGGAATGATACCTTTTGGCCTCTGCACAAGTATATGCACACACACACACACACACACACACACAGTAATTGTGTAAACAGATGCCAAAACCTGTGTAGAAAGCCCTGCTTCTGTAAACAGACTCTTCCTTATGAAGTCATTTGAGTGATTTTTGCCTCTGACTTAATACATGCCTTTTGGGACACCCAAATCACACTGTACCAACTCTGTACCTGTGACGCATGCCCATGCCCAGTGTTTCTCTTGCAGCAGAAAGCAATGATGGCTACCACATCATCCTGAAGTGTGGACTCTGAGCAGCAGCGCCTGCACCTGTCCCCTGCCCCATGGATCCCTGGCTGTGAAAGGTGCACCACTGTCAGCTGCTGTCTCACCTGACAAGCTCAGACTAGGAGGGACTCTACCCAGACCAGGAAAGCTACAGACAACCATGGACACAAAGTCTGGTGTACAGAAGAAAGCCAGCGGTTCCCTTCTCCTTTCCTCTTGGCTTTTAGGTTTTTAAGTTTCTTGTTCTGTTTCCTGGGCAGATAGTGGGGATGTGCATCTCTTAAACTCTGAGCCCTGCAGTTGGAGGGTCCTTTGATGTATTGGTCCTTCCTGTCTCCTCTCTTATGTCACCCTGATTCCTGCTTCTTTTTCTTGAGTCACTGGCTTCATGGCTAGCTCTGCCAATCTCACAAGGGCTCCACACACAGTTCTCCTCCTAATACTGACTTCCTTTCTCAGGACCCTGGTAGCCATGTCTCTCCTGTTCTTGGATGACTTGATAAGACTGGAGCTATTTATTTGTGCCTTCCATTTCTTTCTCAGTCGCCTTGTCTCTAAGGATCTGCTACATTCAAGCCCAGAGTCTCTGCATTGACATGGTAGATGGCACAGTGTACCTATGTGACCTCTCATTGTGTATTAGTTCCTTTTCTGTTGCTGTGATAAGATACTCTGACAAAGGCAACTTGATAAAGAAAGGGCTTGTTTTGGCTTAGAGTTTTGTAGGGATTATGGTGGATATTATGGTGAGGAAGGTGCCAAACAGAAAGCTAGCTGATCTCATTTTCATACACGTAGGAAGCAGCACAGAGAGAAAGAGCAAGAGCAGGAAATGGTACAAGCCTTCAAGGACCACCAACCCCAGTGACTTACTTCCTCCAGCAAGACTGCATCCTCTAAAAGCCCCATAACCTCAGCAGACTACATCACCAACTGGGACCACGTGTTCAAATACATAAGCCCATGGGATACATTTCTCATTCAAGCCACACATTTTGCCCATGTGACCTCCCACATTTTCTAGTTAGAGATGCTATGGACTAGGAGATGACATGTGACTTCCTCACCAGGGAAGAGAGGTGAGGACAGAATGATTCCTCATGGACCACTACTGTGTATTCTCATTTCTGTTGAGCAAAGAGTACTAAGAGGTGAAGATTCTGTTATCCAGTGGCCTTGACCATCCATTCTAGACATTTGGGTTGGGGTATGTCTCAGTAGATCCCTCCCTGGCAAGTATGAGGCCCTGGGCACCATCCCAGCGCTACAGCAGGAGGTACTTACTGAATTCTCTTTTTCAGACAACCTCAGCTAACCACTGCTGTTTGCCAAGTGGCCCAGGGGTAGTATGGTGTTTTTTTCATTGCTCATTTAAGATTCTATCATAGGTATATAGATAGGTGCTTTGTCTTTGTTGGCATGGTTGAATTGTTCACTTTTTTTGTTTGTTTTGTTTTTTTCAAGACAGGGTTTCTTTGTTAGCCCTGGCTATCCTGGAACTCACTCTGTAGACCAAGCTGGCCTCGAAATCCGCCTGCCTCGGCCTCCCAAGTGCTGGGATTAAAGGAATGTGCCACCACTGCCTGGCTTGTTCACCTTTCTTAACTCTGGGGGAATTTGAGGATCAGTAGCTATGGTAGACTTAATTCATCTTTATTATGCCCACCCAGTGCTTCAACTCTTTCCTAATCCTCAAGCCATAGTGAGTTACTTCTAAGCTCAAAGATTTGCCAAAGGTTTTGGCAAATATTATTTTACAGGCAGAAAAACTACTCTCACAGGAAAGATGAGCTCTCAGTTCCTTGTCTTTTGAGACATGTGGGTGGGGTTGACAGCTTTATTGAGATGTTGGTGTCGTGAATATATTGGCACAGGCTTTCTGTGGACAGGGTTTCATTTTGGGAATGTGCCTGGTAGAATGGACAGCTCATAAGGTAACTTTTCACCGGTTTGAGAAACTGCCCAGTGTTTCCCACGCAGCTACACGTGTTTGTATTACCACCAGCAATGGAGGATGGTTCTAGTTTCTCCACCTCCTCATCAACATTTGCTGTGATTTCTCATTCTTGCCCGCCTGTCCTCTCTCCCTCCCCCTTCTTCTTCCGTATAGTCCAGCCTGGCCTCGAAGTCACTAAGTAGAAGAGGAAAATTGAACTTCTGATCTTCCTGACTCTGCTTCTTAAATGCTAACAACATAGAAAAGTACCTCCACACCTAATGTATGCGGTGCTGGGACAAAATCCAGGGCTTTGTGCTTGCTAGGCAAGAGCTCTCTCTACCAGCTGAGCCACCTCCCTAGTGGTGACCTGTCTTTTATTACAATATCCTGCTGGTGTCATGCATGTCTCTGGCTAATGATGTTCAATGTCTCTTCACATTGATTGGCCATTTGTATATCTTTGGGAAAATGTCTGGTTATGTCTTGCCTGTTTTTAAATTGGGCTCTCTTCATTGAATTGTACAAGTTGTTGATGAAAATCCTTCATCAGTTTTTCTCCATTCTGCTCCATTCTGTAGGCTGTCTTCACCCTCTTAATGGTTGATGCTCCTTGGGGTGTACATGTTTCTAAATTGGTTGTGCTTAGTAGTATGAACCAGCACTCCCAGTACTCAGCTGAGGCTCCCGAGGCCAGCCCAACCTACATAGTAAGACCCAGTCTCAGAAACAATTGTCATCATTATTTTAATGTGTGTGATGCCTGAGTTACCTTCTGCTGATTGTAGTTTTGATGTGGATACTAAGAAACCATGACCTAATGCAAACTCAGGAAAATCTGTGTTTTCTCCTTAGAATTAAAAACGCTGTTTATTTTTATTTTATGTGCATTGGTATTTTGCACATTGGTATAGTATGTGTGGTTGTGTGTGTGTGTGTATATATATATATATATATATATATGTATATGCACACATACACACAGATCCTTGTAAGGGTGTTAGATCTTCTGGAACTGGAGTTGCAAGCAGGTGTGAGCTGCCATGTGGGTGCTGGGAATTGAAGCTTGGTCCTTTGGAAGAGAAGCCAATGCTCCTAACCCCTGAACCATCTCTCCTGGTCCCTCTTAGGAACATGATTAAAGTTTAGTTGTTACAATGAGTTCTGCTCCAGTCTGAGTTAGTTTTACATATATGATATGTAGTGGGAGAGTCTAGTTTCATCCTTTTACATGTGAGCGTCTACTTATTTTACCCCTAATTACTGAAAGGACTGGAGCTTCTGTAGTCTGGAGACCTCCGATTCCTGGATCTTTGTGAGCACGGCGGGACCATTGCTGATCTCTTGTTCCTTTTACCTTCTTGGTCTGCATTTGGGTCTACTGCTCTTACGGCCACTTCCCTCCTCTCCTCCTGTCAGCAGGACTGGATGATGCCCCTCTGTTCTGTCGTTTTTCCTGGCACTAACACTTCCTAGTTCTAGAGGAAGGTAATGACCAAACGTTTCCCAAACGTTTCCATGCTTGGATAGAGAGGCAACCGAGTCTCTTAGAATAATATGCTCAAGGCGAGCCACTGGGAGAAACAGGACTCATTGGGCCTCTGACTTTCAGCCCATCAGGCTATCTGTGGCCCCTGTTCCCAAGTGATAGCTCTACATGGGCTAAAGGAAGAGAGACTAAACTGATACCTTTTTTTTTTCTCATACCAAAGTCGGTCTAAACTGGAGAGCCAAAGATGGCACACTGTAAAAAGAGCAGATGGCATGGAATGTTCCAAGTCTTGTCTTGGGGTCTGAATTAGTTATTTTTCTCATTGTTGTGAAAAACATCTGACAAAAACAAAACAAAACAAACAAACAAGCAAAACAAAACAAAACAAAACAAAACTTACAGGAGTGAGGGTTTCTTTCTGGCTCACAGTTTAAAGGTCCAGTTTGTCGTGGCTGAGAAGTCTTGGCAGCCAGAGCATGGGACAGCTGGAAGCAGAGGCAGATGGATACAATGTTTATCTTACCATCTCTGTTTTTTTAGTCAGGGTTTCTATTCCTTTACAAAACATCATGACCAAGAAGCAACTTGGGGAGGAAAGTGTGTATTTAGCTTACACTTGCACATTGCTGTTCATCACCAAAGGAAGTCAGGACAGGAACTCAAACAGGTCAGGAAGCAGGAGCTGATGCAGAGGCCGTGGAGGGATGTTCTTTACTGGCTTGTTTCCTTATAGAACACAGGACTACCAGCCCAGAGATGGTCCCACCCACAATGGGCCCTCCCGCCTTTGATCACTAATTGAGAAAATTCTGGATCTCATGGAGGCATTTCCTCAGGGGAGGCTCCTTTCCCTGTGATAACTACAGCTTGTGTCAAACTGACACACAAAACTGCTACTATACCTTTTTACTCTGCAAAACTTCAGCCATGAAATGCTAGGGTAGGTTTTCCCACCTCAGATAACTAATCTAGAAGACTCCTCACACACTTGCTTGGCAGGGGAGAGTCCATGATCAAGGAGCTGGTCTTTCCTGGGTAATGCTTATTCTTTGCAGTCTGGATGTGCTTGACTGAGTAATTTTTGGTAGTGGGGGAATGTATTCTTGCTCCCGATGAGTGAATTAAAGGAATAGAAAAGAAACTCACTGGCAGACATAGTCAGAGGTTTATTTCCATGGTGATACTAAGTCCCATCAAGTTGACAATCAAGATTAGCCATTGTGGGGGTCTAGAAAACAGTCAGACATTGCCCTAGTGACCTCTTACCCAGTCTGCCTGGAGCCCCTTGAGAGCTATTAACCAGGAAAAGGCTAGAACCCATAAGCACGTCACCAGTTCCTAAGTCCAGTGTTGCTTCAGGGGCTGGCCCAAGTAGCTGGAGTTCTGAAAATTATTAACACATCAGTGGAAGAAATAGAAAGACTCTTTAGCTGTTGTCAGTGGAAAGTTGAGGTTGTTGGGGGCAAGGGGAATTGAATATGGTCACTGCCTTAGGTACACTGGAGGGACAGGACCAAAAGTCAAGGGTCCCAGGCTCCCTTTAATACAAGGTGAACAGTAGACCATTAGTAGAGTGTCCCTGTGTTTGAATGGCAGAACTGCCCCCCTAAAACAAGAAGCATTGATCTGGAGACCTGAGAACCTGGAAACTAGTCAGTAGGTGAATCTGAGCTTCGGGAAAACTTTACCATTGTTTCCCATTCATCAAAGTCATGTGGTGGACAGGTGACCTTTGCTTGTCCTCGGTATTCAGTGCCACCAGTGCTGCTGCAGCTGCAGGTAAACCCGAGTGGATGGATGCCTGCTCACCAAGTCCCAGGCTTTCCCTGACTGCAGCTGGGTGAGTGCAGGTGTGTAGGTGTGGGCCTCAGTGATGTGCTGCTATCTGCTGTCATCCGAGCCAGTCTACTTGGCCAGTATAGAGTGTTCTTTTCTCTTTCCTCTTCCAATCTCTTTGTCCTTTGAAGATAGGACTACTGGGCCCAAAGAGCAGTGAGACTCTAGGAAGTACCCAGACTCCTTTCCCAAGGCCAGCTCTCCTTAGCTGCTTCTCCGCCTCAGTAGGAGTCTCTGAGCCCCTGCAGGCACTGCTGTAAAGGGTCTCTAACCTGGGCCTTCAGGCTGTTCTAAGGACTGGAGTGAAGAGGTCTGTGTTCCCTTCCTTCCAAAGAGTGCCCTCCCTTTATATTTGCAGACAGGAACTAAACTCAGTGCTGTCCACTGGTTTCGCCATCATTTAGTTACTAGAGAGCATTATCTTCAAACCTAGTTCAGGGAATGATAGCCTTGCCATCAAAAATTACACTAAATTACTGTATTGGATTGCTTGTGTTAAATTATGCAGGACTGTGGTGGGGCTCGATGGCCGAGCACTTCCCAACTGCGAGCAAGGTTCTGAGTTCTATCCCTAGTACCATAAAACCAATAACATTGTGGAGAGCTGGGTATGGTGGTGCAAACCTGTAATCCCAGTACTCAGGGCAATGCTGTGGCCGGGGAGTAAACGAAGGGTGACTGAGTCTCAGGCCAGTCTGGACTATTAAAAGTTGTTTTCTCTTGTGCCAACATACTTAATTTTACCTCTTTGCCCTTAAATACTGAAATATTTACTCCCCAACTCCTTTTTTTTTAACATTTTAATGTATTTTATTGTCTTATTTGTCAGTGGTAGGGAACAGACCCAGAATTCAGGGCCTCACACATGTGAGGCAGGTGTTCTACCACTGAGCTAGCCCCTAACCTCAGCAGCCTTCTCTCTCCTTAGGATTACTTAGGGCACTCTCAAGCATTAAGGGCTATCTTTTTTTTTTTTTTTAATTAGGTATTTTCCTCATTTACATTTCCAAGGGCTATCTTAACAATGCATTTTGCATAAACTTAGGAGAAGTAGAAGGTGCAATCAGAAGTCTGGAGAGTTCCTTGCCTTCTGTGTATCTCACTTCTGGAAAGTTCTGATCCTCACTTGGCTCCCAGGGACTATGCCCAGCCTTTCCATGAGAGAGAGTACAGAGGTCTCTTCCTCAAACGCTCCTGTTACCTGGAACCCTGCTCGGCCTTTGTCCTGGTCCTCTGGTCAGGGTTTGATAGAAGAAAGGACTTTTGTGCTGTATTTATGGATTGCCGAGCTGTAGGGGGTAGCAGTGGCCTGAGGCGCCTACTAGAACCTGCCTGGAAAGGACAGACTGATTTCAGCAGGTGTCTTGAAGACTAAACCCCTGTTAGCTTAGCATCCCTGGAGCCTACAGACCCCTCCCCATATATGCTAGACCCTTCCTGTGTGGTTGTGATTTCTGGGCAGCTTCCTGCCTTCCCTGGACCCAGATTTCTACAGTACTTGTGGGGCAGAGTGTGGTGTTCCCCAGGGATGTTCATCTTTCATAGCTTGTCTATCTGTAGACGCCCCCTCCCCTGTCTTCTGCATCCCCTTGCATCCTGCAGCCACTCCAAACCTGTCTATCCTGTATTCCTCATTGACCTGCTTCTCATGGAGTTTTTATCTCAAGCCCTCTGCCCAGGTTTCTAGCTGGGGAAACCATTGAAAAATGAGAGACAGACTGGGTCCTTAAACTACAGGAAGTTACACATCCTGTTTTCCAAATCCAGAATTCTATACCTGACTGCATGGAACGGGTCACATTCAAAACATGGATATGCTACAAACAAAATTACCCTTGGGTCATGTGTGCAGCATATGCAGAAACACAAGTGGATCTTGTGTGTGTGTGTGGATGTAAACCCCATCCCCAAGATAACTGTATTACATTTGTATGTATTGGTAGTTCAAGATCTCAACCCGCCCAGGTAGAGGCTTGTTTATCTAGGATATTCAACCTTCCGTGGACTGAGCCAGGTCCTACGAAGGCCACATCTGTGAAGTACGTGGACAAGCTTCTTCCCACGTGGCTGCCCTGAGGCTTTGTTAATGGGCTGACGGAACTACGGGAGAGAGCTTTGTGGGGCTAGTATTAGAGACAAGCAAAGGGGGACCATTTCAAGCACTGACCTATCTCTTCCTGCTGGGTAAAGTCTTGCTTACTTACCATGTTCTTCCATGCTTTGATGTGACTCTTTCTTGAGGTGTTCTCACCTACCTTCTTCCTCTAGGTGGGGTGATTCTTTTCTAAAGGTGGTAGGGTTTTTTAGGTGGTAGTCCAGACTGGTCAAATATGTGTGGCAGGTCACGGGAAAGGGAGTCATGGAAACCCACGTTGTCATAATGCCATGTTGTTTTTGTACCTGAAATAAAGCATATTTTGCACTTGTAAATGAAAAATCTGTATGTGGGCTCTGTGCTGGGTCAGAATGCAAATAAAACCATTTGTACTAAACCCATGTGGCTGGAACCTCAACTTGCTTTGTTTATTGAACTGTAGCAAATGAATCTACTACTGTAGAGTATTGGGAGACACAGCTCAGTGGCATTAGGAACACGCACACGCTGCCCCTATGCTCCGTCTGTGGTGTTCTTTCCATCTTGCAGAACTGAAACCCTGCTGCCTTATTAAACATGGCTCTGCAGTCCCTTCCCCCAGCCCTTTGCAGCTACCACCTACTTTGTGTCAATTTGAAAATGAGGGGCTTCACTTAAGTGAAATTCAGTATATGTCTGTTGTAGGAGATTAAGTTACAGTATGTGTTAGGATCTCCTCTGTTTTAAAGCTTAGGGATACTCAGCTGGGTGGCTGGGCCATGTATGTGTCTGTTCACTCTCATTGATCACAGACTCCCCCCATCTGTGACCATCAACTCTGCAGATTCCAAAGGCCCTAGTTTTGATTCCTATAATTTCAGCAGTGAGGAGCAGAGGCAGGAGGGTGAGAAGTTCAAAGTCATCCCTGGCTACACACCAAGACAGACCAGCTTCCTTAAATGATACACTGTCTCAGAAACCAAAAGGTGACACCCGGGGTCCCTGCAGAGTCATCTCTTTGGACCCTACAGACCTCTGGTGTCCAAGGTTTGACCTCAGCACCCCACTCCCCTGGTACCTCCTGGACCTGCACCTATGCTGACCTTGCTGATGGCCCCTGTTGGTGACTGGGAAGGGCTGTGATTTCCTGCTACCCCGTGTCCCTGACACAGGGATCTTTTCCCTCCCAGAGAAGTGTGGAACTTGCAGAGCTAGGTTAGGAAGGTCTAGCTTAGACACCATGACATGTCCTCTTGTCTTATTAAATCTTACATCTGCTATTTTA
The DNA here is from genome assembly GCF_000001635.26 of Mus musculus. Taxonomy (NCBI): domain Eukaryota; kingdom Metazoa; phylum Chordata; class Mammalia; order Rodentia; family Muridae; genus Mus; species Mus musculus. Next base: position 118,686,032 of record NC_000067.6, read on the forward strand.
TTATAATTATAAATTTCTGCTTCAGATTGTCTGATGAAGATGTATTATTTTTAGCTCTGGCACTTTCCCCCTGGGGTTCCCAATCTGACTATGGTTATTCTCTAGAAAACCCCTCTTCCTAGGGCTTAGGACATAGATCAGCAATGGAGTATTTGCCTTTTGAGCATCAGAACCTGAACTTTAAATTTAAAAATTTTAAAATACATATGTTTTTAAAAAGCCAGCACTGAGGAAGTGGAGACAGGCAGGTACCTAGAGTACTGGCTAGTTCAATTAGTGAACTCCGAATTTGGTGAGGGATCCTGTTTAAATAAGTTAGGCAAGCTGAGCATGGGGGACATATGCCTTTAACCTCATCACTTGAGATAGAAAGCCAGAGAGGCAGGAGGATCTCTGTGAGTCTGAGGCCAGGCTGGTCTACATACCTAGTGAGTTCCAGGACAGCCAGGGCTACACAGAACCCTGTCCCTAACAACAACAAATTAGGCAAATAATGATAGAGTAGGACCCTCAGCATTGACCTCTGGCCTTTACAAATACACACACACACACACACACACACACAACTGTACACATGAACATATACAAATGCCCACACATATGCATATGCATGTGTGAGAATGGACTGGCGAAGAAAGAAAACAAGAAAAATGCCAGTGTTGCCCACACTGGTTCTGCCTGGCTGTATTCTGAGTCCGGTACCAAGGTCTCTAGCACCCCTATTGAGGCTCCATAGTCAGCCCTTCTTTATAAAAGGAGGCCAGGTGGTAGAGTACTTGCTTAGCCTGCTGGAAGTCATCCTCAGCATAAGCAGGGCATGGTGATACATTCCTATGGTCCCAGACTTTGGACGGTAAAGGCAAGAGAATCAGGCATTAGTGTTCATTGTTGGCTACATGGAGATTTCAAGGCCAACCTGGGCTACCTGAGACTCTGTTCAAAGCAACAAAAAAGCCAAGACAACTCTTCCTTGAGGAGCCCATACCTGGTGCTTCAGGGCAGCAGGGGTGGGGTGCTTGGGGGTGGTGAGAAGAAAGTTGATCTTTAGGACCTATTTGTTTATAATTCATTCATGTTCTTTTCCAACCAGTTGTCCTCTTGAGCCCACAGTGTGCAGTACCAGGCACTACAATGGCGACAGGAATAGAGAGAGGCTGACTGTCTTCTACTTCTTGCAGGATCTTTCCAAGGCCCTTACTTGTGTGACTAACTCAAGCATATGCTGTCAACTTTAAGAAAAAAAGTGCATTGTTTGTGGAAAGAGAGTGAGCCTGCACCTTCCAAAGCCCCAAGGGCCATGTTTGTATACAAAACAGACAGGCAGTGTGGGGCCGCCATGGCTGGGCACACAGAGGCCCACTGTCAGGCAGGGCTGAAGGTCGAAGCTCCTGCATGACACAGCTGTGGCACTGGCCTGCAGGCCTCCAGGGGCATGCCGTAGGAAGCAGGGAATTGTGTAGACTCACCCTCCCCACCCCCGTTAGGAGAGAGCAGCTCAGGGGTACTCTGGAAGGCAGAGTGCTGTGTGCTCCGAGGCCCCCAGAAAAACCTCAGGACTGTGTGAGGACTCGGAGCTAGTCTAATCTCTGTGGTTCCTGCTGCTGCTGGGGAAACTGAGGCCCACTGAAAGGAAGCAAAGAAGTCAGGTGCCCACACCATAAGCTGTGTAGGCTGAGCCATCTTCTTTTTGTAACTCAGCCTAACCTTGAACACTATTTATCTTGAACTTGCAATCCCGACTCCACCCCGAGGGCATACTATGCTCAGTTTTGGCACTGGGGGTAAGGGGTGTGCTTGCTTAAATCGTTTTCTCTACACCATACACAACGCATCATTGAGTGCTCCATTGTTCTGGCTGCCAGTGGGGTGTCCAACAAACCATCACCGTGTGGCAGAATAGAGATGTGAAGACGCTCATCAAGATTACCCTGAATCCAGTTAAAAAAACACCCAGAAGCCCTTCTCAGCTGAGCTGGGCTTCATACACCAGTAAGTGGGAGGAAAGCCCGCCATACTCAAATACGGACCAGGTGCGTGCTATGTAAATCAGCTATAAAAAGGTCCCGAGTCTCCTGCACACAGCTTTTCTTCAGCTACCCTTATTGGCTGTTTGTTTGATGTGTGAGGATGTGCACACACGTGCTACATGTGTGGAAGTCAGAGGGAAATTCATGGCAGCAGTTCTTGCCTTTTGGTTCTGGGAATCAAACTCAGGACTTCAAGTTTGGCCAAAAGTGGCTTTATCTGCGGAGCTGTGCTGCTGGCTTCTGGACCAGCCCTTTCGAGTGTCCGCCTTTCCCAGGGCTCACTAGCCTGCTTTCCTTTCCTTTCCTTTTTTTTTTCTTTTTTCTTTTTTTCTTTTTTTTAAGATTTATTTATTATTGTAAATAAGTACACTGTAGCTGTCTTCAGATGCACCAGAAGAGGGTGTCAGATCTCGTTACGGGTGGTTGTGAGCCACCATGTGGTTGCTGGGATTTGAACTCGGGACCTTCTGAAGAGCAGTCAGTGCTCTTACCCACTGAGCCATCTTACCAGCTCCTTCCCTTTTCTAAATTATTATTATTTTTAAATTTTTATGTGAACTGGTGTTTGGCCACACGTATGCCTGTATGAGGGTGTAGGATTAGCTAGGACTGGAATTACAGTCAGTTGTGAGCTGCCCTGTGGGTACTAGAAATTAAACCTGGGTCCTCTGGGATTGCAGCCTGTGCTCTTAACCACTGAGCCATCTCTCCACCCACCCCAACCTCCCCCAACCCCATCCCCGGCTTTTCCTTCCTTCCTAAACTGTCTCTGTTCTACTTGTATGTCTAACCATGTGTCCCTGGTCAAATTCTTTGTTCAGGGACACAAGAGCCTGGAAACTCAACGTTCAGATCCGAGTTAATGCAGCACGGAGGGAAGACAGGTAAGGGCCACCGGACTCCAGCCGCCAATCACAAAAGAGTCTCCGGGTTACCCACAGTGCTTCAAAGGAGAGATTCTCGGGCCTCTTTCTTCAAGTTCAACATTCCACAATGTTGCCTCACAAAACTAAGAGCAGCATTTGGTCAGTGTTTGTTCATTCTATTCAAAACATTTTTACTTTATTATAGTGTGTGTGTGTGTGTGTGTGTGTGTGTGCTAAGGATAGAATTTGGGACCTTGGGTGTTAGGCATACTCAACTTTATTAGGGGTCTTTATAGAGGCATTGCCACATTGTCACAGTCTCCAGCTCTCCTGAATGATGGGGGTGGGGACTGAAAGCTTCTGGTTCAAGACTGTGGCATCCTTGTGGCATCCTTGTGACCAACATATGGGCCATCTGGGATGCCTCTGGGATGCCTCCAACAATCATCTTACTGTAATAGAAGATGCTCCTATCACACAAGGAATAGCATGGATTTATTTTATTATTTAAAAAATGTATTTATTGCTGGGCATGGTGATACACACCTTTAAATCCCAGTACTTGGGAGGCAGAGGCAGGCTGATCTTTGAGCTGGAGGCTAGCCTGCTCTACATAGAGAATTCTAAGCCTCAAGTCTGCAGGGTCTACATAGTCAGATTCTGTCTTTAAAAAAAAACTTACTTTAAATTATTATTATTAGTAGTAATAGTAATCTTACTATTATTATTGTTGTGTATGAGAGATATGGGTGTGTGAGGCCAGAGGAAGTTGTCATGGTTGTCCTCTGTCACTCTCTACACACAGCAGAAGGCCCACAAAGTGGATACCAAGGAGTCATGGTGACACCAGGTATATGGACAAGGTCCTACTATCCCAAAGTCACAAGGCTGGCTTTCTCTGAAAGGGAGAGGCCATGGTGCCTGGTGGGAACACAACAAAGGTGTCTATTTCTGGACTGTGGCTTTGTGTGAAGTCACCGAGCTGTGCTGTTTTGTACTTTTGTGAATTCCATTGCACAATGGGAAGCTGACAGGAGAGGAGGGGACTGCGATAAACTAAAAGTGCCATTCAGCTGAAGGACCTGCCCTTGGGGTGTGTCCAGCTGGAGAGCAGTTCCCGAGAGCTAGGGTAGTTCTGGCTTCCCTTGCATCAGCTTCCTGGTACAGGCATGAACGGGATGCTAGGTACTCTCCCTCCGGGCCTCACCCACCTCTGCCATACTTCCAGGCCAAGGGGGTGTAGTTCCTCTACTGTCCTTATTTAAGGGGACTAAGAATTCTAGCAGCTGGGGCCTCACCTGGGTGTGGAAAGAGATGGCCTTTTAAGGTCTTACCACATTCCATTCATTTTTCTCCCCCCACACTCTCTCTCTCCCTCCCTCTCTCCCTTTCCCCCTCCCCCCTCTGTCTGTCTGTCTGTCTGTCTGTCTGTCTCTGTGTGTGTGTGTGTGTGCGCGTGCATATGGCTTCCTCACTTGAGGCCACCTGTGCTTCTCTGTTTTTAGACATACCCAAGTTTGATGTCCCCCTCTCTGGCTTTCCAGGTTCAGTAGAACCCTTACTTGGCTCACTCCTGACCTCCTGACCTGGCAGGCCCAGACACCATTCTTTGCTTTCATGACCCCATAAGGAATCCCTGGATTACATATTTCCACCCCCCATTGGTTACCTGATCCCAGGGTCTCTTGTATCTGCTTAGAGTCTGGACTTTAGGGAAGGTCTGTCTGTTTGTCATCTTCAGTAAAAATAACCCTAGGAGAGCTGGAGAGGTGGCTCAGTGGTTAAGAGCACTGACTGCTCTTCCAAAGGTCCTGAGTTCAATTCCCAGCAACTATATGGTGACTCACAACCATCTGCAATGTGATCTGACGCCCTCTTCTGGTGTGTCTGAAGACAGCTACAGTGTATTCATATACATAAAATAAATAACTCTTTTTAAAAAAAATAACCCTAGGAAGCCATGTGTGACTCAAGCCTGTAGTCATAGCAACGAGGCAGGAGGATTATGAGTTTCCAGATCAACCTAGGCCACACAGTATATGCCTGTATGTTCACGTGTGTGCACATATGTGTGTGCAGGTATGCGTGCCAATATATACACTGGGACTATACCTGGGTGCTGCCTGGCATGGGTGCTTGGGATTTGAGTCCAGGTTCTCAGCCTTGAGCAGCAAGTACTTTCTCTCTGAGTGAATCCCCCAGCCCACAGCATGAATGAATGGCTTCCAGGAAGATCAAAGAAGGCCTCTCTATAGCTTCATGTAGCAGTCTCGCACCATCTCTTATGCCCTCTCGGTCTTCTGAATCTGTTTCATAATGCCACAGAGGGCTGTGTCTGTCACTAGCCCATGGATTAGGATGCCATCCAGTGGGATGTAAGCCTTTCTTTCTTACCCTCTGTGTTGCAGCCGCCTAGAGCATAGCCAGACAAGAAGATGTTCGATCAAGACAAGAGGGAGCAAGCTAGGGAGATGGCTCAGTAAGAGCGCTTATTGTGGAAACACAAGGACCTGTGTTTAAATCCCTAGGACACACATGTAAAGGCCTAGTTGCGACTGTGAGCACATGCCTGTAACTCTAGTGCTAGAGGAGGGGGAGGGCAGAGACATGAGGGTTGCTGGCTTTTTGCTTCCTGCCTGGCTCTAGGTTTGGGAAGAGATGCTGTTGCCAAGGAGCCAGCTGGACATCAACAGAGTAGGTCACCTGAAGTCCTCCTCCCACCTCTGTATATGTGCCCACTTGGGTGCACCAACGTTCATTTGTGTTCATGCACACCCCTATTCCCAACATACACAGTGACCAGATGGGGCTTCTCCTCGTGTCTCACACATTTGTACTTTCCACTTACCTGTGTTACACCTGCTGTGACTATTGATGGCTGGCACTGATCCCTCACCTCTGTCCCTGCCCTGGCTGCCTGGTTCTTCCCTCAGAACCTCAGAGGAACACTGGGCTCTCCCAGAGCCTGGCCCCAACTCACAGGAGCTGATTGCCTCCAGTCAGGTGAAAGAAAAGGCACATCGTCAAGGCTCAAGAAAGTGGGCCTTAGGTGCTACACTCTAAGGGGCTTCCTGGGCCTGTGACTCAATGTCATTTCCTTCCCTCTTTTCCCTGTCACCTGTGGGTGTCAGGGACCAGCATCATCTCACTTGGTGGAGTCCAAAGTGTAAAGTTCCTATACTATGAGGCCCAGATCTGATTTAGACCTTACCCATCCTACAGGACCTAGGGCATGAAGTGAGGGGTCTTATTGGGAATGTGGGAGGAGGTGCCTGGAAAAAAAACCTCACATCCCCACAGACCAGATTTGAAGGTTTGGGTGTTTTCTGGACATCATGTTTGAGATGAATATTTGTGTTTACTTATGATCTCTCTCTCTCTCTCTCTCTCTCTCTCTCTCTCTCTCTCTCTGTGTGTGTGTGTGTGTGTGTGTGTGTGTGTGTGTGGCCACAAACTAGAAAAAGACTTTGGATCCTTTGGAACTGGAAGCATAGGCAGGTGTGAGCCACCTAACACGGGTGCTGGAAGAGTAAAAAATACTCACCAGTTGAGCCATCTCTCCAGCCCCATGTTCTTATATTCATGCATGCCCACCTCCGTGTGTACGTGTAGGTACAATGATCTGTGATCTGTGCATGCAAGTGTGAAGGCCAGAGGTCAGCACTGGGTTTCTTTCTCAATTGCTCCTCATCTTATACTTTGAGACAAGGCCTCTCACTGAACCTGGAGCTCACTATTTGGGCAAGAGTGTCTGATCGGTGAGCTCACAGGTCTACCTATATCCATATCCCTCTTCCCCTTAGCACTGGGGTTACATGGGTGCTGGAGATTGGAGTTCAGGTCCTAGGAGGTATGGCAAGTACTTTACCCACTGAAGCATCTCTCCAGTGTCCTGTTTATTTCAGAGTCTCATGTAGCCCAGGTTTACCCTCAGTTCATGACATCAAAAAGGATGACCTTGAACTCTAACCCTCTTGCTTCTACCTCTGTAGTGTGACTACAGGCATGCACCACCATGCCCCTTTATGCAGTGCTGGGGACTGAACCCAGGATTTTGTGTATGTCAGGAAAGCACCCTACCAACTGATCCACATCTCCAGCTAAGGATTTTTAAACATGACCTTAGCACCAGGACCCACACCGGGCAGTTATTGGGGCATGAGGAATTGATTTGAGTTGTTTTGAGACTCTAAGGATATTGACAGGAGAAGTGGACTGGTGGAGTACAGGTGGATAAGTGCGGCTATGGGATGGCCAGCAGGGGTGGGAAGGAGACTTGGGAGCTGGTAGCACTCCTCACAGAGATCTGACATGAAGCCTGAGGGTGAACATCTGACATGAAGCCTGAGGGTGAACCTATCTAGAATGGAGTAGGTAGCCCAGGACTCACAAGCGGGATCAGGAGTGTCCTTCAGCCCTGGGTCCAGGATCCTACCCACAACCCTGGTCAGCCAAGGACCCTGGATCCACAAGCAGAGAATTGAGTGGCCATGTTCAGTGAGAACAGAATGTCTTCAAGCAGGGAACAAGGAGTGGAGGGCAGGAAGGAACAGAAAAATCAAGTCAGGGAAAACAACTGGCAGGAGCCAGGTCTGCTTTGTAACCACCTGGGGAGTCACCCTTTCTCTCAGGGCCTTCATCTTCTGTGTCACAAGCCGCATAATTCTATCCCTTCCTATCCCCAATAATAGTGGTGCCCCTGGGCCTGGGTTACTCAGAACTAGACTTAAACCCTCTTGGGCTGATGTGTGAGCTTGGAGAAAGATGCTTTGAGTCCATTGTGGGCCTCATGATGTGGTGGGAGCTCCGGGCAGATGACAGGTGGCTTGCTCAAAGCAGCCTTGGGCAGGCCTGTATCTGTCACTTGTTAGTCCCAAAGTGTCCTGGTGGATAAAATGTCTATTCTTCTGTCTACCACAGATCCCTCATATGCAAATGCAAGTGTGTGTCTGTGTGTGTCTGTGTGTGTGTGTGTGTCTGTGTGTGTGTGTGTGTGTGTGTGTGTGTGTGTGTGTGTGTGTGTGACTGTCTTTGCACTTGTCTGAGGAGGGCACAGGATACTCCTGCCATTATTCCCCAGGTGCCATCTACTCTACTTTTCTGTTTCTGTTTTGTTTTGTTTTTAAGATTACTAGTTTGAATCTCACTTGGCTTACCAGCAAACTGTCTCTGCCTCCCCAATATGAGGATTAAGTGTACACCACCATGCAAATTTTTCTTCTTTTAATGTGGGTTCTCAGGATTGAGCCGAAGTCCATATGCTTGCAAGGCAAGCACGTTATTCACTGAGCCATACCTTCTGACCAGGACATTCTTGCCAGGCTTCACAGCACACAGAAGGGACCCATGCCTTTTCTATATCAACATTTGCCAAGGTTTCAGTGATAAAGCATATGCCTCACACATGACAGACCCTTGGGAAGCATTGTGTCTCCTTCAAGGCCTTTAGGCCAGAAGTTTGCCCCACAGAACCTGCTCAGAGGCAAGAAATCTCATGATGAGCCCTCATGTTGTAGTTGGTAGGCAGGGCAAAGTGACCTTAACTGTGCTGAGAGATACCTGCACCCCTGAGGCTTAAGAGGAGAGAGGGGGTGCAGACAGCACAGCCTTGCTCCTGTACCTCACCTGCCTCCCCTAGCTGCTCCAATTGCAGTTTGAAGGTTTTGCCAACTGCTCAGGGATGTTCTGGGACCAAACTATGTCCCTGGCCTACTGCCACCACCACAGGGCTTGGTGCCAGCTGCATTGTCTCTGGAAGACAAACTGCCTTTAAGGCCTTGGAGCCTTGAGGTTGTCAGCATCTTCACAGGGTTGGCACTGGGAGGAGCAGGCTAGGGTTCAGGAAGATTCAGGTGCTCCTGGGCCGGGCTCTGAAGCCAGCCAGCCTGATGCCTCTTACTCGATGGGTGACAGTGGATAGCTGACTGAACCTTTAAGGGCCTCAGCTAACTCATCTATGAAACAGGGCTGTGATTGCCTACCAGTGGTGCTGCGTTAGGTTTATTGAGCTCGTCTGAAAAACTGCTCAGAGTAGCCTGGCCTGGTGTGCACATCACAGTAGCAGAATACATAACATATAACAGCCCTTATAACAAGGATGCTGAGGGTGAATAGGTCTACCTTCCCCTTGCTTGATCCTGTAGTTCTGTGTGATTTGACCCCTGTCCAATGGCTGGTCACATGTGTCACCATTCAAACCTGCCTTCAGCACCTAGCCTAAGCCTTCAATCATTACTAGGTTCTCTCAGCCTTGAGTAGTGCTCCACACTGGGCAGGGCCAGCACCCATTCCTTAGCTTAAGTATCTCCCCGGCCAGGAAGCTGATGATGTCACGAGGATTGAAGAAGCTGGATCCTTGGCTGCCCAGAGCTTGGTTATAGACATGGAGGTCTGAGACTGGATTCCAAGACGGCTGCTGTCTCTTGTCCACACGCTGCTTCTCGTAGTTAAGGTTTTGGAGGGATGCTGAAGTGAGTGACCCTGGTCCATCTTAGTTCCCAGCTGCTGGGACTAAGCATTGTCATGGCTAAGATCCCCTTGGCCTCTTTCCTGGCAGAGGATGAACACTCATGTCTTTTGCATGGTGACCTTGAGTGATGACTCTGTGGAGGTATAAGGATATAGCCTCAGGCTCCTGCTTGAGATAGCTCTGCAGCGTCATCTCCAATGCCACAGCTGCATGTGAGATAGGGAGAAGACTGCCTTAACACCATGCCCAGGAGATACCACTCAGCAACAGCCTCTCCTTTGCTTCCTCTCCCCTTCCCTGCCCTGCCATGTCAAGGCCAGAGCAAGTGCTCACTGAGTCTTCCAAGATATACCTACTCAGCCATCGGAACTCCAGGAAGCCCACAGATCCTGCTAATCTAAGTCCTTCTGGGTGGCGTCAGAACACCTCTGTATCCCCTGGGAATAGGACCAGGTCGGAGCAGTGTAGTCAGAAGCCACTGGGCACCAGGGAGAGGCAGGCCCATGCTCCCCAGAGTTCCAGATGGCTCAAGCAGAGTCCCACTCCTGTCTCCAGATGATGGATGACATGCGGCATGTAGTGCCTGCCTCCCATTGGTGGAATCAAGGAGTGAGGGGGCTGGACTGATCCTGGAATAAAGGGGAAGGGTATCTGGGGGCTTGGATTAGGGAAAGGTACTTCAAGTCTTCTCTGCAATACCCCAGACCTTTAGTGACATCTCTGGATTGGGACCATAGTCACTGTACAGCTAGTGTGCACTGAGCTAGTGGTAACAGACACCTTTAAAAGTATGTGTGTATATGCATGCAGAGGCCAGAGAACAAACTCAGTTGTCAGATTAGAGGAGTTGGCAGTAAGCCCCAGGGACCTGGCTATTTCCACACCTGACTTTTTTGTGGGCATTCTGGGGATCAAACCCAGGTCCGTGTGTTTGTAGGGCTGAAGCTATCTCTTAATGGACTCTAGCTATCTTTCCAGAGTCTTGAAGCTGCTCTTAAAACTCCTCTGCCTTTACCAGTGTCTTCTCTTCAGGGTTTCAGAGTTGTGCAGGTTTCTTTCTAACATTTCTTGAGCCCCCTTGTATGGGCAAAGTGTGGAGTCCTAGGATGGGACTTCATACAGGCTGGAACAGTTCAGAGCTAGTCATAGGCTAAGGTGGGGATTTCTCCATCAGTCAAATGCTTGCCTGACAAACACTAGGAGTTTAGTTCTATCCCCGGAACTCATGTAAAATAGCTAAGTGTGGTAGCATGTATTGTGGACAGGTGGATCCCTGGATCTCAATGTCCAGCCAGCCTAGCCTACTCAGTGAGCTACAGGCTAGTGAGAGACTGTCTTAGGGTTTCATTGCTCTGAGAGACACCATGGCCAAGGCAACTCTTATAAGGGAAAAACATTTAATTGGGGCTGGCTTACAGTTTCAGATGTTCAGTCCATTATCATCATGGCAGAAAGCATGACAGCATCCAGGCAGACATGGTGCTGGAGAAGGAGCTGAGAGTTCCACATCTTGATCCTAAGGTGACCAGGAGAAGACTCTCTTCTGCAGGCAGCCAGGAGGAGCATCTCTCTTCCACACTGGGCAGAGCTTGAGCATAGGACCTCAGAGTGACAAACTTCCCCCACAGTGACGAATTTCCTCCAAGGCCACACCTATTCCAACAAGGCCACCTGATAGTGCCACTTCCCATGAGCCAAGAATATTCAAACCACCACAAAGACCATCTCTCAAGGGAAATACAGGTAGCAACTGAGCAACTAAACCTGAGGCACAAGCACAAGCACACACACACAACTGCACATCTGAAGTACCTGAACACACACATACTCACATAGAAAAGTCCATCTGGTCAAGGTCAGAGGCCAGGGCTGTGAGGATAGCTTATAGATGAGGTCATGTTCATACATGGGATGAGAGCATTGAGTTGGAGAAGATTTCAAGTCCTAAAGGGGGAGTGCCCAGCACAGAGCAGCTTGGGGGCTTCCTCACTGCTCCAACCACCCTGGTCAGTGGGAAATCTGCTAGATCTCAGCATTTCTTGTACACCAGGCTGGTGTACCTGGGTGGTGGGGCTGGCTTCTTGCAGACAAAGCCATGGTCTTTCATTGCTGGGCTTTCTGCCTTCTTTGGGCCCATTTGGACTCTGGCAGTAAATGCTAACTATATGAATAAGGCAGGTGTCTATGGGGGATCCCTTCCTCTAAGGGGCTTTGCAATTCAATTTCATCTTATTATTTAAAGTTTTTATTGACTGTGGAAGATAAGAGGAAATCCTGAAGTCCTCGATACTCAGAGGTACCCATCTATTAGTCTGTCTGCCCTCTCCGTGGTCTACCCATCTATCTACCCATCCCATAAACACCTGGGTTTTGTTGTTGTTGTTGTTGTTTAGCTCTGTGTTGTACTGAGACTTTGCTGAGTCCCCAGGAACTTTAGGGGGACATGCAGTCTATCATCAGAGAACTCTGTCAGTAGGTGAGATCACACAAGCATATCATAGGCACAATAGGACAGAAAAAGACTCCAGTTCTAAGGGGGTCCCCAGGAGACACCCACTTGGCCTGGGGGATTTTTCGTCTAGGAAGTTTCTTGGTATGACTCAGAGATGAAATGCTTCCCAAAGCCTCCTTCCTGTGTTTGCACACTTGGTCCTCCACTGGCAGTGCTCTCTCAGGAGGCCATGTGGGACCTGTATGAAGTGGGTTTTCCTGGGAGAAAGAAAGGCCTCTGGGTTAGAATCTGGCTCTAGTCCCAGCCACTCCTGCTTCCTGACTCACTGGGATATGAGCGAACAGCCTCCTGCCACTGCCACGAGGGTCCGTACTTTCAAAGCACGAGTCAAAAGGAACCCTTCTTCCCTTAAGTCCTCGTCAGGTATTTGGTCACATTGTAGAGAAAAGCAACACATTTCCCTAAGATTCGCAAGTTAAAATAGGTGGCCGTTTGTCAGAGGAGAAGCAAGCATCCTGATGGACGGGAGCACGATGCACCACAGCTCACGGTGACACAGTGTGGCACACGTTATTCACATGATATTTTATCATATTACATGTCCTTAAACATTAGTTAATTTCCTCATCCCTGTGACAAAAATCCATGACAAGAAGCAGCTTGAAGGAAGAAGAGTTTGTTTGGCTCACAGAGGAGCTACAGTCCATCTCAGTGGGGAAGGCACGGCAGCAAGAGGCTGGCTGGCCACATCCCACAGTCAGGGCCACAGTGAAAAGTCAGGAAGTAGGGCCTGGCTATCAGATCTCAAGGCTCACCCCTCTTTCTCCAGCAGTGTTCAAGAACCTTCCCATTCACTGCCACCATCGGGACACCAAGAATTCTGACACTTAAGATTATAGGGGATATAATTATATACATATATGTGTATATATGTGTGTATGTATATACATATATATATATATATATGTGTGTGTGTGTGTGTGTGTGTGTGTGTGTGTGTGTGTGTATCCCATATAATATATAGTTATATATTATATATAAACTATATATAATATATAATTAGATTCACATTTAAACCAGAACAGGAGGCAAGATGGCTGGTGAGGTGGGGCCACTGGGTGAGCAAAGGTATCATGAGACTTTTTCCCATAATGGCCTTGAAAGGACAAGGACCCCAGGACTGGTTTGGTGTGTGAGACTCACGGAGTTTGGCAAACTCAGCTCAGCATTCTGAGGGTGGCAAAAGAAGTGTGGCTCTGAGGATGTAAGCCACATGGCCCTGACTCCAAAGTCCCAACGAGTCCTGTGGCTTGTGGGTGCTAGGAGGCCAGGGCTGGGGAGGGCCTGGGCAGGAGAAGCCTCCCTGGGGAGATGCATGTGGAAACTGACTAGGGATTGTAGCTGACTCAGGGATCTGCATGGGTCAATAGCTCTAAGAGGGTTGTGTCGGGCAACCTGCAGCTTCCAGAGGGCTGGGGGCAATGTCAGGGCATAGCAGCCTGTTTACAAATAGCATGCCTCATTCATGCCAGCCTTTCATTCTCTTGGGCCTCTGGGGATCCCCCTCCCCCCGCAGCCAGAGGCAAAAGGCAGTTGCCATCACTGACCCTGTGGGAACAAACACCTTGGGCTGGGTGTTACCCAGGGCTGGCCATTGGCACTGCAGATTGTAGATACAGGTTCCTTCAGGCTGAATGGAATTTGTTGTTCATCTATGTGGACAGGCAGAAGCCATAGAGGGGGAAACTGAGGACAAGGGGCAAGGACAGGGCAGAGTGTTTGAGAGGTACCAGGGCTGGGTTGCTGGGTTCTGTGGCTTCTCCCCCTTTCTGGGAAGAGGGAACATGTTGTTCAAGCGTGACCTCAAGCAGGAAACCCGAGGCTTGTTGATCTTGAATGCTTGCCGGGATCTTGGCCCTGGTTCTGGGCTTGAGACCCAGGGCATACATCATTTAGCCTAGGGCATACATCATTTAGCCTAGGGCATACATCATTTAGACTGTGGATGCTGGATCCTGGAGTCTATGGAGGGGAAATGAGGCCCAGTTTTATGGGGGGATTCTGGGTGCAGTGGTTCCCTTGAATTGCTTCTAGAGGAGCAGATATTTGGGGGCTCTACTTGCCATCACTGCCCTTGGCACCCCATGCAAACTTCACATGGTAATTGTTTTTATTTAAAGCAATCCTATAGGGTGCAAGATCTGAAACAGAGGATACTGTTGTTATTATTTTATTGGCTCCAGGAGCTCAGCTTCATGTCATGGAGGGAGATATTCAATGAGCAAGCGGGGTCACACATCATGTGATGTGAATGACTCAGATCTGGTCTAGTGTTTCCTAAAGAACACAGTCTGTGTCACAGATGGAAGCCAGGGGCATCCCCAGATATATTGTTCTCTGAGATGCAGAGCTGACTATTCCCCACTCCTCCTGCTGCTGCTGTTTCTCTTTAGCCCAGGCTGGCCTTGGACTTGCTATGTAGCTGAGGATGACCCTTCAGTCCTGATCTGCCCACCTTCCAAGTTCTAGGGTTTCAGATGTGCAGCCATATAGTCCATTTATGTGGCCCCATGGGTCAAACTCAGAGCCTCATGAATGCTTCCACAGGTGAGGTATATATCCCAGCCCAGAGCTTACAACCTCCCGGTGGGGTCTTGTAAGGGAGCATGACTTTGGGGGAGAGAAGTCAGGGAACTGCTGTGAGAAAGAAAAGAGGGGTGCCAGAGAGTGCAGAGGCAGAGCCTAGGCCTTAGTTCTGAAATGTTGACTAGAATCCGCCCCCTGCTCTTGACTATGACCCAACAGGAGTGCTTTATGGGCATAAACAGGGCGCTATCCCACAGGGAAAAGGGGTATCCAGAGTAGGTCACCAGTGACATGCAGAGGCCTGGGGTTTCATGTAGTTGGTTTCTTGGCTTATAGAGAGAGACACTGCCATCCTGGATGGCATTGGAAAGTCATGCATCCCGGGCAAAATCAGGACACCCAGAAGGTCACCTGCCTTCTAGTCCCCTGTGGTAACTCTGGTAGTAAAGGAGGAAGTTACTTTTCCTTGCTGTAACAAAATACCTAACCAAAGATACTTAAGAAGGGAGAGTTGATTTTGGCTCGCAGTTTGAAGGTACAGACCACCATGACCAGGAAAGCACAGCAGCGGGATCGTGGAGGCTGCTGGTCACACTGTACCCACAGTCAGGAAGCCGGCAGAGATGGGTGTAGGGGCTCAGCTCACTGTCTCCTTACTCAGTCCAGGACCCCAGCCCGTGGAGCCCCTCCTCTCACACTCCTTTCTCAGTTAAGCCTATCTGGAAACATGCCCATAATTATACCCAGAGGCGCCGTCCCAGGGTGATTTACACTCCTGTCAAGATGACAACCAGAAGATGGTGAACAGCCACACTCTCCATACTGTCACCTATGCTAAGTGGTCATTTACAAATGACCGCTGTCACTTGCTCAGCATGCCCGATGTCACTCATTACAGTTTCCTCAGTGTCTTACGTCATTCAACGGCTGTAAAACCCTAAACCCTCTGAGGGTTTGCTATTATCAAGTCAACTATATGAAATGTAATCCAGTGGTTAAGGGTCTGCTCAGATGTACACAACATAGAGCACCGTGATGTTCCACGTCATTGCTATGTGCTGCTTTGGTAGATAGCACGTTGCCAAAATCTGAAGGAAAATGATGACATGTGAGTTGTCCCCAAATGTCAAGGAAGGCTTCCTGGAGGAGATGGTATCTGAACTAAGTGTTTTAAATATCACTCTTTGGCCTGGGAAGATAGCTCAGACAATAAAGTGCTTGCCAGGCAAGCATCAGGACATGAGTTTGATTCTGAGGACCCATGTGACAAGACTGGGTGCATCCGTGTGGTCCTGTGTCCCTAGCACTAGGGAAACAGAGATGAGAGGATCCTGGGGACTTGCTGCTCAGCCAGTCGAGCAGAATTAGTGAGATCCAGGTTCAATGAGAGATGCTGCTTCAAAAACTAGTAAGTTGGAGGGTAATTAAGGAAGACGTCTGTCATCAACCCCTGACCTCCAGTCACACACACACACACACAAAAGTGCATGTGTATAGGCATGCATACAAACATGGCTTTTAAATAATAGATATGTCCAAGCATGCACCAATGTAATGACAATATGAACTGAATCTTGAAGGATTGAGGCAGAGGAAGTGACTAATGGAGCCTGGGATTGTCAATCTCACAGGTAGGCGGGCCCTGTAAATCATGAGCAGCAGCACAGGGCAGGGTGAGAAGTAGGAGAGACCCCTTGGAGTGATCTTTTGCAGTTGGAGGATTCCTTGTTTTTGCACTGCTACCCCTGCAGCATCTATGCGTAGCTTGCTGTTTAGGGCGTTAGCAGCAGTAGGGGGGTAACTTATAGTCTGGCTCAGATAGATTCATAATGAGGACTTCAATATTTCAGCACTGATAGTTTTAGAATGGGCATGGGCACCTAAGTCACCAGAGACCCGTGGGTAACACCATCAGGGGACCGCAGAGGGGCCAGAGCAGGCAACAACTGATTCGTGCTCAGGGTTGAGGTCACGTTTGTTTACACAACAGTCATGGTTGTCACTTGGACTGGAAAGTTTTATAGTTGGTGATAATTTTTGATATTGAAAGTGAGGTTGGAGACATGGCTCAGCTAGGACAGTGCTTGCTACACAAGCATGAAGATCTAAGTTTGAATTCCTAGGCCCCATGAAAAGCCAGACACATCAGTGCCCTTCTGTAACCCCAGCGCCTATTTAGAGAGCTGGGAGCCAGGCACAGCTAGCCTGGTGTGTGTGGCAGTGATATGTGTTTTGACACATGTGCTATGACATGCATGTCTACACACACACACACACACACACACACACACACACTTCCAAGAAATGTCCCCAGGTGTCATAGCAAGCAGTTAAAACAACAGTCCCAGAGATGCCTCTGGCGTCGGAGGTTGTCACAGCCAGGGTCACCATGGATGTAGTCTGCCAATAACTCTGCAGTGTCTGGCCCAGGTGTAACCCCCCCCCCCCCATTCATCCACATATCTGTTTGCTCTACCTCCTTCCATATCACACATGACTCTTCCCTTTTCTGGTGACCCTCATGTTCTGACCTCCTTTCATGTCACCTGGATGAAGAGAGGAATGAAGTTCTCAGCCAGCCTTTAATCAATTCTCTAATTTATTTATTTACTCTGTGTGTGTCTATGCAGGTATAAGAATGCATACATTTTTCTGTGTGTGTGTGTGTGTGTGTGTGTGTACACAGGTATTCACATGCATACTTGAGGTAGTCTCCTTGGTCACTCGATACTTTATGTCTTTGAGGCACTCTCACTGAACCTGGAGCTCAAGGACTCAGTGATTTAGTCGATCCCATTTCTAGAGATGATCTTAGATGGTTGCCATGGCACAAAATAAGATTGCAAATGAGTACGCTCACCGTGAGTCCTGCAGTTGCAGTGCAACTTGTACATGGGAGATACTCCGTTCTTACTGTCTGAGCTGAGAGAGTGGATAGTTCAAGTCAAGCAGAGCTAGGCTTGCTAATCACTGAGTTCAGAGGACCCACGTATCTCTGCCCACTGTGTCCAGCTTTGTCCTGAGGATCCAAATGCAGGCCTCATCCCATTGAGCCATCTCCACCATCCCTTCTCACATCCTTTCTTAATTTCCATCCTGCATCCACCTTTCTCAGGTCAGGCTTTACAGATGAGCAAGGAACAGCAACCAGGGAAGTATTCTGCAGCAGCCTTCCTAGGGCATGTGGCAAGAGCAGCCTCTGTATCCTCATGCAGGAGATGGAGGGCAGCTGTCAGGTATGTGGATGCTGCCATTTTCCAGCTGTGTGTTCTTGGCAAATTACTTAATGTCTATAACTATCCACTCCCTCAGCTTAGACAGTAAGAATAGAGTGTCTCCCATTGTAACTGCAGGACTCATGGCGAGCATACTCATTTGCAATCATATTTTGCCCCATGGCAACCATCTAAGGTCACCCCTAGAGATGGGATCTACCAAATCACTGAGTTCCTTTCACGGAAAGGGACACTGAGGGATGGTGGATAGTCAGTCAAGAGCTTGCCTTGCATCTGAGCTCTTATCCCCCAGAAACCAGGGGGAGGGGTTGAAACTGGATAAGGGAGCATGCAACTTGTAATCTCAACTCTGGGGAGATGGAGACAGGTAAATCCCTAGGACTTGCTAGCCAGCCAACATAGAGTACTTGGTGAGCTCTAAGCTAATGAGAGACCCGCCTCATAAGACCAGGTATACAGTGCCTGAAGAATAATAACTGAGGGTGACCCAATATTTATTTCCAGTTCATAATTCAGCTACAGATATTTTGTTTGTCATTCACAAGTCAGAGTTAGTTGACTGTAAACTAAAAGGGTGGAACGTGGCATCCAAGCACAGTGCTCACAAGACTGTGACTCCAGACCACATCAAAGTGGGAGAGTGTGTTGCCATAGGAGAGATGCCCAACTGACTCTTGTTGGGTCAGCCCTGGGGCAAGACAGGACTGCATATACACACCTGTGAACTGCATTCAGAAAAAAAGAGGGAGCGTGACACTATATTCATCAAGGAAGAAGCCACCAGGAAGAGTTACTGGGAAAAGGGACACTCACAAGTACTGTCACCTATAGATGCATACACAGAAACACTCTAGGCTTTGTTTCTGTGTAAGGACTTTTCTTCCTAGTGAAGAACAAATGAGATGCTTTGCTTTGCTTTCCTTTTCTTTTCTTTCTTTTTCTTTTGTTTTTGTTCTTGTTTTTGTTTTTGTTTTGTTTTTTGAGACAGGGTTTCTCTGTACAACCCTGGCTGTCCTGGAACTCACTTTGTAGACCACGCTGGCCTCAAACTCAGAAATTTGCCTGCTTCTGGCTCCCGAGTGCTGGTATTAAAGGCATGCGCCACCACACCCAGCTCTAGATGCTTTTCTTAACCTTATGTCAAAAAACCCCCGACGAAAGCAACTTAAGGAAGATGGGATTTTAGGTTCACAGTTTGAGGATTTGGTCAGTCTACTGTGATGGGGAAACCATGGCAATAGGCGGTTGCGTCAGCCGGTCGGTCCCATCAGGTCCGTGGCTGGGAAGCAGAGAGGGATGAGTGCTGAGGCTCGGTTGACCATTGTATTCAGCTCATCGGTTGCTGCTGCCCGTATGTTTAGGGTGGGTCTTCCCACCTCAGTCTAGAAGCTCCCCCACAGACAGACCTTGGGATGGTCTCGTAGGTGATTCTAGAGACCATCAAATTAACAGTCAATATCAGCCTTATCACACTCCAGTGGCCACACTCTGTGGATGCCCAGCAGCTGCTGGTTAGACCACACCATCTGTAACAGCTGTTCATCTCCAGGACAGCATGGGACTTGAAACTCTAAAGCCATGATCTCAGTGGTAGGGCACTTTCCTAATATATGCAAAGTTCAACCTTTAGTACTGCAAAAAGCAAAACCATTTTTAATATTGTGTGTGTGTGTGTGTGTGTGTGTGTGTGTGTGTGTGTGTGTGTGTGTGCATGTGTGAGTGCAGATGCCTTAAGAGTTCAGGAAAGGGTGCCAGACCCTTGGAGCTAGAGTTACAGGCAGTTGTGAGCCCCGCAATGTGAGTGCTGGGAAGAAAATTTGAGTTCTTTATAAGAACACCACACATTCTTAACTGCTGAAACATCTCCACATGCCCCCAAAATCTTAATGCTTATTCCATTTTAGAAACATACCAGCATTGCACAAGACTTTGCTGAATACTAAGTTGTTGGGAGGATTATTAAAAACCAAGAGAAGACTTTACTCAGTTGATCAGTTCTGACCAATGTGTTTGTGGAACTAGAAGCGAGCAGTAGCCGAGTATGGTAGCATATTCCTCTAATCCTAGCACTCAGGAGGCTAAAGCAGGAGGAGCACCATGGGTTTGAGGCCAGCCTGGGCTATACAGTGAGACCAAAACTGGAAAAAGAGAGTGGGTGAAAATATATCTCAGTTAGTAGAGTATTTGTCTAGAATCTCTGGCACTGCATAAACTGGGTGTTATTGCCCATGTCTGTAATTCCAGCACTGGAGAGGTGGAGGCAGGAGGATAAGAGTTCAAGGTCTTGTGGATGCCAACAAGTGCTTGCTGACAGTCGCCTGATATAGCTGTCTCCTGAGAGGCTCTGCCAGTGCCTGACAAATACAGAAGTGGATGCTCACAGCCATCCATTGGACTGAGCACAGGGTCCCCAATGGAGGAGCTAGAGAAAGGACCCAAGGAGCTGAAGGGGCTTGCAGCCCCATAGGAGGAACAATAATATGAACTAACCAGTACCTCCAGAGCTCCCTGGGACTAAACCACCAACCAAAGAGTATGCATGGTGGGACTCATGACTTCAGCTGTATATGTAGCAGAGGATGGCTTGGTTGGTCATCAATGAGAGGAGAGGTCCTATGAAGGGTCTATGCCTCAGTGTAGGGGAATGCCAGCGCCAGGAAGCGGGAGTGGGTGGGTTGGTGAGCAGTGGGGGAGGGTATTTTTTGGAGGGGAAACCAGGAAAGGGGATAACATTTGAAATGTAAATAAAGAAAATATATAATAATAATAATAATAATAATAATAATAATAATAATAATTAAAATAAAATAAGAGTTCAGGGTCGGGGCTGGAGAGATGACTCAGTGGTTAAGAACACCAACTGCTCTTCCAGAGGTCCTGAGTTCAATTTCCAGTGACCACATGGTGGCTCACAACCATCTGTAATGGGGTTTGATACACTCTTCTGGTGTGTGGCTGAAGACAACTTCAGTGTACTCATATAAATAAAATAGATAAATAAATCTTGAAAAAAAAAAGAGGGGTTCAAGGTCATCCTTTGTTACTTATCTAGTTTGAGGCTAGCCTGGCCTATAAGGACCTGTCTCTAAAAAGGGGGTTGATGGTTAAAGGGGACAGTGAATGCTATCAAGATATAGTAAATACATGTGTGAAGTTGTCAAATAATTTTTAATGCAGTAAGCAGCAGATTTCATGAGTGTTGCACTCATGTACCATGAGGCAGATCTTGGAAGCTTGGTAGACAGTGTCACTGGCATGTAGACAGTTAAGATTTGTATGTTGCGGGGGATTGAACTAAGATCCTTGTGTACACTAGACAAATGATCTACCACCGAACAACACCTCGAGCTCATGAATTTAGAGTTGAAAAAGTTCATTGTGTAGCCCAGGCTGGCCCTCAGCTTTTCAGCAAATGCTGTTGTTTTTTCTACATGATACACCAGGCTGTGCGAGGAGAGCCAAACTGCCCAAGGCCGCCTAACTACCAGGAAGTAGAACTTGGATTCAAGTAAAACTCTATTTGTCTATAAACATGTGAACTTGAATATTTCTCCAGGAGAAGTGGAAGATCTTTGAAAATCTGGTACCCAGTGACTTTATGGGTGATCTGAGGAAAGGGTTGAAGGCCCCATACATGTTAAATGTCATGACAAGGTCAACTGACTTCACCCGGAGAAGGCAATAAAAACACGTGTCATTAGCCCAAGGAGTTGGGGAGAACCAGCCAGGTGGCAGGGACTACAGACACCACTTTTACAAAGAATTTAAACATTGTTTTGTTCTTTTCTAAAGCTTGTGTGTATGTGAATGTTTATATGTGTGCAGATACATGTGCATGTGTGTAGTCATGAATATGGAGGCTGGAGGGTAACCATTAAGTGTCATGCTTGGGAATATTGTTCACATTCTTGATGCAGGGTCTCTCACTGGCCCACAGCTGCCTAGGTAACAGTGAACCCTGAGGATAATCTGTCCCAGGCTCTCTGGTGCTGGATTACAAGTGACCACCTCTATGTCTGGCGTTTTCCCATGGGTTCTGAGAATTAAACTTGGATCCTTCTACTTGTAAAGCAAGCACTTTACTAACTGACCACTTCCTCGGCTCTATTTGCTTGTTGTTGAGATCTGATCTTGTAGCAAGAACCCCTTGTGTCCTTTATGGAAGTATCACCTGTCAATGAAAAGCTGATGGCTTATTAGCTGAAGCAGGAAATAGAAGGTGGAAGTTCTGGTAGGAAGAGAGGAACTCTGGGATAGAGTCAGGTGTGGGAAGAGATCTGCCCTGAACTCTGAGGACTCGGATGCATGGAACTGAGGAGAGATAACCAGCCACAAATGTGGCAGTCATAGGATAGAATAAGTGGGTTAATTAAGTTGTGGGAAATAGGCCCAAGCTATAGCCTAGGCATTCATTCATAAATAATAACCATCAGAGTTATTATTTCAGGAACCGACATGCAGGTAGAAAAGCCCAAAATTACAGGATCTCATATAGCACATGCTGGTCTCAAATTCACCATGTAACGTAAGATGACCTTGTTCTCCTGATTTTCTGCCTCTACCCTCAAAGTGCAGGGGTTATAGGCACACACACACACACACACACACACACACACACACACACACACACAGATGGCAGCAGCAGCTCAAATAATGTTAATCAAGCATAAAGTTGTCAGTTAAGTAACTAAAGAGGCACAAGAATATCACATTCTGGTGGAGGTAATAACTCCTCAAAGCGACACCCCCCCCCCCCCTGGGAGAGGATACTACTGAAGAGGCTAGAGTTTACGACAACACAGGGACATGGAGCAGGCTCCATAGACACTATTCTGGAAACAGACACCAAGAGCCTTGTCTTGTGCTGCTAGTTTTATGCCAGCCTGACACAAGCTAAAGTCACTAGAGAGGAGGGAGCCTCAGTTGAGAAAATGCCCCCATATCATGGAGCTGTAATGAGCTTGGAGGGCATTTTCTTAATTGATGACTGATGTGTATTCTGGGTGGGGCCACGCCCTGGTGGGTGGTCCCAGTAATGCTGGTGGATCACACACACCTGGCTTCTATAAGAAAGCAGACTGAGCAAACCACAGGGCACAATCTAGTAAGCAGTATCCGTCCATGGCCTCTGCATCACTTTCTTGCCTCCAGGTTCCTGCCCTGTTTGAGTTCCTGCCCCGACTACCTTCGATGATGAACAGTGATATGGAAGTATAAGCCAAATAAGCCCTTTTCTCTCCAACTTGCTTTTGGTCATGGTGTCTCATCATAGCAATAGAAACCCTAAGTAAGACACCACCACCACTCACACACACACACACACACACACACACACACACACACACACACACACACACACTGCCACACACACATGCACATATGAAATCCAGGGTGAGAAGCTGAAGCTGGCTTAGGTGTCAGTGCTGGTGGGCCATACACACCTGCCCTGCTGCCCAGCTGCAAAACAGAAAACTTTTCTTAATGACCTCTGTTCAAGGGAGGAGGGGGTGCTGTACCAGGTTGACCCAGTCTCCTGGCACTTCTCCGCCCTTGGCAGCAGCTCTCACCTCCGTGGGAAGCACAACTCACTTTTGACAACCTGCAGTTCAGGCATGCTCTAAGGACCCTGTTCCTCTCTTGGAATCTCCTGAGACATTCTCTAGCCTTGCTCTGTCCCCCTGTTCTGGCAGGCCCAACCTGACAGTGAGAGCTGCCAAAACCTCACTCTCCTGCCTCAAAGCTACAAACAAAGAAGCAACTTAGCCTGAGCAGCCACCTGCCTCTCAGAGGCCGCAGGCACGTTGGTTGGGATGAGCCCAGGGACAACTTCCCAGAAAATAGGTCTAGAGGAAGGGAGTGGTGTTCAGGTGTGTCTGGCTCGTGTTCTGAGGAAGATAGGTCCTGAGGAAAAAGAGCCTCTCTCCCTGGTGTGCTGGTGGGGGTGTGGCTCACTTCAGTATACCTGTCCCAGGAAGCCAAACTCAGAGTATATTCATTTTGTTCATGCAGACTTTCATTTTACTGTTTTTTTTTCTTCCCTATCTTCCACCCATCTTTTTCTGTCTTCCCTTCTCTTCCTCCTCCCTCTGTTCCTCTGTCTTCCTGCCCCTCTCCCCTCCCTCCCTTTGTCTCTTTCTTCTTCTTCTTCTTCTTCTTCTTCTTCTTCTTCTTCTTCTTCTTCTTCTTCTTCTTCTTCTTCTTCTTCTTCTTCTTCTTCTTCTTCTTCTTCTTCTTCCTTCCCCCTCCCTCCTTTATTCTTTCTCTTTCTTTGAGACAGGCTCTCACTATGTATACAAGGCTCCTCTTAAGCTTTTGGTAATCCTCCTGCCACACCCACCTAGGAGATGGGACTATTGGCATATACAACTATAAACAGACTTGTTTTATTTCTTCCTGTGTTGTTTTTTCTTTCCTTTTTAATTGGTGTGTGTGTGTGTGTGTGTGTGTGTTTTGAGAGAAGCTTTCCCTATACACCCATGTTTTCCTCAAACTTGTCTCCTGAGACTGGGATTACAGGAGTACACCACCACACCTAGTCTTTTCCTGTTGTTGTTATTGTTGTTATATCTCAGATAGCCTAGGCTTACCTTGAACACATGACACAGGTAAGTATGGCCTTGAACTTCTGGTCCTCCTGCCTCTACCTCCCAAGTACTTGAATTACAGCTGTGGACCACCATGAGAAGTCTATGAAGTGTTGGAGATCGAACTTGGAACTTAGTTCATGCCAGGCAAGCACTCTACCAACTATGCCACACTCTCTTTCCTATTCATTTCTCTGATAATATTTACTCAGTGCATGTTGTGGGGCAGGAGTGGTGCTCTGTGTGTGTGTGTGTGCACATGCAAGTGTATGCATGCCACAGTGCATGTGTAGAGGTTACAGGACAACTTCAGATGTTCATCTCTATTTTCCACCGTATTTCAGACAAGGGCTGTCTGTTGTCCAACGTTGCCTAGCTGGCCCCAAAGCATCTGGAGATGTTCCTGTCTCTGCCTCCCGTCTCTCTGTAAGAATCCTGTGTTACAGATGTGCACCCTTAAGTCTGACATTACACAGGTTCTGGGGATCCCCATACTTGCATTGCAAGCACTTTACTAACTGACCACCCCCTCTGCCTGAAGCATCAAGCACTTTGCTCCACTTGTTGTGGGTCTGTCTCCTCAGCATGTGCATAGACAGGCACATGCGCACACTGCCACCCCTGTCCCCACCCAGTAGTCTCCTCTGTCTCCTCATTCCTAAAAGAAAGCCTCTCACTCAGGACTCCAGCAGGGGGACATTAGGGACCTCCTATGAGAGTCAGCTGCATGGTTATGCAGGAGCCAGGATTCAACATCTCTTCCTTCCTCCCTTCCTCCCTCCCTCCCTTCCTCCCTCCCTCCCTCCCTCCCTCCCTCCCTCCCTCCCTCCCTCCCTCCCTCCCTCCCTCCCTCTGTTTTTGTGTGTGATTATGCCTGCTTACTTGTATATGGGTGTACATGTGCAAGTGTGTGTGTACATGTGCTATGTGCATTCCTGTGATGATCAGAGCTCATCCATCCATCTTGCCTTTTGGTACAAGGTCTCTTGCACTCACCAAGTGGCCTAGACTGGCAGGCTAGAGAGACACAGGGGCCTACCTGTTTCCACCTCCTTGGCACTGGGGTTATACTCAGCTTTCTTACATGGATTCTGGTGATTGAACTCAGCTCCCCATCCTTGTGCCAAAGGTACTCAGCCAGCTAAGCCATCTCTGTAGCTCACCATCATCTAAATCCTTTTTCTCATTTTAGTACGTATGCTGTTATACCCTCTTGTTGAAAACAAAGTTCAGAGACATCGAAGGAAGCATCTCTTAGTACAGTAGGAACTCTGTCAGATTCCAAATTTTTCTCCCCATGGTCATGTATCCATCCATCTGTCTTAACATAGAAACTGCTGTCCCAGTGGGGACACTGAAGTCATAGGGTTTTGGGCTGCTCCCAACATAGTGAATATGTGTGTTCTTACGGCTTTGGCTCAGCTCAGGGAGAGTGACAGCATAGAATGATACCTCCCCAGGTGTTTGGTGGCCTGGTGGAACAGGGTATGCTAGGGACTTGGCTCTTAACCAATACACCGGAGCCACTGTAGACGGAAGGGGCTCAAGTGTGTGGTTTTCCTGGTGCATGAGCAGGCAAGGCTGAGTGCTGGCGAGGGAACAGGGTTTGCTGTCTGTCACCTGAACCACAGGGAAAGGGTGGCAGCTCTTCTCCCCCACCTACCAGACTGTGCCCACCATACATGGCAGACTCCAGATGCCCAAGTTACCTCTGGGTTGCAGACTTTCTTCTGCAGATGGGAGAAAACTGGGCTAGAAATCCAGGGCACAATGTCTCTCAGGTCTGGTATTTAGAAATTTCTAAGCTCAGCACATGAAACTCCATGAAGAATGTCAACAAGGGACTGGGAGATGGCTCAGCTGGTCCTCTGCTTGTTGTGCAAACAGGAGAACTTGAGTTCAGTTCTCCACATGAAAAAGCCAGGGAGGATATTGCATGGTCACTGGTGTTTCTATTTGCCTGTGAATGCTATACCATGGGCTGAGGGTGCACCTTCGTTGGTAGAGCTCTTACCTAATACATGCAAAGCTCTAGGTTTGATTCCCAGTTCTGGGCACGGAGCTACCCACATGTCATCTCAGCACTCAGGGCGTGTCGGTCAGAGGAGCAGGAGCCCAAGGTCATTCTTGACTTCGGAGAGAGTTAGAGAGTAGCCTGAGAGATAGGAGACCCTGGAGAGAGAGAGAGAGAGAGAGAGACAGAGACAGAGACAGAGACAGAGACAGACAGAGACAGAGAGACAGAGAGAGACAGAGAGAGAGACAGAAGGGAAAAGGGAGGGGAGGAAGGGAGACAGAAGGGGAGGAAAGGGGAAGGAAGAAGGAAGACTGAACTAAGAGGAACCAAGTTAGCCAATCACCTGAACAAATCCGATAAGGTGTTTGAAACAACAGTTTGTAGCACAATGACAATTGACAATGAGGCAATATTCCCAAAAATAGAAACAGACAGAACAAGCTTTACTCCCATCCAGCACATGAGTTCACAGGCAACAAAGCAGAGAAGAAGGGTGGTGGGCTGGAATCCCTGACTTGAGATGGGGCCGATAGTCTGGGAGGAACAAGGTAGCCAGAGTTCACAGGACAATTGGGCCTGGGGGACTATAGAAAGCACACAGCACACTACTGGCAGGGCTTGAGCCACTCAGAGAGCTGACCCGTCCCATGACACATTACCTTTGCTCTTTTGGAAACCCACTTTGTCTCAACCTTTTACTTTCTTGTAATATTTATAAAGCTCACATCTGCTTTGCCTACAACCTCTAGAGTCCATGTCTGAGTCTGCACTGGTGTAAAAACAGGACCTCAGACCCATTGTTGGAGGCTGACTTTTGGGGAACAGTGGATGTCTGTACCCTTAGGACCCTGGGTCAAGCATAAGGAGAAAGGTCCTCCTGTGCCAGAGAACCCTGCATTGCCTTCAAGCTGGCAATCAAGATTAACTGTCACACCCATGGAGGCTGGGGAAGGAGGGAGAGGTGGTGGCTCCAGCAAGCACCAGAGTGAGCCATCAAGTCTCCTTCAACCCAACTCACTTTGAGCGTATTTGAGAGTGATAAAACGCCTGTGGACACCATCATCCAAACCATGGGAAAAGAAGCTCCTATAGAAAAGGAAAAGGGCCTGCCTGGGGAGATGGATCAGTGGGTAAAGTGCTTGCCTCCCGAACAGGAGGATCTATCTGAGTTCAGTCCCAGCATTCCTGTGACAAAACAGGAGTGGTGGGATGTGCTTGTAACCACAGCACTGGAGGGGCTGACAGGCAGACCCTAGGGCTCATGGCCAGCCTGCCTAGCCAAATCAGTAAGCCCCACGGCCAGTGAGACATTATACTTAAAGACTAAGGTGTCCAGTCCCTCAAGGGATGGATGACTTCTGACGTAGTGTGCTTCCTGGTGCTGTGATGAATGCCAAGAGCAAAGGTAACTCTGTGTCACTGAGGGAGGGCAGGGCAGGTATCTGAAGACAGAAGCCAATGCAGAGGCCATGGAGGGGTGCTGCTTACTGCCTTGCTCTCCAGAACTTTCTAAGCCTGCTTTATTATAGAACCCAGGACGACCTACCCAGGGATAGCACTGCCCGCCTCAATAATTAGCTAAGACAGAGGCAAGCGGATTTCTGAGTTCGAGGCCAGCCTGGTCTACAGAGTGAGTTCCAGGACAGCCAGGGCTACACAGAGAAACCCTGTCTCAGAAAAAAAAAATTAACTAAGAAAATATCCCACAGATGTGCTCACTGATCAATCTGATGGAGGCAATTCCTCATCTGAAGTTCTCTTTCCACAGGTGACTCTAGCTTTTGTCAAGAAAACAAAAAATAACTAGCACAGCAGCTAAGGTTAACATCTGGCCTATACACACACACACACACACACACACACATGCACACACACATGCACGAATGCACACACATGAACACACACTCACTGGCACACACTTGCACACACATGCACATACCACACACGCACATTCACATACATACATACATACATACATACATACATAACACATACATATGAACACATGCAAACAAAACAGAACAAAACAAAACAAAAAGAACAAAAGGTGCTGGGCGTGGTGGCACACACCTTTAATCCCAGCACTCGGGAGGCAGAGGCAGGCAGATTTCTGAGTTCGAGGCCAGCCTGGTCTACAAAGTGAGTTCCAGGACAGCCAGGGCTATACAGAGAAACCCTGTCTCGAAAAACCAAAACCAACCAAACAAACAAACAAAAACCCCGAAAGGAGTGGGGAAGAAAAGAGTGAAGTGGAAACTTGGGATTTCTTTGGAAAGTCAGTTATGTCACAATGATGTTTTACTGGAACACATAGGTGAAAGGATGTTTTGCTAAAGCAGACATGTGAAAGGACTCATGATGTTTAGAAGGGTTATAGATATGACCCCACAGAGAGTGAGGGCTCGAGCATTGGTTCACTTTACTCTGCCTCGCTATCTTTGCTGACCACACACATGTATTTGTTCTCCTTACATTGCATCACTGAGCTTCGCTTGTGGTGACTTCAGAGAGAAACTCTGCAAAGAACTTCTCATGAGCTTCCTGTGGCTTTCTGCCGCTTCTGAGGACCCGGGCTGGTTGGCAAGCCTTGGGGTTTCTTCTACATTGAACTGCAGTTGCTGATTTGTGTGTGGTGTCTGCTGAGTGGACTGGACTGCAGCTTCTGACAATGATGATTGAAATAGCCCCCAATAACAATTTCTAAACAGGTCAACTTCCCCCATATCCATAACTTTTCTTTCCTACAACCTCTGATGGGTGGTGGGCTACAGGGGATGTTGAAAGCTTATTAAAGTAGGCTGAGAATTTTTTATGCCTACAGAGGAAAGGAGGGGACAAGAAGAAATAGTACTAACTCACGAACTTCTGAGAACCTAAAGACAGCACATCCCTGTCAGCTTCTTGAGTAGCATCACTGTCTCTTGTGTGGTCACTCCCCCAGGACTGACTTGTGAAGCCAACAGAGTTCCAGTTCCACTGATTCTTGTTGGCCCTTTCATAGTCAAGTAAAGCTGCTGTGAAAACTTATATGGAAATGCTGGGACCTTTGAAGAGCCAAACTAACCTAGAAAAAGAAGACTTGGAAGCTGAGGGCTAGAGCTCAGTGAAAACTTGCCTGGCATGTGAGAGGTCATAGGGTCAACCCCCAGCACTGCCAGAAAACAAACATGGTCAAACATCAAGATATATCAGGCTATAGTAGTCATGACCAGGGATAGAGTATTTTTTTCCATGTTCTTTTGTCTGTGTACACATGTGTCTGTTTGTGTGTGAATGAGTGGGTATGAGAGTATGTACACGCATGTGGACATCAGTTATTCTGCAGGTGCTAGCTACCATTTTAAAAGATTATTTATTTGTGTTTGTGTGTGTGTGTGTGTGTGTGTGTGTGAATGTCTATTATGCATATGTGTGTGGACTGACTTTGAAGTTGTATAGTCTGGCCCCACTTTTTGTTCCCTCTCTGCTTTCTGAGTGCACATGCACTGTGACCAGCCAGCCACCTTCTCCTGCTGCCATGCTTTCTCCACCATGATGGACTGTATCACTACAAACTATGAGCCAAAATCAATCCTTTTCCCCTTACGTTGAAACAACTTAAGTCAAAGAGAGGAGGTAGTGGGGTCCTACTCTGTCCTTCAAGGTCACATGGTCAGAGACCTAAAAACCGCCATGTCTGTTATTTAGAAATCAGGATTGAACTATCTGAGTTCCATGGGCTCAGGTAGCCACACCCCTCAAGCTTTGCCACCAGAAGTGCATATAGTCTCTCTATTGGGCTAGATCCACTCCACACTTGTAGCTTTCCACAGAGGACACTCCATGGCCCTAATATCTCCAATAAACGGGAGTCTCTACTGTCACTTGGGTCTCCTCTTTAAGCTTCATGCAATGGCCCCTAAGGGTCTCCTTGCAGGAACTCTGACCCTGTTATACATTGCTTGGCCCCAGAGCTTTTCTGGAACTATAGACTTGATCTATTTTTCATTTCTGCAAAATCAGCACCACGTGGACAATACTGTTAGCTCCTGATGGGGCCTGGCTGGTCTCTCTCTGCTTTCCAGTTAGGGAAACACTTCCCTCAGTGGTTGTTTTCCCTCTGAGGAAACCTCCAACTGTGCTCTCTCTCTCCTTTCAAACAGCTTGGTATTTTTGTGAGTCAGAGCCTTCTGGTGCTCAGCCATTAGCTCTGAAGGCACTTTTCTGTTGCCTTGGTACAGAGGTTGAGGTTTCTCTGTACCAATAATAGCCTTTTTTAGTACCCACCCTTAGTGGCCAGGCCTCCACTGCCCTTTCCCCTCAACTGCCTTGTCTTCTAAGCTCACATCAAAATGGCCCATTTAGGTCTGCATATACTGTGGGAAGGCTTTCCTAGCCCAGCACTAAAAGTGGAAATGGGAGGATTGCTGGGGCTTGCTGCTGCCAGTGAAGCTGAAAAATGTGAGCTCTGGGCTCAGTGAAAGACCCTGTCTCAAGGCATCCATATGCATACACATACATACACCACACACACACACACACACACACACACACACACACACACCACATACCACCAAACACCCCATACAAAAAGTACTTGAGGTATGAAGGGGATACAGACATCATGCACAGAAAGAGAAGGTAAAATTGTCCATTATACACAGGTAATCGTAAGTATGTTATCTATGTTATTTCATTGAGTTCTGCTATATTTCTCTCTCTCTCTCTCTCTCTCTCTCTCTCTCTCTCTCTCTCTCTCTACTGGTTCCTTGATGCTTATGATAGGAAAAAAAGAAAGAAAAAGGAGGGAGCTGGAGAGATGGCTCAGTGGTTAAGAGCCCTTGGTATTCTTACAGAGGACCCAAGTTCATTTATCAGAGTTCAGTTCCCAGCACCCATGTTGAGTGGTCCACAACTGCCTGTAAATCCAGCTCCAGGGAACATGATACCCTCTTCCAAAATTACTGCAAGCATGTACACATACATACGCGTGAATAAGAATAGAATAAATTCTAAACAAATAAGTAAGTAAATGCATGCTCCAGGCATAGTGGCACATTCCACCTGGTCTACACAGTGAGTCCCAGACCCATGAGAACTACATGGTAAAATCATGTCTCAAAAAGAAGGTGGAGGAGGAAGAGGAGGAACAAGGGGAGGAACAGGAGAAGGAGGAGGACGATGACAATGACGATGATAGGAAGAAAGAATATGTTACAGAAACAGTATTAAGCTCGTAGAGCCTCAAGTATTTACTTTTTAAAAAACAAATTTCAATTAATTAATTAGTTAATTAATCGGTGGTGGGAGAGCATACATTGTCATAGCATGTGTGTGGAGATTAGAGGACAACTTTCAGGAGTTGAATTTCTCTGCCACCGGGATTAAACTCAAGTTATCAGCCTTGGTGGCAGCATCCTTACTTCCTGAGCCACCTTGCTGGCCCTGTGTTTGTCTTTTATACAAAAAGTTGGCAACCCATACTCTGCTGTATGAAGACATAGCAAATAGCACCACAGTCCTCCTCCATGTCACGGCATACACGCGAAGGTCAGAAGACAGCTTGCAGTGGTTGCTCTTCTCTTCCCACTCTCTGGGGTTCTGGGGATTGAGCCTTGGTCAGCAAGCTTGGCAGAAGCTCTTTTACCCACCAAGCTGTCTCACTTGTCCTAGGGGAATGGAGAATTCAGGCCATTACACATAGATGTAATTTAAAAAGAAAAATATAGAGATAGAAAAGGTGATATTAATGTGGACACAAGGATGAAGTAGCCTTTTGCTTACATACCAGTGTCTTCTCATTTCCTGGTTCGTGATTGGCTGAGCATGCTAAGCCACGCACCATTAACTTGAAGTCCTTTCCACATGTCCCTGTGGCTCACAGGCTGGTGGTGACCTGAGAGCCGAGAGTATTTCTTTGGCACAGGAAACTTGAAGTATCTTAAACACGTAATGTGGAAAATGTAAGAACAATGGAACCTTGTTGCTGAGCCATCTGGCCCCAAGTTTCATGGTGAAGGGTGGGGCCAAGCTCTAGCTGAGGGAACCCTGGGGCCCGCTCACTTGCACTTGGCAGTGGTCTGCGAGATGTGCTTCTGCACCTGCCCCACTGAAAAACACAACCATCCACACACACTCAATCACACACACCTCAGAACATCTATGGTATTTACATTGGACCCACTTTGTTTATGCTGGACACCTTTCACCTCAGTAACAATAGCAAGCACACATCAGGTGCTGGTGTTTCTATTGCCTACAACAATCCTTTGAGTTAGTTTCCGTCATTTCAATCTTCAGAGGTCATAGAGAACAAGACCCTTCCAGCTTCAGGGCTAGTAAACATTTCTGTGGGGGCTTCTGTCTAAGACAGTCTGATCAAAGTTAGTGTTCTCCTCTTTGTACTGGTGTGTGAGTCTTTTTCTGGGGAGACATGAACAAGTTCCTACTCACCCCATTTATGGAACTGATTCCGGATCTAAGCTACTACAGTTCTACTAAGGTCCAGATGGCCAAACCAATACATACTGGGGGAGGGTTACTTGTAGGAGCGTCACCTAAAAAGCCCACCCCAGCATGGGTACCCCTAGCTCAGGGAAATCTGGTAGCCAACACCTCTACTTCCAGAGATGGGGAGGCATCAAGGGAGTGGAACTGTCTCCTCCCAGAGCTGAAGGCCAGAGATGAGTCCTAAAGGGACTTGGAGTGCACTGGGAAGCATCCAAATCTTAGTGCGAGAGTACTGGGGGTCCCACTGAGGATGACTTAGGCATCCAGAGCATGGGTTTTAGTGTCTTAGCTTTGACTCTGGAATTAAGAATGAAGGTCTCAGAAGTAGGGTGGCAGTAGTTGGGGTGGGCTCAATGTAGATTGCTACTATAGGTTCTCCTCTCTCTCTGTATCTCTGCTTCTGTCTCTGTCTCTCTGTCTCTGTCTCTCTGTCTGTTTCTCTCTCTCTCTCTCTCCCTCCCTCCTTCCCTCCCTCCCTCCCTCCCTCTCTCTTTCCCTCTCCTGACAAAGTTTCATGTATGCAAGGGTAGCTTTGAACTTGCCATGTGGCCAAGGATGAACCTTTTTTTTTAAATTATTTGTTTTATTTATTTCTACTAGTATTTTGTTTACATGTATACCTGCATATCATATATGTCCTGGAACTGGAGTTATAGATAGTTGTAAACTTCTGTGTAAATGCTTGGAATTGAACCCTTGGTCCTCTGCAAAAAACAAAACAAAACAAAACAAAACAAAACAAAACAAAACAACCAACCAACTGAAAAACCAAAACCAAAACCAAAACCAACCAACCAAACAAAAAAAACCCCAAGTACTCTAACTGCTGAGCATCTCTCCATCTCCTGGTTTTGAACTTTTAAACCTCCTGCCCCCACATCTCCATGCTGGGATTATAGGACTAAGTGCCCACAACTGGCTTAGGCAGTGGTAGGGATGGAGTCTGAGGCTTTATGCAGGCTAAGCAAGCACTCTACCAACTGACCCATATCCCCAGCCCCATGAGTACTTTTGTAACACCTGTCACAGACAAATGTCGATGCCTGGCTGGCAGTCTAGAACTGGCACACTGGCTTAGCATCAGGAGTTCCCCTCCCTTGGGTGCCCTCTCCCTGCCAGGGTGAGGTCAGAAGGCTACAGACAGGCCTGCTCAGGGCTGAACCTGTAGGAGATGGGAAATGGTAAAAGGGAAGTGTTTTGTTAAGGGGGGCCTGGGTGTGCCGGATCTGGATCTGTAAAGCCAGGGCTGCTATGGGTCCAGAGAAGAACTCCAAGAAGCTGTCCACAACCTTCAGCCCCTCCAGTCACCAAGACAAGCTTCATGCCTGGCTGGTGGGCTAGAGTCGGTAGACAGGGATCCGGAGGGTTAAGGAGTAGAGAGAACAAAAGGGGCTGTGTGGGATCTGCTGGGGTTGAAGCAGACATGAGAGGAGGGCAGGGCCGCTCCCTGGGCAGTGACTGACTATTGCCTCTGAGAGTCTTCAGGATGGGGCAACTGTTACTCTGGTTCGGGGTGCCTGAGAATGGACTTGTCTGAGGGTAGTCACTGAGATGAACACCATGGCTCTGCAAGATCCATACAGAACAGACACAGTAGGGGTTGCTTCCCAGGTGGCACAGGGGAGTGGGGCCTACTGCAAACAGAGAGCTTGGGAAAGCCCTCAGAATGTTAAGCACAGTAGAGTGCATAAACTGGAGATAGTGGCTCTCACCTGTAATCCCAGAACTAGGGAGGCAGAGGCAGGAGGGTTCAAGTTCAAGGCCATCATTAGCTACAGAGTGAGCCAGCATGGGCTACATGAAGTTCTGTCTTTTTTTTAAGGAAAAAAAAGTTGCTCTAAGCAGCAGTATTGTCGTTGGGGTTAAAGCAGATGTTTCCCCCACAGTTACAATGGTAACCATGAGGAAGGAGGCTGGTTGTAAATCTTCAGACGTCCGTACCTTCCAGGCTACCCTGCATTCAGGCTTCAAAAGCTTTTAGGGAGTCTTCTAATAGCTCCACTCATTTCTGAAGTGCTTGTTGACTGCCCGCTGGTGTCAGGCATGAGTGTCAGCACAGGGACTGCAGCTGAGATGGGAGCGGATGGAGAGCTCTGTCTTAGAGTCTCACAGTCTAGCATGAGAGGGAACAAAGGACTGCAGATGAGGCTCAGCGGGGAGGGTTTGCCTGGAAACAGGAAGCTGCGTTCCATCTCCTATATGGTATAAACTTGCTATAGTAGCTCACATCTGTAATCCCAGCACTGCGTTAAAGGCTACATTAGCTCTGTCATTAGCTACAGAGAAAGTTTGAAGTCAGTCTGGGCTGCATAAAACTGTCTCAAAAACTCTCCCTCCCCAAACCAAAAATATACAACAAAAAGAGAACTTTCTCTCAGCAATGCTTCTTCCAAAAAGCCTCCAAGTCTATAGCCACACAACCCTGAACACACACTCTCTTGTTTGCTCTTGAAAGCTAAGGGGGGTCCAACCTGGTGGCTACTTGGACGCAAGAAAACCTCTCCGTGGCTGCTGTGATGACATCTATTCCTTTATGTCTCTCATCCCTTGGATGTCTCCTGAGACCAGTCTCACCCTCCTTGAGCGCCCTGGTCTGGGGCTGTACCAGGAACAGCTTGAGGAAGGAGAGTTCACATGGATCCCCAGCAAGTGAGTGGCAAGAAAGCTAAGGCAGCCTGACTTAGTTAGACCAATGATGGACATTTCCCTGGAAAGAGGAAGATGAGCTGGAAGAGGTGACAGGTGACATCACAGGAGACAGGAGGTATCACAGACAATGGCATCAAAGGCCAAATCTACCAATATGCTGGGGAGTTTTTTGGTTATTGTTGTTACATTTTATTTATTTGTTTGTTTGTTGTGTGTATATGTGTTGAACAAATGCAATGGCATTTATTTAGTGTATGTGTGTTTGAAAACATGCCATGCATGTGTGTTCTAGTCAGAGACAACTCCCAGAAATCCATTCTCTCTCTCTTCGTTATACAGCTTCCGGGATGGAACTCAAGTTGTCAGGGTTACTGGCAGATGCCTTTCCTGTTGGGCCATCTCTCCAGC
Organism: Mus musculus; assembly: GCF_000001635.26. Taxonomy (NCBI): domain Eukaryota; kingdom Metazoa; phylum Chordata; class Mammalia; order Rodentia; family Muridae; genus Mus; species Mus musculus. The sequence continues at coordinate 118,721,815 of NC_000067.6, forward strand.
TTATGCTGGTTAGTTTTAATTCTCAGTCTGCCATGGTCTGGAGTCACTTGAGACTATTTCACATGAAAAATTGTCTAGATCAAGTGGGCCTGTGAGCATGCTTGTGGGAATTTTTTTTTTCCTGAATTTGATTAATTGGTGTGGAAAGACCCAGCCCACCATAAGTGGTACCATTCCCTAGGTTTCAGTCCTGGGTTGTAGAAGAGTAGACAAAGCAAACCCAGTACTAGGCATGTGTGCCTTTGTGTTCTTTCTGCTCCTTACTATAGATGGGATGTGACTGGCTGCTTCAAGTTCCTGCCACTCACTTCCTGCAGTGGTGGACTGCAACCTGGAACTGTGAGCACAAATAAACCCTTTTTTCCCCTGAATTGCTTTTTTTTGCTGGAATCTTTTAACATAGCAACAGGAAGGAAACAAGGATAGCCACACACTTTGGGCAAGTGATTTGATCTCCCCAGGCCTCCGTTTGTGAAATGGGGAGGCAGCACCTGCCTCACAGGGTTGCTAGGTGGGATGGTGTGTGAAGAACCGTGTGGTACAGACCAAGACCTTACCACACCTTGCCATTCATCACAGATGTACTGTGAGGGCCAGCTACTCATGGCTTCCGCCTCTGCAGGTTCAGCCAGCTGTGGCTGGAAAACATTCAAAACAAAGTTGTGTTTGCACTGACCCACATTTTTCTCCGTGTCATTATTTCCTAAACAATACAACTATTTCCATAGCATTCCCATTGTGTTCAGGCTTATGAGCAATCTAGGGACAATTTAAAGTATATGAGAAGACATGTAGAGACTCTATGTAAACACCAGCCATTAAAAAATATGTGTGTGTGTGTGTGTGTGTGTGTGTGTGTGTGTGTGTGTGTGTGTGTGTGACTGTGGAGGGCAGAGGGAAGCCTCAGGTGTGATTCCACAGGGTGCTATTTGTCTTGGGGTTTGAAACAAAGTTACTCATGAGCTTGGAAATCCCCAGGCTAGGTAGGCTGGCTGCTCAGTGAACCCCAGGGATCCTCATTGGGCTTATAAACACACCACACCAGCTTTTTAGTTGGGTTCTGTGTCTTGAACTCAGGTCCCAGGCTTGCAAAGTAAGACTTTACTGACTGATCCACAGGCCAAGATTGTTCACAATCAGCAGACTGTGGTATCCTGGGCGTTGATTCTGGAACCAACCAGTGCAGGGACTACTATCCTTTGCTTCCTTCCTTCTCTTTATTTTTCTTCTATCCCTTCATTTTTTTGCTTGCTTGTTTGTTTAGTTTTTCAAGACAGGGTTTCTCTGTCTAGCCCTGGATGTCCTGGAACTTTGTAAACCAGGCTGGCCTAGAACACAGAGATCTGACTGTCTCTGCCACCCGAGTCTTGGGATTAAAAGTGTGTACCACCATGGCCTGACTTTCTTTTCCGTTTTTAAAAAGTGTTTTGGCTGTGCCAGGACTTAGCCTGGGACATCAGACCTGCTGGGAAAGCGCCTTACCTACCTGAGTGTCAGCCCCATCCTGACAAGTGTATATGCTCATGCATGCGTTTCTGTCTCACCTCAGTTCTCACCTCTCTGAGTCTCAGACATGTGGCAAGAGAGAAAAATCTGTTTCAAAGACACAGTGAAAAGACAGGTAGCTCGGCAATAATTGACTGCTGACAGATTCTTAATGAAGGCTCAGGTCGTGAGAGGCAAGGCCTTGTGTGTGGCCTGGGAGCAGGAACAGACTTCTGGGAGCCTGGCAACCTTGGGGTGGCCATAGCAGCTTGAAGATGATAATTGCAGGAGGCTTCAGGGCAAAGACGGTTTTGTGAGCCCTCGCCTCTCCAATCCCCTAGGCTCCCAGAACACCTTGCGTACCTCCAGGAACAGTTGACAGACTCTGGTCCAGCAGACTGGTGCCCTCTGGATGCACTGGGCAAGATTAGGTGTGTGCTTGTAGTTTCAGCTGTAGCCAAACAGAGAATCAATCTCTCTCTCTCTCTCTCTCTCTCTCTCTCTCTGTCTCAATCTCTCTCTGACAAAGTTCAATGTAGGCTAGGCTGACCTCAAACTCACTATGACCCTAAACCTCTGACCGTCATGCCTTTATTCCTCCAGTGTTAGAACTACAGGCATTCACCACCACACCTGGTTTCATGCGGTGCTGGGGATTAAGATCTAGGCTTGGCAGCAAACGCTTGCAACCCCAGTACTGGCAAGGCAGACACAGGTAGATCCCTTGGACTGGATGGCTATCCAATCCACATAGCCTGTGTTCTTGAAGTCCTGGTCTGTCTCAAAAACCAAGGGCTGTACTGGTTGCTTTTATGTTGCTGTGATAAAATACTGCGACCAAAAAAGAAACTTTTTTAAAGAGGAAAAGATTTATGTAGCTCACCGTTCCAGAGGGATAGAGCCCACCAAGGTGAGGAGGCAGGGCAGCATCCGGAAAAGCTTAACCACAGGAGCTTCATGGCATTTGCATCCACACATTGGAAGCAGAGAGTGAGCAGGAACTGGGGCAAGGATATGAGCTCTCAAGACCACAGTGACATACTTCCTCCAGCAAGGCTCTCCCTCCTAACGGTTTCTTACCCCCACCTCCAAGCCACCTACTGGGTAGCAAGTTTTCAAAAATGAGTCCATGGGAGCTATTTCTTGTTCAAAATACCATAACAGCATACCCAAGGAATACTAGCTGAGGTTTCCTCTGGCCTCCATATGCACATACATGTACTTGCGCGTGTGCGCGCGCGCGCACGCACACACACACAGAGATCATTACACACATATATACACACACACACAAATACACATGCACACAGATCATTTTACACACACACACACACACACACACACACACACACGCACACACGCACACACACAGATCATGGGAAGTCTACTTCCTTCTGGACTGAGAGGGTCTCAGAGAGAAGCACTGGCTGATGTTGATGGAAGTGCCTTGTCCCAGGGTGGGCTGTTTACTGCCCACCACTCTATCTGCCCTTTCCTGAAGACATGTTGGCTGACAACTTTCCCAGGAACAGAGGCTTCTACAGCTCCAAAGAGTGGCCAGCATACACCTCCACTCCCATGCCTAGTCTCAGAACCTGTGTTCTGGCTCCCTGGTGTTGAGCTACGGTCCTTCTCCAGGGCCACTCAGTACCTTGGAAGACAGTGCAGTAAGCACATCCCTGAGGGGTCCATCAGTGCTATCCCAGGTAGCCTCATCTCTCTCCATGCCTCAGTGCTACTGGATTGTCCTAGAGCTCCAGAAGAGATTCAACAGAGAACTGACCTCTGCCCACAATGACTGCCTGGGAAGAGGCACTATACTCCCAGGCCCCTGGCTCATCTTCCATCCCAAGGCTCACAGGGCCATCCTGTCTGTGGGAAATGTTAAACACCAACCACATTCATTCTTTTTTTTTTTTTAATAATTTATTTATTGATTATATGTAAGTACACTGTAGCTGTCTTCAGACACCAGAAGAGGGCATCAGATCTCATTACAGATGGTTGTGAGCCACCATGTGGTTGCTGGGATTTGAACTCTGGACCTTAGGAAGAGCAGTCGGGTGCTCTTACCCACTGAGCCATCTCACCAGCCCACCACATTCATTCTTGATTTGTGCATCAACCACTCACCTTTGATCATCTGTGGAGCTAAGTGCCTGTCTCTGAGAATGCTCTTAGTTATTCTACCAGGTTACAGGTGTATTCAGGAGCTCGGGTCCCTCCTCCAGCTCATGTCATTCTCCACTGTGTCTCACGCATGTCTCTGCTCTCTGAGGACATCTGTTGGATGGCATCCTGTGAAATCAGCCAAGCCCTTCTCCAGGACTGCAATGTGTTATACTGCCAACTAGAATCACCCAGGAAAGCAGTCGCTGAGTGTCAGCATCCATCTCTCCTGCTTCATGACGGGATGCCAGGTGACCAGCTGCCTCATGCTGCTGCTGCTGTGCCTTTTTTCACCTCACGGGCTGTACCTTCAAACTATGAATCAGGACAAACCTTTCCAGTAAGACTGGGGCTCAGTAAGTTGGGGCTCAATGTGTGAGATCTGTCCTCAGCAGGTGCACCACCAAGACACTACCATCTTTAAATCCGTCTCCATGGCTTTTGTTTTTAAGTACTCAAGATTATTTTTCATGTATGTGTGTTGGTGTACCATGCACATGCCCCATGCCCACAGAGGCCAGCAAGAAGGTATCAGATCTCCAAAACACTCCCCAAACCACTGTGGAGTCATGGGAAGCTGCATGTATGTTCTGGGAATCTAACCCGGGTCCTCTTGAAGAGCACTCAGTGCTCTTAACCACTGAGCCATCCTTCCCTGTGGGCTTTTAATCAACACTTTTATTTTTATTTTTATTTAAATAAGAGCTGTTTTGGCTTGAGACTGAAATGTACAATACAGGTCCATGTCTCCACTGGGTGGTCCCCATGTCTTCAGTGACTGTTCCCATGTCTTCTTCGGTGGCTGGTCCCATGTCATGTCTTTAGTGGCTGGTCCCATGTCTTCAGTGGCTGGTCCCATGTCTTCAGTGGCTGGTTCCTAGTGTGTGGCTCTACTTTGAAGGCTCCTAGGCCTTTAAAGGTAGCACCTGGCTGGTGGAGGTAGGTCATTAATGGTGGGCCTTTGCTGTTATACTTGCAGGCTGTCCTTGCCTCCTGTCTGGCACTACAGGCGCAAGTGCCTTGCACAAGCTCCACTGCTGACATCTGTGCTGCTCACCTTCATGGGCCTGGTGGATAGCCACGGGCAGAACCAACCTCTCTTCTTTTACATTATTGCTGTCTGGCTTTTTGTCACAGTGATGAGAAAAGTGATTAATGAAAGCAGCTTTGTCGTGAGGCAGGGAATAGCTCAAAGGCTCATGCTGGGAACTACAAGCTGACAGTGAATGTGAGAACAAGACCAGGATTATTTGATTGACACTGTGCGAGATACCTGTAAGGTCCTCGTCTGGCAGGCTGGTAGCCAGCAGACAACCAAGGTCAACAATGAACAAAACAGACCCAAAGCCAGACATGTGTGTTTCAACAACCTCCTGACTGGGCGAACGGTGTGTGAACGGGTGTGATCATCACCTGGCTGGGCAGGAAGACCATGCACAGAGTGTGGCCTCACCAGTTAGCCCTCCCCAGGGTAAGCCCAGAGAACTAAGAGATTTTAGTAGGAATGTGTCCCTTTTCTGCTATCGGTGCCATGAGAAGTCCCTCAGTGAGCAGCTCATTAGACTCCCCTGTCTTTTGGGATACCTCCTGTCATTCGTGGTTTCCCTTACTCTTCCTTACCATTCCTCTTCCTCCACCTCCCAATGCTATGATTACAAAAATGGACCACTACAAGGTGATCTAATCAGGGCTGGGGAATGGAACCCAAACAAGCATCTCACGAGTTGGGATGTGATCTTACTGTTGGAAGTCTCCGCCCTGACTGTGCGGTCACTGTGTCACCACACACAGCACCCCTGCCATGTCATGCTGAGCATGTGGTTCAGGCTCTAGCAGCTCTCCTTGCAGATGCTAGGGACAGATAGAGGTCTGGCTCTTTCCAGCCAAGCCATCTGCTCTAGATTTCTGTTCTGTGGAAGAACTGCACTTGGCAGAGTGTCACCTGGTCTCAGCTCTCCTGGTGGGGGAAGGCCACCGATGGCAGCACCTCTGGCTGTTTGGGCCACCTTTCTGTGGGGGACACACACAGTACACAGACACAGATGGACAGACAGACGTCCACATCATGCACGTACACTTCACATACTCATACAAACCATACACACACATGTAGCATACACACACACATATATATCAGTCTCTCATACACATAAACTACACATACCCACTCAGACACACTCTCACACATCCTCACGATGCTTACACACACCCTCTTACATGAGCACATGTACTCACATCCTACGGACTTGACTTCCCACACACTCACACCCCACATGTCACACTCTTACACGTGTGCTCACAAACACAGATACCAACCACCACATCCACTCACATAGTCACACACACACACACACACACACACACACACACACACACACACACCACACACACATACACACACACTTGTATCTTGCTGTAGGAACTCACAGTGCAGAGGTGGCCTTGGGTCTCATTGTGCCTTTCCTGCACCAGGCTGGGCACCGTGCTCAGCACCTACAGCCATGCTATAGCTGGGTGGCTGAGGGAGAAACAGGTGCCTGTGAGGACAGAAGTAATGGCCACTCATCCCTCAGACCAGCATGAGACTACTGAGCACCCACCACAGGTCCCTCTGATCTGGGCTCTTGCTGTGGGTCAGTGGGTGGATGATAGCAGTGAGTCTGCTCAGCAATGGAGAAAAGGTGCTTCTATCCTGCCCCATCATCCAGGGCACAACAGGGGACATCCCAGGTGGGTGGTTACACCTCCTTCTCTCCCCCTCCCTCTTCTTTCCTTCTTCTTTCCTTCCTTCCTTCCTTCTTCCTTCTTTCATGTGTCTGTGTGTATGGTATCCATGTCTGTGTATATTTGTGTGGGATGTGTGTGTGCATATGTACACATGTATGTGTGTGTGCATGTGTGTCTGAGCACACATGTGTGTGGAGGTCTGAGGCTGATTTCCCCTTCTTCACTGAGGTAGCTTCTCTCAGTTAACTCCAGAGCTCACAATATAAGTAATCTACCCCAAAGTGCCCCAAGAATCCTGTGTTGTTATCCAAGTGCTCGGATCACAGGGGAGTCCCTATACCTGCCCAGCTTTTACACCAATGCTGAGGATCTAAACTCCAGTTTTCAGACTTGCAGGACCAGCCCCTTGCCTGCTCAGCCAGTCCACCCCAGCCCCTGCTCTACCTTTTCTCATATTGAGTTCGGGGCTGACCTCAGATGAGGCAGTGAACTGGCCCTGTCTCTGTATGATCCTGTTCAGGATCCTGACTTGTCTCAGAGGCCTACCCTCCCTAAAACATTGATAATTCTCAGTGGCCTGGGGGTCCTGGAGCCCAGATACTGCCCCAGGAGCTCCTATCTGAGCCATGGCCAGGGTGGTGTTATAAGGCAACCAGATAAAGTAGCAGACAAGGATGAAGGATGCTGTCTGTTGTGTGTCAAGGCTGAACTCTGGCTGGTATTGTTGAAAGATGGCAAGCTACTTGAGTTTGCTTACACAGAAAGTAAGCAGCAAGCTGGAAGGCCAATCCACTGCCAAACTGATCTTTTGCCATCTGCAAAATGTGAATACCAGGACTGGGGGTTTGGCTCAGTGTGATGGAGTGCTTGCCTAGCATGCAAAAGCCTTAGGATCCATTTCAGCACCACCTGAACTGGACATGGTGGTACATACCTGGAATGCCAGCCCATGGGAGCAGTAAGTGGGAGGATCAGAAGTTCAAAGTCATTCTCAGCTAAATCATTCAAGGCCAGCCTGGGCTAAATGTGGAGCTGGGGAACTGTTATCAGGATGAAAATGGCTAGAAGGGTCCAGGTTTCCCACCCGCTCTCATTTCTAGTAAAAAAAAACAATTCGGGGTGGGGATATGATCTCATGTAGTGCTATCCTTATACACAAGGACTACACACACTCTACTACACCAAATTCATGCAGTTTCATGGGATAAAACACAGCTCTCTGGGGAAGGATGCTGAACTTTGAAAGCAATCCACCTGAGGGGCGTGTGATGAGGTGGGTCAGAGGGTTTGGGGGAAGACAGTCACTAGCCGTGGTATAGCAGTGTCCACTCCAGAGCAGGGTCAGGTGCCTGAAGGTGCCTGAAATGGTGGGCCAAGTGATTAAACCCAGCCTGTGCTCACAACAGGCAATAAAAAGAAACCAATATGTTATCAGAGACCATGGGAGCATGAAGAGCCAAGATCCAATGGTTCCTCATCCTTGGTCACAGTGAACAAAGCCAAGTCAAACCAGACTGACAACCCAAGTGACATTCAGTTTGTGGACTTGTGCAGCTGAAAAGGCCACCCAGGCAGTGGAAAGGCCTGGACACCCTTCTCCTTGCACAGAGGCCACTAGGCACCTCCTGCTCTGACCTTGCCTCCTCCCTCCTCTACACCCAAGACCCAAGGGAACAAACTGGAAAGCTCAGGTCCTACACTGAAAGTCAAGTTGTCAAAACAAACTCCCTTTGTCTCTTCGACATTTTCCGTGTTTAAGTAATAACCATTAAAAAATGCAGTCATTGTGTATCTGCCCTGTTCCCAGCCTGGCTGGCTGGCACTGTGGCCCGTGTGACAGCTTCGTTTCAAGGGCCACAGTTGCATGACCCACCATTATCAGCCTTTCCTCATCAAAATACAGCCACGTCTCTCTTTTTATTATTGTGTTTATTTATTTACTTTGTGTTCATGTATTCAGGGGGTTACAGAGGTCAAAGCAACTTGTGGGAATCAGGGGATTGAATCAGGCTTTGTGACAGGCATCATTACCTGCTGAGCTGCCTCAATGGCCCCACGCCTCATTCTTTTTTGAGTACATTTCTCTGCCAATCAAATGCACCAGCTATTTCCATGAATGGCCAGCTGTTGGTCAGCCCCACCTATAAAGACAGTGGCTTTATAGAGAGAGGGTGCTGTCTGGAGACAGAACTTTCCACGCTGAAGGCAAGGATGCCTTTAAGGGGTGAAGTTGCAGCTCTGGGTAGCTAATGAGGAAGGATTGTATGCATTCGTGCATCCCTGAGTGTGTTGCGGGGGATATTGGGGGATGGTTAATCTCATGTAACCCAGGCTGGCCTCTGAGAATTATCTTGAAATTCTGAGTCCCCTTTTCTCCACTTCCTGAGATTATAGGAGTGCCATCACTCCTGGTTTACTCACTGATGGGGAATCAAATCTAAGGCTTTGTGTGTGTTGGGCAAGCATTCCACCAACTAAGCTGCCTTTGCAGCCTGAGATTGTTTTCTTAATTGGATTAAGTTTAATTTCACTTGAAGTAGCTATACAGGGTAATGACTGCTACATGGGGGCGGGTGGGAAGGTGGGACAGAGAACCCCTAATGTTCTTCATTGGGCAGAGTGTAGTGGAAAGCCACATTTTAATAGCTGGGACTTGGTCATGCCCATAAAAACCCACCACATAGTGGCTGCTATAAGCAAGAGAGCCCAGATCCTTGTTGGGCTGGAAGCCTGGTCTGTAGGTGTGCTTCAGGGTCCTCTTCTGCATTGTCATTGGAGCTGATGTTGACATCACAACTGTGACCCTTGGAAGTAAGCATGCAACCAGCAATTTAGCTCTAGGCAAAGACATTCAGGGCTGAATAGCACAAGGTTTCAGAGCTGCAGTCCCCAGATAACCAAAAGCCACAACCTCCCATCTCTAAGTGGGGAGGACCAAGAAGACAGTGAGCACGTGCCATCTACAGGACTCTGGGGCCAGGAAGGGACCATTTTCCCCCAGCTCTCCCTTCCTTTCTTCCTTCCTTCCTTCCTTCCTTCCTTCCTTCCTTCCTTCCTTCCTTCCTTCCTTCCTTCCTTCCTTCTTAACAGGATGACACCAATGGGATGCCACTAACAGGATGACACTGCTCCCAGTGGTCTCTGCCAGCATTGCCTTTATGGCTTTCTTGAAGCAAGAAGTAAGACAGGGAAGGGATGGGAAGAGAAGGGGCCCTTGGCCCAGAGCCTGATGAGAGTCTCTCAGAGGAGCAAGAACCCAGCACAGCGAACAATGTCTGCTGCAAGCCTTCTTCCCCTCAGCTGAAAGTTTGACATTTTCTAGAAACCTCCTCAGAAACCTCTGTCACAGGGACAGGGCATGTCTTAAATTCCTTATGCAACCCCAGTGGCCTCTGTCTCATCGTATCAGGTTGTAGCTCCTCCGAGCTTTCTACAGAGCCACCCACTGATCTCATTTATTGAAAAGGGAGATGGGATAAAAATGTTTCTTAGCAGTCTTTTGAGCTATCATTTCAGAGCCCAGAGCATCATCTAGATGGCTGACATTTTTAAAAATTTAATTGTATTTGTAATTCATTTTTTACACTCCATATTCCATTCCCTACCCCTCCCCATCCACCCTCCAACTAACTGCTCCACATCCCACACCTCCTCTCTATCCCACCCCGTCTCCATATGAATGCTCCCACTTCCCACCCCACCTGACCTCTAAACTCCCTGGGGCCTCCAGTTTCTTAGGGTTAGGTGCATCATCTCTGAATGAACACAGACCTGGAAGTCCTCTGCTGTATGTGTGTTGGGGGCCTCATATCAGCTGGTATATGCTGTCTGTTTGGTGGTCCAGTGTTTGAAAGATCTTGGGAGTCCAGATTAATTGAGACTGCTGGTCCTCCTACAGGATCGACCTTCTCCTCAGGTTCTTTCAGCCTTCCCTAATTCAACAACAGGGGTCAGCTGCTTCTGTCCATTGGTTGGGTGCAAATAACTGCATCTGACTCTTTCAGCTGCTTGTTGGGTCTTTTGGAGGGCAGTCATGATAGGTCCCTTCTTGTGAGCACTCCACAACCTCAGTAATAGTGTCAGGCCTTGGGACCTCCCCTTGAGCCGGATCGCACTTTGGGCCTGTCGCTGGACCTTCTTTTTCTCAGGCTCCTCTCCATTTCCATCCCTCTAATTCTTTCGGACAGAAACGATTATGGGCCAGAGGTGTGACTGTGGAATGGCAACCCCATCTCTCACTTGATGTCCTGTCTTCCTGCTGGAGGTGGGCTTTATAAGTTCCCTCTCCCTACTATCAGGTGTTTCATCAAAGGTCCCTCCCTATGACTCCTGGGAATCTCTTACCTCCCAGGTCTCTGGTACATTCTGGGGGGGTCCCCCCAAACTCCTATTTCTTAAGGTTGCCTGTTTGCATTCTTTCTGCTGGCCCTCAGGGATTCAGTCCTTTTTCCTCACCCAATACCAGATCAGGTTCCCCTCTACCCCCCCCCCCACTGCCCTCCCACTCCATCTGCTTCTTTGTCACTGTCCTTTGAGAAGCTCATATCCATATCTGAATGTCTTACTTTCCCCAAGTATTTTTCTTTTTCTAAAGTCCTAAGATTAAAATCTGTGTTTAAAATGTTGTTAAATAAGCGGAGACTCTTCTTTCAGCCACATCATGCTCTCGGTTATGTGTTCTTCTCCCCTGAGTGTCTGTCTACTTTTATACATATGAATCTTTTTGCCTGAATGCTTATATATTACCATATACATGCCTGGTGCTCACACAGGCCAGGAGATGATACAAGATCCTCTGCAACTGGAGTTACAGTTATAAGATGTCATATGGTATCAGTAGATGGCCTAGTCAGCCATCAGTGGAAAGAGAGGCCCATTAGTCGTGCAAACTTTATATGCTCCAGTATAGGGGAACGCCAGGGCCAAGAAGTGGGAGTGAGTGGGTAGGGGAGTGGGGGGGAAGGGTATGGGGGACTTTTGGGATAGCACCGGAAATGTAAATGAAGAAAATACCTATAAAAAATTTTTTAAAAATGTCATATGGGTGCTGGGAACTGAACCAGGGTCTCTGCAAGAACAGCAGGTGCTCTTACCCACTGAGCCATTTCTCCAGCCCTGCCTTTCTATTTGTAATAAGCCCTACCTATGCTGCAGAGGTTTGAATGAGAAATGTCCCCCAAGGGCTCACATATTAGATCACTTGGTCCTTAATTGGAGGTATTGTTGGGGGTGGGTTGTAGACCTTTTAGGAGGTGAATGAAGCCTTGCTGGAGGAAACTCATCATTGGGAGGGGGTTGAGAGTTTAAAGCAACTAAGGATGTGGTTTCTCAGTTTATTGCTCTGCCTGCCTGCTGCTGTGCCTTCCTTGTCTTCACAGATTCCCCCTCTGAAAACCCATAAGCACAAATAAACCCTCTCTTCCTCAATTTGCCTTTGGCCATGGTGTCTTATAACAGCAACAGAAAGTAACTAACACACTGGCTCTGCAATTATTTTCAAAGCCAAGGATCTGGTTTTACTTGAGCCTAGGTCAAGGCAGAGGGCAATGGTATGGAACTGTGCCGTTGTCCCTGGCATTCTGAACTTACCTCCACACCTTATTGGTGACAAACCAGCACTGGCCTGCCTGACCCCACCCTAGAGACAGGAACCTATTGAATTTCACTTTGTCATGTTGTCAACCGCGTGCTTTGACTATGCCATTCAAAAAGGACCTTCAAAGCTTTGGTTTGTGGCTCACACCTATTATCCCAGCACTCAAGAGGCCTCGGGAAGAAGGTTACTACCACTTCAAGGCAAGCCTGGGCCAGTTTGTCTTAAAAAAAAAAAAAAAAAAAAAAAAAAAGAGCCAAAAACAAAAAACCAAAAAAACCAAAGCACCAAAAAGGAAGGAAGAATGGATGAAATGATTTTAAAAAGAAAAAAGAAGCTGCAGAAACTCAGCACCTCAGCACGGCACGAGGAGAGGTTGTGAGGACAGGGCGTCCTCATTCCCATGATGCCATGGTTTCTGGAGCTAAAAGAGAAGTCACATTGAGGCATCAAGCTCACAGCAGCTTGTTTACAAGGCTGACCATCCTCTTGGCCCTGGCCAATAGAGACCTCATACATACATTGGCCCTGTTTCCAGCTGACTTGGTGACGTTCAGATGTAGTGCGAGGACTGTCAGCGTTTGTGAAATGTCTCAGCAGGTAAAAGTACTCACTGCCTGCCAATCCTGACAACCTGAGTTCAATTCCATGAATCCATCAAGTCGAAGAAGAGACCCTAAGGTCAGCTACCCTGGCTGACCAGTGAACCCTAGACAGCTTTTTGTCTCCTCTTCCCTAGTTTTTCTTGTGTGTTCTTGGAATCAACCTCAGGACCTCTGACCTCTATATGTGTCTCATGGTATGAATGTATTCATACATGCACACATGTACAAACATATCTATGACCCATGTATGTATGTATGTATGCATGTATTATCTATCTATCTATCTATCTATCTATCTATCTATCTATCTATCTATCTATTCGTTTATCTGTCATCATCACCATTATCATTTACCTAGCTAACTAAATGAATGAATGAATTAATGAACAAACAAATAAGTTTTTAAAAGAATAATGTAGAGAAAGCTCAAAGCATTCCTCTAGTCTCTGGGGACTGCCATCTCAGCCTTGCAGGGTCTCTCTAACTATTCATACTCCCAGTTGGTCTTTGGTGGTTGGGGTCTGGGTACAATCCATACCAGAAGGGAGATGGCATCTCTAGGATGAAGCATGGGAGGCTGGTTTTTGTTGTTGTTGTTGTTGTTGTTTAAATGTATATGAGTACACTGTCGCTGTCTTCAGACACATCAGAAGAGGGCATCGGATCCCATTACAGATGGTTGTGAGCCACCATGTGGTTGCTGAGAATTGAACTCAGGACCTCTGGAAGAGCAGCCAATGCTTTTATCCACTGAGCTATCTCTCCAGCCCCCAAGATTTTTAAAAATGAAACTGTAGTATCTTAAAGCTGTGAAAAAGACCCTATAGAGTAGAAGGTAGAGAAACTATACCTTAGAAGCATTCCGTAGCTGAGGAAAGAGCATTCACTTTTTTTCTTTTACAAGATAGTTTTCCTTTGGAACTGCTAATTGTAGATGTTGACCTAAAGTGACATCTTAGAAAAGGGAAGCTGTTTCAAGAAGACATCAAGGTTGAGGCCATGGACTGTGGCTGTAGCAGCAGCAGAAGGGGGTCTTAGGTAAAAACGTCTCTCAAGATAACTGTTTAAAAACGATGAGCAATTTGCGATATTTCACACAGGTTGTTTGTTGGTTTTTAATAAACATAAATGTGAGGGAAAATCATAAGATGAAGAACAATTGAAGAAGATACCCAAAGCAGTCTGCTGGCCTCCTGTACACTGCTCTCACACATGTGCACATGTGCATGAGCAAGTGCACATACGCACACCCTCACAAACACCCACACACTTACACACACTCACACACTCTTATTCACACTTTCACACACTCATACACTCGCACACACATACACACTCACACACTTTCACACACTCACACACACTCATACAACTCACTCTCTCTCTGTCACACACACACACACACACACACACACACACACACGAATACAATTAGAAGATCATTGGGAGATCTTATGAAGTTCTCCCAGGTACAGAACAGAAAGGCATGTGTGTTTTGTGTATGTTCATGTCCATGTGTGTGTGGGTATGTGTGTGTACAGGTGTGCAGGCACATGAGTATGCATGTGGAGGCTAGAGGACAACCTCAAGTGAGTGATGTTCCTCAGAGACCGTCCACCTTGGTTGGTTGGTTGGTTGGTTGGTTGGTTGGTTTTTAAGGCAGGGTCTCACCTTGTAGCCTTGGCTGGCCTGGAACTTACAGAGATCCACCTGCCTCTGCTAGAATTAAAAGCAAGCAACACTATGTAAAACCACCTTGTTTTGGAAGACAGGGTCTCTCATTGGCCTGGGACTTGCCAGTTAGGTTGGGCTGGTTAGGTCTGCCCCAGGGCTCCACTTGTCTCCACCACCCACGAGTTGAGACTATTGGCATATGCCATAGCTTGGACTTTTACTGGTTCTGGGGTCCAGAAAGAAGGGAAATTTGTAATGTGAGAGGCTATAGCTTCAGAGTTTCCTAGACCTGCAGACATTATTACTCAGTTGACCAGACTGAGTCCAAACCTTAAACACTTCCCAAGGTTTTGGGAAGGAATCTCTTGCTTAAGTTACTCTCAACCTTGCTATGTAGCTGGGGATGGCCTTGAACTCTGATCCTTCTGCCTTCTTTGATTACAGTTATGCATCATCACCAAGCCTGGTTTATGCAGTGCTGGAGATGGAACCCAGAGCTTTGTTGGTGCCAGAAAAGTGCTTCACCCACTGAGCTACAGGTTCTGAGCTTTCTGATGCTATTCCAAGTCTTTACCTATGACTTTATATAAATGGACCCTTGCTCATTATTTCCAGGATAAATACTGGAGTCTGATTATGTGTTGACTGTAATAAAGGCTGCCATTCTAACGTGTTTAAACCAACTCCATACTGTTTTATGGTGCAGAATTTCCCACTAACACAGCTCAGAACAGGTATCGTTGGGTAAACAGGGATCAAAACCAAATAGAAGCCCAGAAAAACACTCACCTAACTCTGACAATGACATCTGCTTTAACGGGCAGCAAAATCATAGCTCATTCACAAGAAGGGGTGCAGATATCATATTTGGGGTTGGGCCTCTTTCTCCTTGCCAGCATGATCCAGTAGACAAGCTAGGGGCTCTCCTAGAGGATGCCAAGCAAAACCCAACTGGCACTCCACCTAGCTGAGCAGGAGCCACAAGCAGTCCTTACTTTCTGCATGACCTGGCTCAGGATACCTGGCCTGTGCCTAGCATGTGTCACTTGCCTGGTCCCGTGTAGAACTCAGTAGAAGGATTCCATGAAATGACTTGGAGTAACATCAGAAAGCTTGGAACCCGTAGCTTAGTGGGTAAAGCACTTTTCTGGCACCTACAAAGCCCTGGATTCCGTCTCCAGCACTGCATAAAGGGTCAGTGGGCTTGAGCATGCGAAGCTGGGCAGAAGCCAATTGTGGTGGGGCCTGCTCCATCCATACAAAGGCAAGGTGCCCTGTGTGTTTGCCCCCCTATGACTACTCCAGAAGAAGCAATTGAGGTTAGAAAATTTTATTTGAAGTTGAGATTTATTTTTCTATGTGTGTGTGTATGTGTGTGTATTCATGTGTAACGGTGAATGTGCATTTGCACATGAGAACACAGGTGCATACACCTGCATGCATTTTTGTGGAGGCCAGAGGTCAACTGCAGAAGCTGTACACTTGGTTGTTTTTAGAGAAAGGGTCTCTTGCTGCCCTGAGACTTGCCAGTTTAGGCAAGCTGGCTGGCCATTGAGCTCCAGGGATCTACCTGTCTCTGCCTCCCCAGCTCTGGAATTACACTTGCGTGCCACCATGCCTGGCACTTTGTGTTGTTTCTGGGAACCAAACTCAGGTCCTTATGTGTTTGAGGCAGACACTTTAGCCACTGAGCCATTTTCCCAGTCCCAAGGGATTCCTTTTCTTTAACTGCCTCTTTGAGAGTAGATGGGCTGCACAGATTTTTAAGTGCATGCTTTTATTTTTAGAACCCACACTCATGGGACTGTCACTCCCTGACAACATGCCTCTCACCTCCAAAGCTATCCTGTGACCCCACACAATCTCTGTTAACCCATCCCCTGGCTATTACCAACCTACTTTCTCTCAGTCTGAATTGTTCTGAACTTTCTAGAACTAGGTGTCAGTAGAATTACACAGCAGGTCTCCTTATCCTTATTTTGCAGTGCTAGAGATGAGGGCCTTTAGTGTTCTCTTAAACACATTTTCAGGTTTTATTCTCTCTCTCTCTCTCTCTCTCTCTCTCTCTCTCTCTCTCTCTCTCTCTCTCTGTGTGTGTGTGTGTGTGTGTGTGTGTCTTAGATTTACTATTGCTGTGATGAAACACCATGACCAAAACAACTTGGGGAAAGGGTTTTTTTTTTTTTTTTTTTTTTTTTTTTTCCAGATAACAGTTTATCACTGAAGGAAGTCAGGACAGAAACTCAAGCAGGGCAGGAACCTGGAGGCAGGAGCTGATACAAAGGCCATGGAGGACTGCTGCTTACTGACTTACTCTCCCTGGCTTGCTCAGCCTGCTTTCTTATAGAACCCAGGACCACTAGCCCAGGAGTGGCCCAGCCACAATGGACTAGACTCTTCCATTAATCACCATTTAAAAAAGTGACTTTACAGGCTTGCCTACAGCCCCATATCATTGAGGCATTTTTATCAGTTTAAGTTCCTCTCCCCTCAGATGACTTTAGCTTGTGTCAAGTTGATACAAAGCCACCTGGCACAGTGTATGCACACATATGTATATATATGTGTGTATGTGTGCCATACACATATATATGTGTAGAGGTCAGAAGACAACTTGCTAGAGTCTGTTTTTTCCTTCTTCCTTCTGGACCTGGGGCTAGAACTCAGAGTTGACTGCAAGTGCCTTAACACACTGAGCCACCCCACCAGCCTAACCTAGTGCTGTTCGCACTGAAGGCAAGCATCTACCCCTGAGCCACACTTTGGCCAGAGATAGACTCTTTATCTTAGTTTCCTCCACTGCTCTGAGAGCTCATACCTTAGCAAGCTCCAGCAGGTTGTGTCATCATTACCATGTCAAACCCCTGGGGCTGGCAGGCACTCAGCCAGTCACAGATGTCACCTAGGCAAAGAGTATAGAGATGGAGCCTGGCCCAGATCCATCTTCTCATTCCACCACAGCCTCTTTGATAGTCTCAGCATGAGATCCATCTCTGTGTGGTCACCGTTGGCTTCTACTCAGGTCTCCTGGCCTCCCGCGTGTCTTCTTTCCACACCCTCTTCTGGAGAATCAGAGAGCTGCCACCTGAGCCTTCCTGTCCCTGGGGAAGGAAGGGACAGACACCCTTACTTTCCCATGGGGACTGTGAGAAGCTAAGGTGAAAACAGAACTCATGTTTGGTCCTTAGCACTTAACATTTCATACCACAGTAATGGGCCTTACATCTTGCACAGATTTATATTGCATTCTGTGTATGTATGTGTGTGAGTATGTGTCTTTGCCTGTAGAGGCCAAAGAACACCTCAAGTGTCATGCCTCCTCAAGTGGTATCCACCTTGGTTTTTTTTTTTTTTTTAATCTTTAAAAAAATTATTTTATTTTTAATTATCTGTATGTGGGTATGTGTACTTGAGTCTAGATATCCGTGGAGGCCAGAAGAGGGTGTTGGATCCCCTGGAACTGGATTTTCAGGGGGGTTTGAGATACTCAAAATGCATGTGTGGGGAGCCGCCCTCACATTTGCCATTATAAGATGGCGCTGACAGCTGTGTTCTAAGTAGTAAATAATCTGCACACGTGCAGGGGCAGTTTTCCAGCCACGTGTTCTGCCTTTCTCGTGATGACAACTGGGCCGATGGGCTGCAGCCAATCAGGGAGTGACACGTCCTAGGCGGAGGATAATTCTCCTTAAAAGGGACGGGGTTTTGCCATTCTTTCTTCTTGCTTTCTTGCTCTTGCTCCTGAAGATGTAAGCAATAAAGCTTTTGCCGCAGAAGATTCCGGTTTGTTGCGTCTTTCCTGGCCGGTTGCGAACGCGTGTAAGATGCATGCTGGGAACTAAATTCAGGTCTTCCATAAGAGCACGCCATCTCTTCACCTCTGCCTTCTGAGAGCTGGGATTAAAGGGCTGAGCCACCGGGTGATTCTGGTGTGGAGAATTTGCTGACTAGGCAAGGCTGTTTAGCAAGTGGGCATGGGATTACAAGTGCATGCCACCTTTTCTGTGGGCTCTGGGAACACAAACCTCATGTTTGTATGACAAGTGCTTTACCACTGTGCCAGATTCTAGCTCTTGGCTTATATTCTTTAATCTTCTTTTACAACTCTCCCAAGAAGCCTATGTTGGTCAGGAAACCCACTTCTAACTTTCAGGGTCCCCAAGGTTCCCAGAGGATAGGGTCTGTTCTCATGTCTACAGCAAGTGAGACAGACCTCCCAGGCCTCCCAAGCCAGTCCTGTTGTCTTTACCATGTTTACCATCGCCTGAGCCTCAGAGATACTCATCTGCAGACATGAAGAACAGGAGGCTGGAACAGAAACACAAGACTATGGTCAACTCCCCGCTTCCTCTCCTCCCTCCCTCATTTCTCTCCTCATCCATTCATTCATCCCATCTACACAGACACCTAAATGACCCAGAGGTAAGGGAGACCCAGATCAAGGCACTGTGCAATTGTGCAGGTCATATCCTGCACAGACACTCATGGGACTGCAATGTCTTGGAAGAACCAGTTTGTGTGGTGGTCTCTGGCCTTAGGGAGTCCTCCACCAAGGGCAGTATGGGTAAATGACAGGAAGACACCCTTATGACGCAATATATTAGCTATGCAAAGACCACTGATTACCTAGGAGTTGCCACACCAGTAGGAGAGCCTAGGGTGCCTAGAGGAGGCAAAGGCATTCCAGATAGGACATGAGGCTATGAAGGCAGAGCTGAAATGGCAAGATGACCCAGGCAGAGGCAGAGGGGCAGAGGGGCAGAGGGGCAGAGGGGCAGAGGGGCAGAGGGGCAGAGGGGCAGAGGGGCAGAGGGGCAGAGGGGCAGAGGGGCAGAGGGGCAGAGAGGCAGAGGCAGAGAGGCAGAGGCAGAGAGGCAAAGGCAGAGGCAGAGGCAGAGGCAGAGGCAGAGGCAGAGGCAGAGGCAGAGGCAGAGGCAGAGGCAGAGGCAGAGGCAGAGGCAGAGGCAGAGGCAGAGGCAGAGGCAGAGGCAGAGGCAGAGGCAAGCAGGCCTACTGTGAATCCTACTGGGTTCCAGGCTAATGGGGATAGGCTGGGTCACAGAGGACAGCAAGGAACCCTGCGGTACTTCTGTTAGGGGCATGGAAATCTTTGCTTCCGCTCCTTCTCCTACAGGGATGGGCCTAGACATGTCCCCATCCAGACAATAGGATGCTCCTGACATTGGCAGGTCCATGAATGAGCTTGCCACCAGCCACAGAAGGACAGGAGCTGGCTGGCTGGGCCTGGCTGGCACCACCTGCCCTCTCCCTGCTCTAACACCCTGCATGTCAGGGTCAAATGATGAAATCGGATCTCCATCCGGAGAAGTGGGACAACGTGCCTCTCTGCTACAAACCTCCAGATGCAGACTTCAGCCCTGACACCTGGCTCACCTCCTCTGGCACTCAGCCCCTGAGCCAGGGCCAAAGTATCTGGGCCGGGCCGGGCTGGGCAGCATGTAGGATGGTGAGGTTTCCTGGGACTGGTGCCCAGAGACCTCAAAGGAGACAGGCACATCACCTTCTCTCCATCCTGAGCAGGCCTGGCTAGGTTCTGCCAACAATCAGCATGGGGTCTGGGGAGATGGCTCAGCTGTTAAAGTGCTTGTTGTGCAACAGTGAAGACCCTAGTTGAGATACTCAGTACCCAAATAAATACAATGCCAAGCAGGCATGGTGGCCCATATTAATTCCTGAACTTATGACACAGAGAGACAGTAATCCTGGAGCAAGCTGGCTACATAGGCTAGCTGACTCTATGTGATCCATGCTCAAGTGAGAGAGCCTGCCTCAATACAGAAGGTGAGAGTGCTCAAGGAAGCCCCCCTCCCAAAAAATCTACCTCTAACTTCCATACATAAACACACATATACATACACATATATGCATGTGTATACATGGGAAAACGCATACACTCTCATACATGTGAACACACATATAACCCCACATATCCATGTACAAAAACAAACAAACAAACAAAAACAAAAGAGAGAATCTGTAAGGTCCTACCCACTCCTCCCCATCCAGTTAGCACTCCCAGCAGCTCCTGTCCTAAGTGCTCAGCTTAGTAGAACTTTGTGGGGTCCCAGAGGGCAAGAGACTGGCCAGGGATGTTCTATGCAGCCCCACAAGTTAGCTAAGTCACACAGGCCCTTCTTTGTCACCTGGGTCTCTGGCTACAATAGAAACATATTTTTATTTTAGAAACGTGGAGAAATAAAACCAAGTAAAAGAAGAAAGCAGAAAGAAACAGCCCCATCACCAGAGATCAGCACTGCTAAATGAATGGCACCATTTATCCATCCTGGATTTCCACACATGCTTTGAGACATGTTCCTGTACTCTAGTACCACTAGGATTCACTCAGGCCTTGTCTATGTGTATATGCATGTACGTGCACATGGAGTGTGTGTGCGCGCATGCGCAAGCACCAAAGCTGCATGTGGAAGTCAAAGGACAACTTTCAGGAGTCAGATCTCTCCTACCATGTGGGTCATGGGGATCTAACTCGGGTGCTGGATGGAAAGCACCTTTACCTGCTGAGCCATCTGCACCAGGCATTTTTTTTTCCTGTACTATTTTATCACTAATGTCTTCACTAGTTGTTAAAGATGTTTAAAAGTACTTCAAGGGGGCAAGGATGCAGCTCAGTTGGTAGACTGTCTTGAATGTGTGGGGCCTAGGCTTGATTTCCATCACTATAAAACAAACACCAAGGAAGGTTGGGTGCTGGGGGATGTGGTTTAGTGGTAGAGTGAAGTGGGGCTTTCTAGTTTCTTTGGAAAATCAGTTCTGTCAAATGATGTTTTGCTGGGGCACACAGGTGAAAGGATGTTTTGCTAAAGCAGACAAGGACAAGTGATGAAGGAGTATAAATATGACCCCACAGACAGTGGGAGCCTGAACATTGGTTTGGTTTGCTCCGTCTCACTATTCTTCACTAACGGCACATATGTATTGGTTCGCCTTACATAGCATTGTTAAGTTCCACTTGTAACACCACAACTGAGAGAAGCTTGCCAAAGAACTGCTTCTGAGGTTCCTGCAGCTTCTTGCCTCTTCTGTGGCCTTGGGCTGATTGGCAAGCCTTGGAGTTTCTTTAGGATTGAACTACAGCTGCTGGTTCTTGTCTGGTGTCTGCTGCTGAGAGAACTGGAGTGAAGCTGCTGGTTTTTGTTTGGTGTTTGCTATGGGATTGAACTGCTGACAAAGATTGAGCTCTGCCCCCAAAGTACTATTGCTAAACTGGTTCACTTGCCCCATATCCTAACACTTTCCTCTTCCACCACCTCTGGTGGGTGGTGGGCAAGAGAGGAGGTTGCACATTTATTAAATGTAAATTGCAAAAAATTTATGTCTACAGTACAGGCTTTACCTAGTCTTTACAAGGTCCTGGGTTCTGTCTTAGGTAATGAGCATTCCAGTAATCAGAATTAATGTGGCGTGCCAACTTGTCAGAATCTTGAGTCACCTAGGAGACAACACACATCTCCAAACACATCTCTGCAGGGAGTTTTAAAATTAAGTTAATTAAGGTGGAAAGACTCAACCTAAGTGTGGGTGGTACCATTTTGAACTCTTGGACTCTGGACGGAATTAAAAGGAGAAAGCGGGCTGGACACCAGAATTCATCTTCTGTTTCCTGACTGTGGATGACTGTGATGTGAGCAGCTGCCTCACGCTTCTCCACCATGATAGACTGTGTACCCTCAGACTGAGAGCCAAAACAAACCTTTCCTTCATTAAGTTTCCTATCAGGTATTTTGTCACAGCAACAAGAAAAGCACCTAATGTTTCAGTGGGTTTTTTTTGTTTTTTGTTTTTTGGTTTTTTGGTTTTTTTGAGACAGGGTTTCCCTGTGTAGCTCTGGCTGTCCTGGAACTCACTTTGTAGACCAGGCTGGCCTTGAACTCAGAAATCCACCTGCCTCTGCCTCCCAAGTGCTGGGATTAAAGGCAAGCACCACCACCGCCTGGCGTTTCAGTGTTTCTTTATGAAACATTTAAAATATACTTGTCTTAGGGTTTTTATTGCTGCAATGAAACTCCATGACCAAAAAAGAAACTGGGGAGGAAAGGATTTATTTAGCTTACATTTCCATACCATTGTTCATCATTGAAGGAAGTCAGGACAGGAACTCAAACAGGGCAGAAACCTGGAGGCAGATGCTAATGCTAAGGCTGTGGACGAGCATTGCTCACTTGCTTGCTCCTCATGGCCTCCTCATCCTTCTTTTTTCTAGAACCCAAAGCCACTGCCACAGACATCACACCCATAATGGACTGGGCCCTCCTTTGTTAATTACTAATTAAGTAAATGTCTTTTACTTAAAAGGCCTGTCTACAGCTCAAGTTTATGGAGGCATTTCCTTAATTGGGAATCCCTCTTCAGATGACTTCAGCTTGGGTCAGGTTCACAATGCTCAAGATAGACGTGTCATATGAGGTCCCATGTGCTGCCACCAGTCTCCTGATGAGTGTCTTTCCCCACCAGCACTTTTGGATGCCTTTTGAAATGTTTTAAAGTTATTTATGTGGGGACTGGAGAGATGATTCCTTGTTGTTCCTGCAGAGGACCTGAGTTTGATTCCCAGCACCTAGGTCAGACAGCTCACAATTTCCTTAACTCCAGCTCTCAGGATCTAACACCATCTTCTGGCCCCATGTGGCACACACACACACACAGAGTCTCAGTCACAGACAGACACATATATGCACACACACATACACTCACAGACACACATATGCACACACACATACACAGATACATACACAAATAAAAACAATGAAAGAATTTTAATGTACAGTCAATTATGTACATCAGCATTATCTTAAAAATTTTATTTACTTAGTATTTTACCTGTGTTTATTATTTAGTATTTTTAAAGCCATTGGAGGGCTAAGGATGAGGCACAGTTGACTGAGGCTCACTCAGTATGAATGAAGTCTGAGGTTCCATCCTAATACTACACATACCACATATGCTATTATATGCCTGTAATCCCAGCACTGCACACGCCACACATGCTACCACATGCCTGTAATCCCAGCACAGCACATACCACACATGCTACCACATGACTGTAATCCCAGTACCCAGAGGAGGCTCATGGTAATCAAAGGCTACAGAGCAAGCACCAGGGCTCACGGGCTGCCCAAGACTCCATCTCAGAAAACAAATAGTGCTGAAACCAAGACTGTCCCACATCCCATGTCTCTCTAGACTAGGAACTGTCCCCACGGGCATCATTTTACAAATTATAGAGATGGGGCAGGGAAAATGTACTCTCATGGGGAGCCTCTTGAATGTCAAGAGGGAAATATTCTTTCCCTTGTAATTCCCAGAAGGCCTGTGGAGGCTTCACAGATGACAGATACTGTCTTATTCAAGTCCCTGGGGGCCTAGGCTGGTGATTAGTCAGGAAACTACCAAGAGGATCTGGTTGGAATCTGGCCAAGGAGAAATTTCTGCCCTCTCCACCACCACCCTATCCTGGGGAAAGCAGCCGGGAGGCCTCTATGTACCTACACAGCCTGGGGACCACTCAGCCTTTCCACGCAGGTTCTGTGAACTGCAGCAGGAAGGACCAAGGGTGAGGTGGCTATGCTTCCTTCCGGCTCTGGAGGTTGCAGTCTAACCCTTGAGGTGTTGGCAGGCTGGTTCCTTCTGGACGTTCTAAGGGAGTCTGTTTTAGCTGTCTCTCCTAGGTTCTGGAGGCCTCAGAGTGTGTCCTGGTTTGGGATATGTCACTGTAATCTCTGTGTTTGTTCTTTTTAGGCTATTTCTTCTGAGTCTAGTAGCAAAGTTCTCTCTGTCCCCAGCTTATCGGTGGCCATCCCGGCAGGAATGGTGATGTTCTAGATACACTGGGCCCCTCCCTTTGGCTATTGAGATCACCAAGAAATTGGAATTTCCCAGGAGGCTCACACTGGGAAAAGGAAGACTGAAGCTGGGTGTCAGCCAGAGGTGTAGCTCATCTCCCGGGAAGAGTTTACATAGTCTGACCTCTCGTCAGACCACCTTGCAGGTGAATCAGGAGCGGAGATCTACTGGACAGTGTTGGGCGGGACCACACATGACCAGGGATGCTTAGCTGTGTACAGCTTTTGCTTTTCATTTAAACCTGAGCCTCCTCAAGTTAGGACCATGGAAACAGCCTTGGGAGGCCGATAGACCTCTTTGCTCCTCTTCCCAGTGTGGTCACACTGACTGAATCTCCCCTTTCTGCTTTCTGTTGCTAATTATGTTCATTGGGCTACTGAGGATGGTGAGTGACCCTGACTTGTTAGGAGAGCTTTCAGGCCAAGGCTCTGGCCAACTGCTTATAGCACCACTTCCTGAATGCTCTGCCTACTGAAACTAAGCCTTCAACGCATGGACCTCTGGAGAACATTCTAGAGTTTAACTGGGTCCACTCATGCCCACATTTGCCTCAGTCACCCTGCCTACTTGAAGGACTGGAATGCTTCAGGATAACATGCTGTGCCCATGGCTGGGGGCAGGGGGGTTGCTGGGAGCTGGCCCGTGCCCTGCTTTCTAAACACAGACTGCCTGGAGACTGCCATTCTGACTCCTGTCCTTACATACCTCATTTTGAGGATGGGTCTGTGGAGCCTCCAACTTCCCGTGCCACGCCTTCCCAACCCCATACAGTTAGGAAACATTTACCAAGCACCATCTGAGGCAGATCCTCCTGTTCTCTCCCCTCCCCCCTTGCCTCTCTTCCTGTGTTTCCAGTACCTCAGTAGCTACATCATCTAAGTCCATCTGGGTAATGAGGAAATGGAGGACAGCTGGTGGTGGGTACACGTGCAGGCCACTGGACCCCATGTGGCTGCTACATGGGCTCTTTGTGCAGCTCGGTTCCTTTCTGCACTGCTAACGCCAATCTGTCTTTTAGTGACTTTTGGTTTGTGCAGGCTTTCTATTAGCAGCTATCAGTCCCCCACTGATGGATAGCTGGGCTAGTTCTATTTTTCCACTTAAAGGAATCTTGCTGCAATGGCAGAGATGAGCGACATGAGAAAGTATTTCCAGCCAGAAGTTATCTTAGCATGCAAGTGTCAGGTCAAAGGGCATTTGAATTGTGTGTTGGGCAAACAGCAGTAAATTGCTATCCTGGAAGGTGAAACCAGTGATTATTCCCTGCACATCATGAGCTGAGCTGAAGCTCCACAGCAGAGGTGTATTTCCTTTCGGTCAGTTCAGGACTATAACACAATTTTTTTTTTGCCTTGTATATCTAAAATGTTTGCCATATATAGTGACTCAACCATACAGTGCTTCTTTCTGCCTCTACCTAATCTTTCACTGAATTAGTTTTCTTTACAGGTTCACTCTGTGTTAGATTTGTCTTGTGTCAGTGTGTGTGTGTGTGTGTGTGTGTGTGTGTGTGTGTGTATGCATATGTGTGTGTCTATGTGTGTGCATACACACACATCCATGTTGAAGCCAGAAGTCAACTATGGCTGTCATTCCTCAGAGTACTGTCCACCTTATTTATTTTTGAGATAGGATCTCTCACTGGCCCAGAAGTCACCAAGAAGGCCTTGCTGGCTTACCAGCGAGCCCCAGAGACCCATCTGTCTTGTTTCCCCAGCACTGAGGTTGGTTAGCATGTGCTCCACCTTTTACCATTTTACCTGTCTTTTACCTTTACTTGTTGGTAGAATTTGTGTCATTTTCAAAGGGGATCCATGTATGTGATCCAGAAAATGTAGACAAACAGGAGACAGGAAGTGAAAAGGAGGTTGCTGCCCTGCCCCCACTTCTTTGACTCCACTTTTCTGTCAGAACTCAGGGTAACATCTCCAGTGAGCGCACAGGACAGTATGTGTGGCCACATGCTCTCAGGGAACCCCTAAAATGTGTGTGTATATGTGTGTGCGCAGGTGAACATGTGTGGGGGTGTATGTGCACATGTGTGTACATGCATGTGGAAGCCAGACGACAACCTCAAGTGCCAAGGTTCTGTCTTGGAAATGGGCTTGAGAGTTACCAGTCCTCTCATGAGCTTTGAGAGAATCAAAACTGTTATGTAACGTGTATGTGGAATGCTTACAACAGGAATGTCATGTAGTGAGCATGTGGTGACATTATTCTAATGTTGTACAGGCACAAAAAGACGAAGGTCACTGGCTGCTGTCAGTAAACATGTTTGAGCCCAAATGGGTCCTAACAGGCCACACTTGAGACAAGATCTGACCCTGGGCCACACTCATGACTAGCATTGTGACCTTGGCCCCGTCCCTTTCAGTCTCCAAGTTGTCTCCTACAACAAATGGTTCTCTCTTTGTTTTGGGAATTGATCACAAATAGGCCAGGCTGCTCTCAAGCGTGCAATGCAGCCAAGGATGACCTTGAACTTCGGATCCTTCCACCCCTCCCCCGAGTGCTGGGGCTGTAGAAACTGGGGATTGAACATAGGCTCTCAGGTATGCTAGGCAAGCAGGCTACCAAGTGAGGGCATTTCCAACCAAACAGAAGGTTCTGGACGGTGATCTGGCCCTTCTATGTTACTTTAGCAGTGAATTTAGAATCTCATGTTTTATGAAAGACATTTCCACCCTGCCATGGCTTCCTTAAGCCCTGGGCTCATTTTAAACTAACAAAGCATGAACTTCAGGTATATAAATGTCTACAGGTATACACAGCAGTGGTATAGAGCTCCCTTCCAGGGCTGCAGACTGGTGCCCTCCCTCCAGTACAGCTGACCATCTATCTAACTCAGGCCCTCAGCCAACCTGGGGACTCAGGTGGGCTGGAGTTCGCAATTCAGCAGAGAGATAGCTGGACAGTTCCCAGGGTACTCACAGGAAGGCAGCTGCAGATAGGACAGGGTGGGCCACACCTTCTCCAGGAGTGTGCAGGTGCCATCACTTTTAGCTGAGTTTGTTCCTTCCTTCCAGACCTGAGATTCTAGAAACCCTCAGTCATCTGGGGCTCCAGGTCATCCAGAATGATGCTCCTTATTAATCGGGTACATTGGGCTGGGGAGGCTAGTCTGTGAAGTGCTTCTTTGCAAGCCTGGGGACCTTTTCAATCCCTAGGACATACGTAGTGGAAGGAGAGAGCTGTCCTTTGAAAGCTGATCTCTGACATCCCCACATGAGCTGGAGCATGTGTCCACCACACGTTAAGTGAATAGATGAAATACATGTATAGAACACAGTAAGTGAATAGATGAAATACATGCATAGAAAACCAGGTGCAGTGCTGTGTACTTACTGTCTCGGCGGTAGGAAGCAGAGACAGGAGAATCGTTGGAGCTTGCTTTCCAGACAGCCCAGCTTCTTTTGAAAAGTTTCAGGCTAGTGAGAATCTTTGTCTTGGACTGGAGAGATGACTCAGTGGCTAACAGCACTGACTGTTCTTCTGGAGGTCCTGAGTTCAAGTCCTAACAACCACGTGGTGGCTCACAACAGTCTATAATGTGATTTGATGCCCTCTTCTGGCATGCAGATAGGGCACTCATATACATAAAACAAATCTTTGAAGAAGAAAAAGAAGAAGAAGAAGAAGAAGAAGAAGAAGAAGAAGAAGAGAGAAAGAAAGGAAGAAAGAAAGAAAGAAAGAAAGAAAGAAAGAAAGGAAACCCCATCTCAAACAACACATGGATGGCACCTGTGAAAAGATACCCAAGACTGCCTCTGACCTGCATATGAACATACATGTGTGAGTATGTATACACCTGTGCATCTAATACATATATGTACATACATGCACATATAAAATGAATCAGGTTGGGGTTAGTGAGATGGTTCATCAGGTAAAACTGCTTATGGCCAAGCCTGACAACCCAAGTTCAATCCCTGAAATCCAGGGTAAAAGGAGAGCCCTGACTCCTGAAGTTTGTCCTCTGACTACCACATGTACACACATGCACATACGCTAATAATAGTTAAAATGTTAGACAAGTAATAACCAGGTGCTTTGGAGCCCTCTTTAAGGTCTTCCCTTTGTCTTAGGGAACTGTGTAGCTCAGGTCAGTCTTGGGAAGGCAAAGATAGTTCTAGCTGCATGGGAAGTGCCTGGCCAAGAAGAAGTGACCACATGCCAGGATTGATGAGGGCCAGACTCTCAGCCTGCTCCTTCATCAGCCAAAGCCCTGAGCCAGTGACATAATCACTATGGTCCCCATTTCTGCTGGGTTCTTGAATCTTGACTTCCATGCAACTGTCAGGGCACCAAGCCCAGGATCTGCAGAAGATGGTGGTGCTGACATTGGAGTTCTGGGTGTCTGGAGGAAGGCTGGGCTTCCAGCTGAGCTCTAGGCTCTTGCCACAGCCCTTCCCTACACCTCCCTCACACACTCATGCCAGGACAGCCTTCTACCTCCCATCAACCAAGGATGCTCCTGACACTCCTGCTGTCTGTTACTCCTTTCAAGATCTCAAACTATGTATCAAGGAGATAGAACTCACACTCAGTCTGTGTATGTGGCCGTGGGTGACCAAGAGTGACCGAGAGCTGTTGGACATCCTCAGGACAAAGCTTCTACCAGATTTACCCCTGGCTGTGGGAGGAGTGGGGTAGGAGGGGTAAGCTTCTCTAAGGGCTTTCATAGGATCAGGCTTCTCCCTCCACCACTTGCTCCTGTTTGTGTATGTATGGGTACACATACACGTGTGCCCAGAGGGCAGCCTCAGGTATGTTTCCTCAGGAGCTGTCCCCTCTGCTGTTTCATTCTTTTATTTTATCTCCTATTTGCCAAGCAGGTGGTTTCATTTTTCATGGGCTCTGGGCATCCAACTCAATCCTCACACTTATAAGGCAAGCACTTTTCCAAAAGAGTTATCACTGCATCCCCAAAGACAGTTTTTAAAAGATAATGTCCGTCTGTCTGTCTCTGTCTCCATCTCTGTGCCCCCCCCCCCCGTGTGTGTAGGTCACATGGAGGTCAAAGGATAATGTCTGGTGGGGTCAGTCTCAAGCTTCCACTGCTTTTGAGCCAGGCAAGCTGGCCTGTGAGCTCCTGGGATTTCTCCTGATTCTGCCTCTCATCTTGCTGAAAGAGTGCTGGGATTGCAGATGTGTCTACCACATCCAACATTGTGTGGTTCCAAGGAACTGAGCTCTGTCCTCACACACTTGTGACAAGCTCTTTATCTACAGAGCTGTCTCCTCAGCCTTCAAGACAGTTTTAAAGCGTCTGGCTTGTGCATCCTTCAGAGCTGCACAGACAGTGAACCTAAACTGCAGGTCTCCCTCATTCGCTGTCCACACCTCTCTCCTGATGCTCTTGCTGTACAAGCAGCATCAGGTTCATGCTGACATTGCACATTTTAGCCAGTCCATGGCAACGTAAGTGAGCAAGCTCCAAACTTCCATTTAGATACATTAAGTGACAGCCATTGCTGTTATCTGCACTTTGCTTCACTCTGCCTTAGAAATGTTGCACCCAGGGTTATAAGACCTACATAGACTCCATTTAAAACTCATTGCAAGGCACTGGGCCAGTACATAATTCCTTTTCTTTTTTGTGGTCCAGGCTGACATGAATATGTAGCCAAGGAAGACCTTAAACTTCTGAGCCTCCTATCTCAACCTCCCAAGTGCTGGGATTATTGGCATACACCAGCATGTCCACTTTCTATAGCACCGAGAATGGAACCTGGGACCCCATGCAGGCAGAGCAAGCGCTCTACCAACTGAGTCATATCCCTAGCCCCATTGCACTTCATTATTATTTGTATTCAGTATTCATTCACTGCTCCCACCCCGACCCAAGTAGTGGAGCAAATAGAACAGCTTAAATTATGCTTCTGGTAGCTTATATTTGTAGAACGATCCATTTCTTAAGTTACACATTAATTCAAACTTTCATTAAGTAGCTCAATGCCTTGGGCAACAGATTACTTATAAATAGTATAATATTTAGTGGTTCCTTAGTTTTGCAGTCAGACATTATTAATGGCCCATGACTTTGAGCCAGGATGAAGTTTGAACATAAGTTCACAACATAAGCATTGAGCGATAGGCAAAGCAAGATGTTGTCAATATTATGAGCTAGCACCACCATTATTTTGGGGGATGGTAAGGTCAAAATCAAAGAAAAAACAGACCAAAATTTCTTTCCATCAAAGAAGAAGAGGGGAAGGAGGAGGAAGAGGAAGAGGAGGAGGAAGAGGAGAAGGAGGAAGAGAAAGAGGAGAAGGAGGAGGAGGAAGTTAAGGAGGAAGAGGAGGAGGAGGAAGAGGAGGAGGAAGAGGAGGAGGAGGAAGAGGAGAAGGAGGAGAAGGAGAAGGAGAAGGAGAAGGAGAAGGAGAAGGAGAAGGAGAAGGAGAAGGAGAAGGAGAAGGAGAAGGGAGAAGAAGGAGAAGAAGGAGAAGAAGGAGAAGAAAGAAGGAGAAAAGAATTCCAAGTGCTAGTTGACCAGTTGCTCTAGTCTCCGGTGAAGCGTCTTTTCAGGACGCCTTTTCCAGGTGGCACTGGGTACTACAGACAACTTACTAAGTCTTTCGCCAGGCAAAGAAAGCAGAAGCCTTCTTACCTGTTGTCTAAGCACTGTAGAGATAGAGGCAGGAGGACCAGGAGTCTAAGGTTATCCTGGCTGAATAGTGAGTTTGAGGCCAGCCTGGGCTACAAGAGACCCTGTCTTTAAAAATAGAAAAGAAAAAGGAGGCTGAGGAGATGACTGTTGATAAAGTGCTTGTCTCACAAGTTTGAGATCAGGGTGGGTAATCACGTCTTTAAAGAGTTATGTTAGCCCAATCACCCGAGGAACACACAGGGCTGGAGAGATGGTCCAATGGTTAGTGTGCTACAGTGTGGATGCTCATGAATCTGTATGAAGCATTTCTGTTCAGAGATTAGCTCTGATTACTCCCCACTGGTCATCTGGGGTGTGGGAATGAGCTTGCAAGAGTCCAGGGCTGTGTCCAATCAGGTGAGGACACAGGAGAAAGAGACCTGGGGCTGTGGAAATGACTCAGTTGATTGAGTGTTTGCTGTGCAAGCATAAGGACCTGGGCTCAGGCGCTCACCACCCATGTAAAGGTCACCACCAGCAGCAGAATGACCTGTGATCCACACACCAAGGACAGATACAGAAGGGTTGCTGGGCCTCGCTGGCCAGCTAGACTCACCGAATTGGCAAGCTCCAGATTCAGTTAGAGACCTTGTGTGAAACAATGAGGAGGGCCATGAGATGGGAGATGTCTCAGCTGATGAAAGCACTTGTCCCCAAGCCTGACAACCTAACGTCATCTCCAGAACCCATAATGGAAGGAGAGAGCCAACTTCTGAAAGTTGTCACATATATAGCATTGCATGCATGTATGCACGTATGTGCATGTACATATGTGAGCGTGTGCGTGTGTGTGTGTGTGTGCGCGCACACACACACACACACACACACTATGAACCTAAAAATTCCAAATGTTAAAAAAAAACCCAGCAAAGTGGAGTATTAATACCAACCTCTGTCTTCCACACCATACACATGCAGATACATGTTCTCTCTCTCTCTCTCTCTCTCTCTCTCTCTCTCTCTCACACACACACACACACACACACACAAAAGTCAGAACCGTATGTGCATTAGAAACTTCAGACTACTCCTCTGTTGTCCTGGGATGCAGGGCAAGCACACTTTCTACGGCCTCTTCTCAGGGACCCCAACTACTGCTGGGCTATTGCACATGCAATGGTCACTCAAAGAGGAGGTGACTCCTCTTGGCAGTGGTGGCACACACCTTTAATCCCAGCACTTGGGAGGCAGAGACAGTCTGTGGCCAGCCTGGTCTACATAGTGAGTTCCAGGACAGTCAAAGCTATAAAGAGAAACCCTGTCTCAACCTCAACAACAACAACAACAACAACAACAACAACAACAACAACAACAGCAGCAGAGCAGAGCAGAACAGAACAGAACAGAACAAAACAACAAAACAAAACAGAGCTAGGAACTCTTGCTTATAATCCAGTTACTAGTGAGGTGAAGGCAAAAAGTTTGTGAGTTCGAGGCCAGCCCCTGCTACATAGTTTTTAAAGGCGAACTAACCTGAAAAAACAAAGTGCATATGGACACCTCAGCTGGATCTTAGGTAAGAGTAAGAAGTCCCCATCCATAGAAGCTGGCAGTTCCACAGGCCTGCCTGTCACCCTTTTGTGTGATTTCCACTGTTAGCTCTGTGATTCAGGTGCTCATCCGTGGTGCCTGACACATGCCCATCATTCCTGGTTACCCTCTGCTGATGAGGTGTCTGTTCAAGCTCTCATGGGGATAGTGAGTACTTCCCAGAACCACAGGGCTTGCAAGGCAGAAACCGGGGCTTCTGAGTTTGTATCAGTTCAGGGTCTTATTCATTCATGTCTGTTGGGGATGATGTGGGGTGTGAAATGAGAGCACAAGCTGTGAGTCTTGGACAATAGAGACACACACACTGAAAAGGGCATCTGGGTGTCCTGAAAGAGGAAGAAACCAGGGATGAAACAACAAGATGAGCCTTCCTCAATCTCTCCCATCATCACCATCACCATCACCATCATCATCAATGCATGATGTGTGTAACGTATGCATGAGTGTTGTGTGTGTGTATGGATTCATATGCCCATGTTGAGCATGTGGAGGGCAAAGGTCAACAGCAGGTGTCTTCCTCAGTCATTTTCCACCATATTTTTTGAGACTAGGTCTCTCACTGAACCTAGAGCTCACTGATTGGCTAGGCTGGCAGCCAGTGGGCTCCTAGGATCCTCTAGTCGGTGTCTTTTCTCCAGAGTGGGACCACAGACACTCGTCTCCTCTTCCATTTGCTTGTTTGTTTGTTTTTAATTTTTTAAAGATTTATTTATTATTATATGTAAGTACACTGTAGCTGTCTTCAGATGCACCAGAAATTGGCGTCAGGTCTCATTATGGATGGTTGTGAGCCACCATGTGGTTGCTGGGATTTGAATTCAGGACTTTCGGAAGAGCAGTCAGTGTTCTTACCTGCTGAGTGGTCTCACCAGCCCTTGTTTGTTTTTAATATGGATGCTGGGGACAGAATTCAGGTCCTCATGCTTGCATAGCAAGAACTTAATTCACGAAGCCATCTCCCCCAGCTCAGTCTCACCTCTCATCTGTACAATAGAACTGAAGAGCTAAGCGTAGTGGAGTACATCTGTATCCCCCGCATTCAGGAGAAAGAGGCTAGATGATCCAGCAGGGATTTCAGCATAGTCCAGGATACACAGCGAGACCTTGTCTCAACACACAGACACAGACACACACACAGACACAGACACACACACACACACACACACACACACACACACACACACAGACACACACACAGACACATACGTGGACACACATATAGACATGCACACAGACACAGACATAGACACACACACAGACAGACACACATTCGTGCAGATACACTCACAGACACACATATACATACAGACACACACGGATACACACACATACACACAGACAGACAGACACACACACGGACACAGGCATAGACACACACACAGATACACACACAGACACACACAGATATACACACACAGATACACACATACACAGACACACACACACAGACAACATACAGACACACACAAACACACAGACACATACAGCCACACACAATATACACAGACACAGACAAACAGACACATAAGCAGACACAAACACAGACACACACACAGACTCAGACACCACCAGACACCATCAGCACTCCACAAATGCTTCTTTTCTTCCTACAGTTTTGTGTGTGTGTGTGGTATGTGGATGTGCATGTATGTGGTATATCTGTGTATGTATGGTGTCTATAAATATGTGTGTATGTGGATGTGTGGTGTGTGGCTATGGATATATGTGTGTGTGTGTTTGTGTGTTTGTGCCTGTGTGTATATGTTGGTGTGCGGATGTGTGGTGTGTGGATATGCATGTATGTGGTATATCTGTGTATGTATGGTGTCTATATATGTGTGTGTGTATGTGTGGTGTGTATATGTATATGGTGTGTGTATATATGTATGGTGGATGTGATAGTGTGTGTGTGTGTGCTGTGTGGTCTCAGTCTTGCTTTGGTGTGCATGTGGATGTCAGAGGACAACTTGTGGGAACTGACCCTCTCTGGGACCTAAGAATTGGACTGAGGTTCTTAGGCATGGCAACAATGCCATTACCTTCTGAGCCATCTTGCTGGCCCTGTCATCTCCCTAGGGTACCAGGGGAATGTTAGGCAGATCCCTGCAAAGGCCCCGAGATAACCTGGCTCCCAAGGCCATTATGCTCGCACAGCTCATTTAAGTGCTGGAAACTGCTCCGCTCAGGAATGGAATGTTCCAGCAAGCCCATTTGATTTTCAAATCACTTCCCTCAGAGCTGTAGTCTCCCCCAGAGCAAACCCTGGCCAGGGTTTCCTCAAATCCAGGGGCTAAGCTGGCTGGCTGCTACTGAAGTGGGGGAAGGGCACCCTAGCCTGTGCTCCCTACCCTCATCCTAGCCCCAGTTATTATCCCAGTTATAAAAACCTGGCCCCATAGAGAGAGCAGAACGCCCTGCTCCACTGTGACAGATGCCCTGGGTGCTTGTGTGGTCTCACTTGCATTTCTTACTCTAATCGTCTCCCTCGGGCTTTCCGTACTTGTGGAGGAGGAAACTTGGGAATTCCCCCCTCATTCCTGAATTGTTCGCCTGGAACCTCCCTTTAGGACAAGGCCAACAGAGGGCCCCAGGACAGTTGGGTGCAACCCAGTTCTCAAGCCTTTTAAGCTCGTAGGAATGTTCCCCTCTGCCATCTGAGGCCCAACAGGGACCACAGAGCAGTCCTACCTCTGAGCTCAGAGGGCAGGTCTCAGCATCAGGAGATGAGATGTGCACGCGTTTATGCAAGCTAAGCAAGGGACAGGTTTGTCCCTTCCCTCAAACCTGTCCACGAGCAGTTGATCCACCTGGTTTAGGGTCCCTGGCCAAACTCTTCCTTTTCCGACAAGATGCATATGTGTGTATGTTCCCACGGAGCCCAGGCTAACCTTGAACTTGCTGTGTACTTGATGATGACCTTGAAACCCTCCTGCCCCCACCTGCTGTGTACTAGGACTGCAGGTGTGCAGCATCACACTTGGTTTAAACAATGCTGGGATTGAACCTAGGGCCACATACATGCTAGGCAGCACTCTACCACGGGAACTCTATACTCAGATCACAGGGTTTTTGTTTTCTAAAATGTAATATTTTGTTATTGAGGGTTTCATACATGCATACAATTTATTTTGATCATATTCATCCTTCTTCAGCTAACTCCTCCCAGATCCACCCCCTCATCCCCTCCAGCTTTGAGCCATCACTCCTCCTCCTCCTCCTCCTCCTCCTCCTCCTCCTCCTCCTCCTCCTCTTCTTCCTCTTCCTCCTTGAATTTGTGCTCCCCGTGGACTAATTCACTGGAGCATGGTCAACATTCCAGGGGCCACACCTTTAAAGCAAACTGTCTTTATCTTCTCAAAGCCATCAACTGTCAATTGCTCCTCAGCTAAGGCCTGGGGCTCCCGAGCCCCTCCCTGTCCATGATGGAATGCTGACTGGCTTGGTCTTAGGTAGGTCTTACACAGGTAGCCACAGCTGCTGGGAGTTCTTAAGTGTAGTGGTCCTGTCGTGTCCAGAAGACACTACTTCACCCCATTCCTACTGGAATGGCTCTATGTAATAATCTTTCTGTCCCTTCTTTAGTGATGGTCCCTGAAACTTGGGGGATAGAGCTGTGACAGAGAAGTCCTGTTTGTGGTAGAGCACTCCGCTAACACTTAGTCTCTGCACTTTAACCAGTGTGGGTGCCTGTTAACTATCATCTACTATACAAGGAAGTGTCTCTGTTGAGTCTGAGAGCTGTACTCAGACTGTGGCAAGAGTTCACAGGGCTCACTACTGAGTTGTCTCTTGGCTGTTTGTCTTTAAGTCAACTGTATGGTTTTTGCATGTGATGTTGTCATTGTTACCAATGTCCTTTTGCCATGATGTCAGATTGGAGACAGCAGCTATTATTACTTTACTGTAAAGTCACAGGTCTGAGGATTATTAGGACATGGAGAAGTGGCCGTGGCTCTGCTGACTCTAAGCATCAACTTTAGGAGAGGAACAAAAGGCCCCAGGCAATCGAGCTGACCACAGTGATTCACAGAGTCCTTGGAGCAAGGCTTGCTGGGTCTCCTCTCAGACTAGGAGATGATGTAATAGAGAAGTGTGGCAGGTGACAGCCAAAAGAACCAAGGACTGAAGCAGGAGAATGACTGCCAACATACAGCCAGTGAATCCTCTTGCCTTCTGGGCTCACCGAGACTTCTCTCCTCGCCCTGTTTTATAGTGTGGATGTCAGTCTCCCTGGGCTGAGAATCCCTTTCTCCCTTTGTCTTCTCCCCAGAGAGCGCTTACCCGAACATCTACTCAACATCAAGATTCTCCAGGAGCTTTCCAGAAAGACTCCCAGCCAGCCCCTGTAATGGGAATAGGAACTTTCAGAAGTGTCCACAGCTGCTCATGAGCCAGGGGTTCTGGGAGACGTTGCATGAGGTCCCAGTGTTCTCTAGTTCCTGGTGGGAGGGTGGCAACAGGAAGTTGGTCCTGAAGGTCACTGAACTGGTTTCTGTGACAGGAACCTGACAAAGGCAACTTAAAGGATAAAAGGTTTCTTCTGGCTCCCAGTACACAGATGCAGTCGGCCATGGAAAGGAAGTGGCTGGTCACACTGCAGCCAGCGTCGGGAAGCAGAAGGAGATGATGCTAAGCTGACTTCCTCCTGTACACCTGACCAGGCGCATCAGTCCACCTGACAGTACCACTGACATGCAGAGTATTCTCCTGCCTCTTACCTGGTCTGGATATTCTCTGTGGAATGCCCACAAGTTTGTCTGTATGGTGGTTTAGTTTAGTTGGCACAACCTAGAGTCCCCCTGGGAAGAACATATCAGCGAGAGATTGTGTAGATCTGGTTGGCCTGTGGGAGCGTTGGGGAGGGGGGCGTGTCTCTTGATTTTCTTAATTGATGTGAAATTCAGTCCATATTTGTATGAGAATGTCATAATGCAATCTATTATAAATCTGTATAATTTTCAGGGAATTTAGAAATATTGGATAGAGCGCCAGAGAGATGTCTCAGCCTGTAAAAGTGATTTGGGAGAGCAAGCTACACAAGCTGTCCTCTGATCTGTCTGTACACATGTGCATACCCACCTACTACCACGGCATACAACCCCCACCCTCCTCACACACACATCATGTACACAATAGTAATTAATAATACTGACAACATTAAAATCTCATTGGATGGATCTGAAGGCTGAGGGCTACAGGTTTGCACCACCCAGCCCCAAGCTGACTCCCTCGGGAGTCCATCACCCCACCCCCAGACCTCATTAATACTACAGCTGCTTCCCCTGTTTCCAGGTGGTGAACACATGGAAGCCATCTGCCCCACGAGGCACCCTCCCTTTCCCAGTGATGATCTGGAACCACAGAGATGAGCAGGAAACATCTGCTCCTAAGGTCTCATTTTGTGATCAACCCTACTCCTAGGTCAGACAGGACAAACCCTGATGATGCCTCTGTGCCCACCAACGGCATATTGTTACTTTGTTACAAGAGTAACAAAGTCGAGAGTATCAAACCGTCAGGCTGCTGCAGAGATCCAAGTGAACAGTTACCCTGGGAGACTCACCTCTCAAAACTGAAATCTCCTTGCACCTACCTCATTTCTGGCCATCTACTGCCACCTGCTGGCAAGACAAGTTCTATGTGTAAGAGGACAAAAGGAAAGCTGTAGGAATTTCCACAGTTGCTTCTCCTACACAGTACCAAGAGCATCTGTTAAGACAACACACATGGTGGTGTTACGGTTGATGTGGATTTCTTATGCATCTCTCTATGAGTGTATGATGTGTGTGTGTGTATGTGTGTCTGTGTTCCACGTTTGCTTGTGTACGTGTGTTTGCAGGTACTTGTCAGCCTGTGTCAGTAGCAAGCAGAGGTTGAGGTTAGATATCTTCCTTGATGGTTCTTCACTTTACATATGAGGCAGGGTCCTTCACGGTCCCAGAGTTTGCCAATTCAGCACATCGAACTCTCCAGCTTGCTCTGGGGATCTTGTCTTCGTCTTCTGAGCTGTGGGATAGATAGGTGGGCTGCCACATCAGACAATGAGATTGCATGTGCATGTCACCACATCTGACTTTTTAAAAAGTAAAGCCTTTAAAACACTTTAAAAGTTATATCTATTTAATTGTGTGTGTGTGTGTGTGTGTGTGTGTGTGTGTGTAGTTTCATGACCTTATGTGTATACCACATACATACATGTTTCTGTGGAAGCCAGAGAGGGCACTAGATCTCCTGGAACTGGAGTTGTGAGCTGCCTGATACCCCTATGCTGGGAACTGAACTGGGTTATTTGCAAGAGCAGCCAGCTTTTAATCACTGCTCTCAAGACCCCCAAACCCAGCTTTTCATGCAGTTGCCGGGGACTGAACCCCGCTCCTCCTGCTTTCAGAGTTTATCAGTAACTTTCCTAGTGCTGTGAAGAAACACCACGACCACACCCACTTATAAAGGATGGGATCGACTCACGGTTCCAGAAGGAGAGGGTCCATCGTGATGAGAAGCACTGAAGCAAGCAGCAGGATGGCGGCTGGAGCACAGAGCTGAGAGATCACATCTTCAACTGCAAACACAAAGTAGACAGCAGGCTGTAAGCCCGCCTCCAGTGACCGGCCTCTTAAAGGTTCTGCAACTTTCCCAAATGGCACCACCAGCTGACGCCCAAGTATTCTAACACATAAAGCTATGGGAGAAACTTCTCATCCAAACCACCACCCATAGCAAGTTCTTTCTAGACTGCCTCCACTGATCCCAACTTCTCTCTTCTGTGGGACTTAAAGCCAGTGACTATAGGTTCCAGATAACTCCAGATGCTTCCAGGGTAGCCAATAGCTTCAGATGTCATTTGCCACTGGGCTTTGGGCTCTTCCTACATTTGGCTTTCGAAAATTGGTTTCCCTCTGTCTTATATACATTCAGGTAGTCTCTGTCTCTCTGTCTATCTCTCTCTACTTCTCGCTGTCTCTCTATCTCTCTCTCCCTCCCTTTTCTTCCTTTCTTTTGGGGATTATATAGCTGTGGTTGGGACTCATTGTGTAGGCCAGGCTAGCATCCACTTACAGAATTTCACCTGTCTCTGCCCCCCAGGTGCTGAGATTGAAGGCAGATGCCACCTTGCCTAAGGTGGCTATTGCCAATAATGTCTATTTTATTTTAAGCAACAGGTCTAGATATTTCTTTTCTCATTCTCCTCCTCCTTCCCCCCCTTTCTTCTTCTTTTTCAAGACAGACCCTCACTATGTAGCTCTGACTGTCCTGCAACTCACTATGTAGCCCAAGCTGACGCTGAATTCTCAGAGATTGGCTGGCCTCTGCCTGCCAAGTGCTGGGATTAAGGGCATGTGCCACTATGCCCAACATGTCTGGGTATTTCTAATCAGGCTTATTTTATTTTAGTATGCCTAATATATAAATGAAAGTCCTGACTTTATATTAAGTGTTTAAATATACCCACAAAGAGTTTAATCAGTTGTTAAGGTTAAATTAGAAGGGAATAAAGGGACAGAAAGGTCCAAGGAGAACACAGCCCATGTGAGAAGCCAGTCTCACTTCTAATACCAATGGCAGAGTCAGGGTCCCAAGGCTAGCGTTTCTGTTTTTAATTTAACATTTATTTACTTGTGTGTACATGTGTACATGTGTAGTTGTGTATGTGTGTGTATGTAGGTGTGTGTGCGTGTATGAGAGCTCATGCCAAAGTACAAGTGTGGAGGGCAGAGGATAACCCTGGCAGTCCATTCTTTTCTTCGACCGTGTGGGTCCTGGGTGTTGAACTTAGGTTGTCAGGCTTAGCAACAGGCACCTTCTGAGTCACCTTTTGGTGAAGACCAGTACTGTTACATCCGTTACAGGCTTGGAGTTCCCCACAGTCCTGACGAGTAAGAAAACACCTGAGCCTTAATGAGTTTTATTGGGTTCACCATCTGGGCTCCATTAATTCCCCCATAACTGACCTTAGCCATCAACTCCAGCCCTTGCAGGGCTCAGGGTCTGGCTTTATGTCACTTACCTGGTCATTCTGTGAACAGTCCTGTGATCATGGAAACAGACCTGTGTGTGTGTGTGTGTGTGTGTGTGTGTATATATATATATATATATATATATATATACACACACACACACACACACACATATATATATATATATATATATATATATGAATGAGAGAGAAATGATAGTGTTTTCAAAATGGTTTGACTGGAGAGGGAAGACTCACCCTTAGTTATGGCAGCACCATTCCACAGCCTGCATCCATGGACTGAATAAATAGGAGACAGTGAGCTGAGCACCAGCATCCATCTCTCTGCTTCCTGACTGTGACTTTGGTGTGGGCACCTGCCTCATGCTCCTGCTGCCATGGCCTCCCACCATGGCAGGGTGTGCCCGTGACCTGTGAGCCAACACAAGCCTTTCTGCTCTCAAGTTGCTTTGATCTGGTATGTTATCATAGCCATGTGTCTCAGCTTCTCTTGCTATAATAAGATACTATGACCAAAATCAACTTAGGGAGTTGATTTTGTACTTCTGCATCACAGCCCATCACTGAGGGAGCCAGACAAAAAGCAAGAAAGAAACGTGGAGGCAGGAGCTGGCACAGAGGCCATGAGCAGAGTGGCTCTTTTGAGGGAGTCCAACTCCTTTGAGGGAGTCCAACTCAGGCCTTCCAGAGGAACAGTGAGTACCTAACCAGTGAGCAATCTCCCTCCACCCCAGCCTGGCTTTTCATATCACCCAGGACGATGGGCCCAGGGGTGACACCAATCACATTGGGCAGGACTCTCCCAATCAGCCACTATTTAAGAAAATACCCACTGGTTGGCCTAAGAGCATTTTCTCTCTGGAAATCAGTCTGGCGGTTCCTCAGAAAATTGGACATAGAACTACTGGAGGATCCAGCAATACCTCTCCTGGGCATATATCCAGAAGATGCCCCAACTGGTAAGAAGGACACATGCTCCACTATGTTCATAGCAGCCTTATTTATAATAGCCAGAAGCTGGAAAGAACCCAGATGCCCCTCCACAAAGGAATGGATACAGAAAATGTGGTACATCTACACAATGGAGTACTACTCAGCTATTAAAAAGAACGAATTTATGAAATTCCTAGGCAAATGGATGGACCTGGAGGGCATCATCCTGAGTGAGGTAACACATTCACAAAGGAACTCACACAATATGTACTCACTGATAAGTGGATATTAGCCCCAATCCTAGGATACCCAAGATATAAGATACAATTTGCTAAACACATGAAACTCAAGAAGAATGAAGACTGAAGTGTGGACACTATGCCCCTCCTTAGAATTGGGAACAAAACACCCATGGAAGGAGTTACAAAGACAAAGTTTGGAGCTGAGATGAAAGGATGGACCATGTAGAGACTGCCATATCCAGGGATCCACCCCATAATCAGCATCCAAACGCTGACACCATTGCATATACTAGCAAGATTTTATCGAAAGGACCCAGATGTAGCTGTCTCTTGTGAGACTATGCCGGGGCCTAGCAAACACAGAAGTGGATGCTCACAGTCAGCTAATGGATGGATCACAGGGCTCCCAATGGAGGAGCTAGAGAAAGTACCCAAGGAGCTAAAGGGAACTGCAACCCTATAGGTGGAACAACATTATGAACTAACCAGTACCCCGGAGCTCTTGACTCTAGCTGCATATGTATCAAAAGATGGCCTAGTCGGCCATCACTGGAAAGAGAGGCCCATTGGACACGCAAACTTTATATGCCCCAGTACAGGGGAACGCCAGGGCCAAAAAGGGGGAGGGGGGGGTAGGGGAGTGGGGGTGGGTGGGTATGGGGGACTTTTGGTATAGCATTGGAAATGTAAATGAGCTAAATACCTAATAAAAAATGGAAAAAAAAAGCATTTTCTCAACTGAGATTCTCTCTTGCCAAATGACTCTAGCCTGTATCAAGTTGACATAAAAACTCATCACACCATGGGAAAAATAACTAATGAAGTTATCTCTATTAAAAAAAAAACAACAATGATTAAAATTTTTTTATCACATGTGTGCACATGACTGTGGGTTCTGTCGAGGTCACAAGAGGGCATCAGATTTCCCTGGCTCTGGAGTTACAAACAACTGTGAGCTGCTCTGTGGGTGCTGGGAACTGAACTTGAGTCTTCTGAAAGACCAGAACACACTCTGCCCTCTCTCCAGCCCACAAGTCTTTGTCTTAAGGGACACTGTTGTCTATGCAGTGTGCCCCAAGGCTCCCAGGCCTGATATTCTAGGGCTTTACATAGTCTAAAGACAGACTCCTGGAGTCCAAGGGCTAAATATACTCCTTTTGAGTCTAGTTGCATTCTTTATTGTGGACCATGGTTTGTTTGCTTTTTGTTAATTTTCTCTAATCTTTTGGCTCATATCTTGAACACAAATCAGCATTAGTACTGATGTGTTTATAAAAAGATAAAGAGAGGAAGAATATGTTCTATGGGGGTGTGGTGAGGTATGGGGAAGGGGAGGTCTCAGCAGGCCCATGCCAAGGCATCCCTTCCCCCGAGGGACCAGCCACACGACGACGGTATAGTATAGAATAGAGTTTATTCAGGGAATGGGGAGGGGAGTTATGAGGGTAGTAGAGGCAGAGGAAGGCAGAGAGAGAGAGAGAGAGAGAGAGAGAGAGAGAGAGAGAGAGAGAGAGAAAGAGAGAGAGTAGAGAAGTAGAGGCCAGCTATGAGCATGTGGAGAGAGAGGGGGAAGAGAATGGGGAGAGAGGGGGGAATGGAAGAGCAAGGGAGCAAGAGCCCAAGAGAGCAAGAAAGGAACAAGAGAGGGAGGAGGGGGCAAGCAGCCCCTTTTATAGCCGGTCAGGCCTACCTGGCTGTTGCCAGGTAACTGTGGGGTAGAGTTTAGACAGAATGCTAACAAGTACCATGTTCTTGTCTTGTTACTGTGTGGTTGAAGGAAGGTGGGTCTGGGCGC
Source organism: Mus musculus (assembly GCF_000001635.26). Classification (NCBI taxonomy): domain Eukaryota; kingdom Metazoa; phylum Chordata; class Mammalia; order Rodentia; family Muridae; genus Mus; species Mus musculus. The sequence continues at coordinate 118,765,095 of NC_000067.6, forward strand.
TGCCTTTGCAATCACCTTCAGGCCACAAGCACTGCCCTGCCAGGGTCTGGGACAGTTCTGCTCCTGGGGGACCATTTGCCCCTTCTGGGATGATGAGAACATGCCACCAGGCCAGACTTTTTTGTGTGTGTGTGCATTCTGGGGGCTGAACTTAGGCCCTTGTACTTGGAAGGCAAATGCCTTACGGATTGAGTTATATTCTCAGGCCTGCCTCCTTTTCTGAGACAGAGTCTCATGTACCCCAGGCAGACTACTAATTCTCTATGTAGCTTATATGATATGAACTTCTGTCTCTACCTCCTGAAAGTTAGGATTATAGGTATGTACCAGCACACTCGTCTGTCTAGTGCTGGGAATGGAAACCAGGCCTTTGTGCGTGCCAGGCAAGCGCACCACCAACTGACATACTACACCTAAGCCCTGGGGGTGGGGGTGGGGGGAGAGTTTGCAAGATGTTTTCGAGTCACGTACATTGACAGGTTCTTAAAATTGATATCCCCTCCCCCGCCAAACACTTGTGTCGAAATATTTTGTTGCTGTGCCTCACGTGGGCACCTGCACGTCCCTTCTGCTGATTCCCCCATGTGGCGTGGCTTTGAGAAGCCCAGTTCTGGCTGGGTCCCAAGTGCTGAGGCAGCAGAGCTTGCCAACCTGATTGTTGCATGGCTGGTCGTAGCTCATGTTCCTGCCTTCCTGAGGGATTTAGCGCCTACTCATCATCAGTTGAAGTGTCAAGGACTCTTTTGCTGGAGGAAATAAACTTGCATCTTGCACTTTTTACCTGTAGGAATGTAATTGTCATTCAATCTGTCACCTGCCAGAGAGATGGCTGTGCCTTCCTTTCCGTAGAACAGCCTCTCTGCAGGTTAGAAGAAGAGAACTGAGAAGTCTTGGCGTTCAGCGAATGGGGTCCTTTGAAAATACATTTTTATTACACCTCTTTAGTGTGTACACATGTGTGCACACTAGAGAGAGCACACGTGTGCATGCAGGATCACAGCACAGGACACTCTGGAGGTCAGAGGACAACTGTCAGACGCAGCTTCTCCTTCCACTGAGTGGGTCCTGGGGAGTGAACCCATCTTCAGGCTTGTTGTGTGTCCTTACCTGCTGGGCCATCCCACTGGACCCAGAGTTGGGGAGGCTGTGAATGAAATACAAAGGAGTTGACTGTGATGGTGGACAGCCAGAGAAGTGCAGAAGACAAAGGTGAGCAGACCCAGGCCTCGGTTCCCCCCTCCCAGCCTCACAAGGTCAAAGGAAATAGAGTGCTTACAAGAATGTAATATCGCTGTTTGGATCCGACTGGACCTACTGCTTCACCTCCATCCTTCTGGGCTTCCATATAAGCACACAGAGTCACGGGAACACACTGAGCAAGGTCAGGGCTCTTGCCCTCCCAGCATTAGCACTGATCGATCTCTGCAATGGCCGCTGTTGCTTCTGCTTCCTCTTCCTCATCGTCCAGCTTAGCAAAAAATGTATGTGTATGTGTTTTCAGGTCCCTAGGAAACCCAATTTTCCCAAATTCCAAAAGGTAGAAGGGACACATGGCTGTCTGTGGTTTCTATTAGCACACCAAAGGTCAGGCTGGCCTCCAGACTCCCTTCATATCACAGCGCCTGTTACAGGGTTAGGGTTTATCCTGGCTCTTCTCACTCCTCCCCCACCCTAGCTCCTCTAGCTCACCGCGTTCCCTCCCACCTCACTATTCACTCTTATAACCATGTTAGACATGATCGCTTTCTTTGTCTTTCCCTCTCTGTTTTTGTCTCTCTCTGCCTCTCTTTTCCCCATTCTCTGCTCTCCTGCACTCCCCTGATATCTGTCCCCCACCCCCCTTCTCCTCTGTTCCTGTTTCTCTCCTGGCCAGTCAGATCCAGTCTGCTGGCCACGATCAGTCTCCTACTTTTTCTCTCTGCTGCACACTCCTCCAGATGCTTCTGGCTGCTCTCTCCATCACAGCTTTAATAAAAGTCTTCTGTCTCAACCATACAATGGAGCAGTCGTGTTGTCAGTTAATACATTTGTCTGTCTATGCACCTGTGTGTGGGTGCCTGGAGCTCAGAAGAGAGCACTAGGTCTCCTGGAGCTACAGGCAGTTGTGAGCTGCCCAGGAACTGCACTCTGGTTCTCTAGGAGAACAGCAAACACTAGTAAATGCTAAGCCATTTCTTCAGCACCCCTCCCCATTTTAAGACAAAGTGTCATGTAATTTGGGCAGACATTGAACTTACTATGTAACCAAGGATGACCTTAAACCCCTGTGTAAATGTTGTGTTCTTCTGTGGCTACTAGCAACACACTATGTTTGTTGTGGCATTTGGAAGGCGGTGACTGAGGTGCTATGCAGGGAATGTATAGCCCCAGTGGTGCCTAAGTTGAATGACATGAGCTACAGGCTTAGGGGGAATTCCACTCAGGTGCAAACACTCTGTCATGGGAATGGCCATTTCTTCCCAGAAGGTCACACTTCATTTTTAGCAATCACTGAAACCCCCTAAACAGGCCTTTAGACAAATCCTGGCCTTGGTATGCCTGTCATCTTACCCAGGTGGCAGAGTCAGGCCTTAAGTGGGAGGTGGCGGCATGGACTACAGATGCTGCCAGTGTCCTCTCCTCTACCTGGGAACTCAGCTTCCAGTCTCCTGCCATTTGAATCTTATCAGAGCTGTCGTCCTCTGACAGAGTCTCCCTACTGCCCCAGATTCGCCACCCAGAATGCCTTGCTTATCACTAAACCAACTCCCTCAGCCCATCTAACCAGAGAGATAGAAACTAGAGAGGAGGATACAGATGGCTGTCTATTATGTGCTGATGTTAGTAGTGTTGCTAGGGTTACAGTCTGGGCCCTACAGCCCTAACAAGCCATGCTCAGCAGCCCATTCGCAATAGGCTAATTAGACCAGAAATAGTGAAAAGCAGAGGGAGGGGAGTTATTCACAGTGGCTATGGAGGTGAGTGACCCTTTAACAAGACCTTCGAGTTTAAATAGAGGGCCAGAGGTATGTATGGCTAAGCCTTGCAGGAGCTTGGTCCAGTCCCTCCCTGACCTCACCGTCCCTCCCTCACTGATGTGGCCCCGCCCTTCACTGATGTGGCCCCGCCCCTCACTGGTCTATTCCTGTCTCACTTCCACTCTCTCCTGTAAGGTGGTCTGACAAGTTATCAACATCCTGTGAGGTCTCTTCCTGGGACACAAGCTCCCCTCTGGCTAGCACCAGGATCCCTGTCTACTCTCTCAGTACTCCTGGGGAAATGCCAATCTCGTGGGATCCATTGTCTCAGTAGTCTGATAGCCAAAGGGAGGCGAGCAGATGTCTCTACAGAATAGCTTTATTTTTGCTAGAACTGTAACACTTGTTTCCTCAAGAGGGACTATATTTACAAGTGGCCCCTCAACAGCTGTCCCCTCTGGGACATCTCCTGGACAACTTTGTCTTCTGTCTTTATTTCTCCTTTATAAACACATGGATCTTTCTGTCCACCTCCCCAACCCCTGCCATCCCCTAAAGGAAGCCCTGAAGCCATTTGTCTCATTGCCTGAATCTGAATCTGGCTCCCCAGAGATCAGCACTACAATCCTAACCCAGTGCTCTTTGTAAACAGATACCAGGGGTTGGGAAGATGGCTTAGTCAGTATAATTCTTGTCTTGGAGGTGTGAGGACAAAACCGCCTCCTGTAGTGGGATATACTTATAATTCCAGCACTGTGGAGACAGACAGGTCCCTGGGCCTCACTAGCCAGCCACCCTAACCAACTTGGTAAGTTCCAGGCTAAAGAGACCTTGACTCAAAATACAAGGTGGATAACATTTGAAGAACAACGTCCCAGGTTGCTCTCCGGCCTATACACACAAGTATATACATATCCAGATACAAAAATGCAGTTGCACACACAAGCTCCTTTTTGGTTGCAGTAGGAGAGAAAGAACACTAAGGGGCGCTATTGGGCCACTTTCAGCTCCTTCCTCTTCAAACTTCCAATGCTCTGGACTGCCCCAGATCTTTTGAATCTCCAAGCACACCTGTATTGAAAAAAAACCCTACATCTATGTCTTCCTAGATGCTCACATCCCCAAATTCTGGGCCACACCTTCGGACTCCCCAGATGTTAGATCCCTAATTTCTCAAACCATCCCAGCCCCAGACCCTTACGCTCGAAGTCCTCAGACTGTCAGCTCCAGGTCCCTGTGACCTGCAGCTTTCCCTGCCCCTGTCAAGAGTTCATGCCCTCGCTGCTCTACCTCTGGACTCCTAGACTCCTAGATGCAGAAACCTTGCACACTGCAGTCTTCAGATCCTTCCAGAGTCCTCATAAGTGTCCTGGTAGGAACGACTCTATTCTAAAAGGACACGTGCTCCTCTGTCAGACTATTGAGATGATGCACCCCCCCCCCAAATTGAGAACTTCCCCAAGCACCTCATGTTGGGAGAAGATAATGGCTGAAGGCTGGTGCCAGCCAGAGGGGGAGCTTGTCTCCCAGAAAGAGATTTCACACAGTTCTGACAGCTTGACAGACTACCTTGCAAGAGAGATGTGAGCTCAGACAGGGATGGAGGGCAGGACCACACCTTGACCGGGACAGCTTAGTTATGCACCGCTCTTGCCCTCTGTTTAAACCTGAACCTCATGAGTGCCCTGAAGATGGAGTTAGTGGGAGAAGTGGATGTCTTTATTTGTTCCACTCCCCAGCGCAGCCCCAGTGAGTAGACCCTCTCTTCTCTGCAATTCGGCATCACTTGAGTGTTTAAGTGTCCTATGGAGGGCAGGTGGTTCTAACAACTCCAGTAACTTGTAGACCCCTCAGAGCAATCAGGCTTCTACAACCTCCCACAGACCCCTAGACTCTACACAGCTAGAGACCCTGGGCTCAACTTACCCCACTTCTACCAGCCCCCCAACTCTCCACGCCAACATCTGTGCCCTTCAGTCACACAGTATCCTCATCCGAGGCCCTGGGGGAGTTCTGTGCCAGGGATCTGGGTGTTGGTCACCCCATGAACTGGAAGATGGGTGCCTGCCTGTCTTTGGTGACAGCCATTACACTAAAGCTCTGGAACCCTGCCACCAACCGACCCACATTCTTCATAGAGGAGTAAACAAAAGCATTGTGGGAAAGAGGAATTATTCTGTTCCCTGGCATTTTAGTAGCAGAACCGCAGGCTGTCCACTGTAGGGCACTTACAGTAGTGCCTGGTATACAGTAAGTGCTCAACAAATGCTGGCTATCATTAGCATTACTGGAACCCACACACTCAAATCAGCAGTCTTGGCTACTACCCGGGCTGACCTTGCCCAAGGCCCAATTTGAGACTGTTCTATCTTCCTACTGTTTAGATTATGGGAGTTGGCCCAGGGTATCATAGTCAACACAGTTCACGATTAAAACCAGAACTAAGACAGGGGAAGGTGCCTCAGTTGGTAACGTGCTTGCCATCCAAGCATGAAGACCTGAGTTTGAGATCCAGGATCTAAGTGGGGAAGCCAGGTGTAGTCTGAGTGCACTGATGAGCGGTCAGGTGCTTGCTGCGAACCTGGCAACCTGAATGTGATCTCTGAGATACACGTGGTGGACGGAGAAAACTAACTCCTGCAAGCTGTCCTTTGATCATCACATATGCCCCGTGTCACATATGCATGCACACAAGTATACACACATGCACACACACGCACACGCACACGCACACGCGCACACACACACACACACACACACACACACGACCAAGACACCTCTAAGTCATGCTGCCCTTGCTTAAAGTCTGGTCTCCTGGACAAGCCAAGGAAGGAAGCAGACTGGTCCAGCACAACACATGCCTTCACAGGTGAGGGAAGAGGCACCAGGTAGTGAGCTGTGATTGGCCTGAAGCAACAGCGGGGACACAGGCAGGACTAGGCACTGCTGCAGCTCTTTATTGCTCAGTGAAACGCCTGGGAGGTCTGCCTACACTGAGACCTCAAACACTGGGCTGCTCCACCTGGCAGACACATCCTAGGCTGGGGGAACACCCCGGGGTCTGGCTCACTATGCTCAGCCTGAGTGAAGAGGCTCTGAAGTACTCCTGTCCCCAAGTTCTGAAAGAGCCATTCCTTCCTATCTCCACATTCTACTTGTGATAGCGGTGCTGTCAACTTGACAGGACCTAGCATGGCCTAGGAGACCAACCTCTGCTCATGTCTGTGAGGGAGTTTCTAGGTTGGGTTGCTTGCGGTGGGAGGACCCACCCTTGCTGTGAATGGTACCGTCCCATGACTAGAGATCCCAGTCGGAATAAAAAGGAGAAAGTGAGCTGAGCCCCAGCAGCCATCTCTCTCTGCTTCCCACCTTTGGATGTCATGTGACCAGCCGTCTCACCATGGTGTACGGTGCCCTCGAACTGAGAGCCCTGCTTAGCCCTCCTATGCAAGCTGCTCTCACCGGGTATTTGGCCCCGCCCTTCACGCCGGCGAGTATACATCCTAGCCAACTCTCCTCTTGGAAGTTCATGATGGCATCGTAACTTTAGTAGGGTCCCCAGACAAACTCCTGTTACCCTTTAGCCTTTTGGTCTATTGTCATTGGTCCCGTGGCTTTGGCAAACTTCACTCATCTGAATTTGGACAGTAACCCATGAAGGATATGGGGTGTTAACAAACCTACAACAGCCCCAGAAATATGGGCTCCATGTAGCCAAGGATGGCCTTGGACTTTTGATCTCTTGCCATCGATTCTCAAATGCTGGGATTCCAGACTTGTGCCACCAGGGCTACTTTATGCAGTGCTGGGGATGGAACCCAAGGCCTTGTACACACCAGGCAAGCTCTCCATCCTCTGGATAAATGTCTCCTGCCCTTTATCCCTCAAGCTCAGAGGTTCTCAACCTTTCTAACGCTGCCACTCTTTGATACGGTTCCTCATGTTGTGATGATCCCAACTGTAAAATTACTTTAATTGCTACTTCATAGCTGTAATTTTGCTACTGCTATTAATCGTGTGTCTGATATGGGGGATAGTTGATATGTGACCCACCCCCAAAGGAGTCTTAACCCACAGTTTGAGAACCGCTGTTCGAGCCAGTGGTCTGAGGAGCAGTTCGTCGCCTTCAGGAGATTTATGCCTCACTCCCAGCCAGTCACTCCCAGCCACTCACTGGGTGCTGCACAGTTTTTTGTTGTCTCTATTTCTTTTCTAGTTTCCTTCTCTGCTCCCTGCCCAAGCCCTGTCTCAGCTCAGTTCTCAGGGGAATCCAAGTAGATAGGAGAACACGGCTGAGGAAGGACTGCTGCCAGGCAGTGTGCATGATACTCAACCAGTGGCCATCAGCCTTGCCAGGTCTCACACCGTTCAGCTGTGGCCCCAGCCAACACTGAGCAAAGCAGACCGCCCACCAAGGCAGGTCTTCCATTCCACACCATGTGCTCCGGCGCCCTCTGCTGGTAATTACAGGTTCTGTAGCGACGTCCAGGACTGATTACAGTCCATCTCCCAGTAAACCCTGGTAGCCTTAGCTTCTTCTCAGCTTGTGATCTTTATGCAGTTTAACAAGAGCCACTGTCCGGAGTTGGGGCGCTAGTGAGAATGCCAGAGAAGAGAAGTGTGTGTGTGTGTGTGTGTGTGTGTGTGTGTTTCAGACTGAAGTTAAGAATGGCAGAGTTAACCGAAGACATACTTAGATACTTTAACATTCTTTTTAGTTACAATTTTTCTTTGTTCTTGAGAATTTTATACATGTATACAAATGAAATATGGTTATACTCACTCCTCATTTCCCCTTTATATTTCTTCAACATGCTCCTTCCACCTTTGTATCATATATTTACATATCATACTTTAGATATATGAATGTATCATTATATGTATTATATATATGTACTTTGTATCACACCACACACACACACCTTACTAAGCCCACTGCTTGGTGCTGCCTGTGTGTGCGGCCATCCAGTGGTGTGGGGGAAACCTACCAGTGACCACATCCTCCATCAAGAACAATTCTCTCTCTCCCAGCAGCTACCCACTGCCAACCTCAGTAAGGATTGAGGCAAAGAGAGCACCCCCCCCCCTTCCTAAAGAAGAGTTTTGGCTATTAATGCCTTAATACCCTTAGTGGGCACCTTACTGGCTGTGCTGCTGGAAGACGAAGTCAGACTTGGGTCAGCTGGCATTTGGGAATGTTGAGGAGACACATGGGCTGGGGAGGTGGCTCAGTGGATAAAGTGTTAAAGTCCTCACAAGCATGAGGACCTGAATTGGGATCCCCAGCTCCCTCATGGCAGCCTGTTTCTATAGCCCCGGCTGGGGAGACAGAGAGAGGTGGATTCTGGGAACTCATCGGTTGCTCAGACTGGCTGAATTGATGAGTTCCAAGCTCAGTGAGAGACTCTGTCTCAAAGACCAAGGAGAGAGGTGGTAATAGGGGAAGACACTTGATGTCAGCCTCTAGCCTCCACATGCATTGCATGGACACATATATACACACACCAAACTATTAACACACACACAGGCACACACATATACACAACAAACATGTTAACACACACAAGCACACACACATACACATGCACACACACATGTACACATCAAACATGTTAAATACATATATACACATGTACCCATGTTCACACACACCAAATGTGTTGACATACACACACACACATATGCACAGGCACACACATACATGCATACACACACACACAGGGTGAAGTGGGGCTGCTCGTGTGAGAATAGGGCTATCTGCACCCCTGTAATCAACAGACCAAGCACACTGAAGGTCACATGTCATTAGTGGGTGTTGTGAGGGGACTTACCTAGTTAGTGGGATTGAACCGGGGCCTGTTTCCTGTAGGTTGAGCATGTGTGTCTGCAGGGATGGAACCCCTGGGCCAAGAGCTCCTTCTCTAGCCAGGTCTCTCTCTGTCTCTGTCTGTCTGTCTGTCTGTCTGTCTGTCTCTCTCTCTTCCTTCCTTCCTTCCTTCCTTCCTTCCTTCCTTCCTTCCTTCCTTTCTTTTAAACAATGACACCATTTATTTAAAATGTTTACTCCAAGAAATATAGATATTTAAAAAATGACAATTAACAGCACTAAGCCAGGCACCTTCAACCGAATCCCACCATCCTCATTAACTCTCTTCGAGAGTTACCCTTTGTTGATGACCAGAAGATTTCAGCAATGCCTGGGCAGCCAGAGTGGTTCCTACCCAGGGCTTCCCACCTTCCTCCTGTTCTAGGGTTTGCCCCTGGGAAAGCTCAGGTGAGGATTTTAGCCTAAAGGGAGGAAACTGTGGCTGGGCACAAGGCTCTCTACCCATAAGACACTTCTGCCCACCCACTGCAGGGCTCTAACGGGGGTGGGGGGGGGAGGGGGCTGACTGCTGGCTTTAGGTTTGCTCCCTGGAAGATGAGCCCAGCTCAGCTCAGGGCTACTGTGTCCTCAATCCTCCTGGTGACCACACAACTAACTGCAGGAGACCTCTAGGATAGAAGGAGCAGACACTGACCAGCACTCTCCAGACAGAGACCAGGGACAGCTCCAGTACCACACATGAAGTGAGGGGTGGCGTCTTGGGTGATGTGGACAAAGCAGGTTAGTTTTGCAGAAGCCCCGTCACTACAGATACTTGTCTCCGGACACATGATGGGAGACAGGAAGAACTCGGACCCTTTCCAGCAGGCCACGGCACTGGCTGAGACAGACACCTTGCAAAGCCAGAAGCTGCTGTGAAGTGCTGGGGGTGGAAGAAAGCAACAGACTGGGTCATTTTTGGCATTTTAACATTGAGACGATAACAAGTGTCACAACGGCTAAAGCAAAACCAAATCCAGCCAGGTTTTAAAGCTGGTGATGTGGGCTGTGAGGTCTCTGGTGCAGATGCCAAGCAGGTTATAGAGTTCATGGAGTTTGTGGTCAATGTAATCCTCCATGTACATTTAGCAAATGCTGGTGCAGCCTTGGGCCATGGCAGGCAGAGGAGGCACCTACAGGGATGGCAGGCTGCAGACACAGCCTCATTGTTACACCCAAAGTGGGTGACAGGTCCAGGATCCACAAGAGTGCTAAGGAGGAGCCTGAAGATTTCCCTGAGGGAGCGATGGAGACCTGAGTGTCACCAGTGTCCTGTGCAACAACAGTAGGGGCTCAAAGAGACCATGTGGGGTTAGGGGAGGGAGGTTGGAACTGAGAAAGGTTTAGAAGTGTCTGAGAGGCTCCGTCAGCAGCAGCTAAGGGAACAGGGGTTGAATAGATAGGAGGCAGGCAGGGAGGCCACCCCGAAGCCCAGTGCTGGACATTGGTAGAAGCAAAGGGCAGGAGCTAATGGAGTGGGCAGAGAGGCTTGGCTAGAGAGGGCGAGAGGGACCTGGGCAGGATGGAAAAGCAGCCCCGAATGCCAGCAATTGGGAGACGTTCTCTTGGCTCCTTGATCCTTATTTAAAAAAAAAAAAAAAAAAAGAAAAGAAAAAAAAAAGAGGGATGGTTCAGAGGCAGCTCCATTGATAAAGTGCTTGCCATGCAAGCAGGAGAAAGAGAATTTGGTCCTCAGAACCCACGTAAGATAGCTGAGTGTGGTGGTACACACTTGAATCCCAGTGCTGGAGAGAGAAGGACAGGCAGAGAAAGGCAGACCCTGGGCCTTACAAGCCAGCTAGTCTAGCATGACCAGAGAATCTCTATCAGTGAAAGATCCCATCTGTTAAAAGAAAAAGAACCTTTATGAGAGAGAATAGGAACGTGGTACATGGGAGGGGCTGAAGAGAGAAAAGGGAGGCAGAGAAATAGTGGAATTACAATCTTGAAAACATTTAAAAAGGATTTTTATTAAAAGGGTTGCAAAAGGCTGAGGAGATTGCTCAGTGGTTAAGAGTACTTCTACACACGAGGACCAGAGTTCAAATCTCCAGCACCCGTGTAAAAGCTGCCCATGTTCGTACATGTGCCTGCCTGTAAGCCTAGCATTACAAGAAGGTGGACACAGGAGGATCTATGGCACTTGCTGGCTGCATCCTGAGCTCCAGAGTTAGTGAGAGACCTTGTTGCAAGTGGATGAAGTGGAGAATAACAGACAAGAACACCTGACATTCTACTGTGATTCACATATACACATTCACATACCACATACACACGTGCTCATACCAAATACACACATTCACATACCAAATATACATGTGCACATAGCACATACACACGTGCACATACCAAATACACACATGTACTTATAACACATACACACATGCTCATACCAAATACACACATGCACTCATAACACATACATATGTGCACATACCAAATACACACATGCACTCATCACACACACACAGAGTATCAAAAATCCAAGGTGCCTGTGGATGAGGAACAACTTCAGAGGTTGACCTCTGGCTTCCACATGCCCTTGGGCATCACACACACACACACACACACACACACACACACACACACACAATTAAAAGTAATTTTTAAAGGAAAGTAGGGAAAGCAAGAGCTAGCACCTCTCAGCTTCACAATCAGCCACTATCTTTTCCTGTTAGTGTGAAGAGGGAAGATTTAGCCTCCGCCTAGGCAGCAGGGAAGGAAGGCACCAGAAGCGCTTCCATCAGCTCATTTGCATTTCAAACAGCCCCGTTTGTTTTATCTCCTAATTAGCATACTCACCCTCAGCTGCAGAGAGTCCATTAGAGGGAACTCTGCTCCAGGCCTGGGCTCCTCCTTTAAATATTTTTAAAGTGTGTGATTAATACACTTGCCCAGGCACTGCCTGCACTGTGCTGAGGGTCAGGGGGCAGGAAAAGAAGGGAAAATGGCTGCTCTCAGGCTGACTGGCTGATTAATCACTGACTCCCTCCAATAAATCACGGCAGATGGCAGGAGCTGGCTGCCCGCCCTGAGGGGCTGCTGGCTGGCTGGGGCTGGAGCAGGGTCGGGGGAGATCTGAACACCTGGGTGATGTTCTCTGGCCTTCCTCAGTGCCACGGGCCTTGGGTCCCTCCCACTCTGTCCTCAAAGTCCCCAAGTTCAAGAGAAAAGGGCAATTGGGAAGACAGAGGAATGTCCCATCACACTCCATGAGCTCCCTGGATAGCTGCGGATGAAGCCCACCACAGAATGGTAGTTACTTAAACTTTGTTGTGTTAGATGTGAGTGTGTGTGAACATGTGTGAACGTGTGTGTGTGTGTGAGTGTGCAGGACTGTGTGTGATTGTGTATGAGTGTGTGACTGTGTATATGTGTGAGTGTGTGTGTGTGTGAGCATGTGCATGAGTGTGTATATGTGGGTGAGTGAGTGTGTATTCATGTGTGTGATCGTGGGTGTCTGTGCTCTGGTGCACCACCTTGTCCTCCCCCTGGTTTGAGGTTGGGTCATTCTTCTAGTTCCCACCCTGCAAGCTTCTGGGGCTCCTCCTGTTTCCACCAACAGTCTGAGTATTGGAGTACTGGGGTGTAGATGCGTGAGAGTGTTATTTATTGTCTGTTTGTTCAAACATGGGTTCTGGGGACTCGAACTCAGGTCCCCATGTCAGCCAAACAAAGAGATGTTTAAGAGGAGTTTTAAGTGGCATGCTTATGGGTTGTGTGCACAGGCCAGGGGATGATTTGCAGAGGTCTGTGGGTCCCAGCCCATGCGTCCTCTGGAAGAGCCCTGCATGCTCTAATCTGCTGAGCCAACTCTCCAGCCCCTCCCCGTTTAAACTCAATGACACAGTTCTTGAGAACTTTGTGGATGATGACATCTGTCATAATGTCAAACAGTTGCACACACTGAGAGATCCCTTCTTTCTCTGGGAATTATCAGAACTCAATAACAAGATCAATTTTAGAAACTGCCAACTTCAGGGTGCGGCGTCTGGCACACTGCGAGATTTGCATAGATTTTTGTATGAATTTTGTATTGAATCCCTGCGCCCCCCCCCCTTCTCTTTTCCCAGGTGGGAGTATGAAGCTTGGCAGGGTAGGTGCAGGCAGAGGGTAGACATGTCCCTAAGGGCAGTCCCACCCAAAGCCTGCTCTTTGCCTGACCTCTCAAGGGGAGTCCCATTCCACAAAGGCTCAGAAATGGAGGTCCCAGAGCTGGGGAGATGGCTCAGTGGGGAAGGCACGTGCTGTGTGGGGACCTGAGCTTGGATCTTTAGAATAGTACACAGTGTCTGTTCCTAGGGCAAGATGGGAGGTGGAGCCAGGAGAATCCTTAGATGCTTGAAAGCCTCCTAGCCTGGCCTACACAGCAGTAAACAAAAGAGAGACCCTGTCTCAAACAAGATGATAGGCAAGAACTCACACCCAAAGCTGTCCTCTGACATGTACCATGGTAGGTTTATGTGTGTGTGTATACACAGACACACAGACACACACAGACAGACAGGCACACACATGTGCACACATGCACATACCCCCTTCACATGCACACATGCATACCACACACACACACACACACACACACACACACACACACACACACACGAAAGTATAAGAAGGTTCAAAGTCCTCACACAGCTATCCCCTGCCCAGGCCCTCTTAGCTTCCTGTCATGCCAGTCCCTCTTAGCTTCCACACCATATATCTCTGGTATATCTCAAGCTGTTCTGTCTGGGGCAAGCTCTTCGATCAGGCCCAGGGCTGTTGTCCATGCTCCCCCATTGCGTTCTGCAAGGTGTGTTCTTTGTCTCTTGGCATGTGCTCTTTTCCAAGAGAGGTGGCTTCTTGGACACAGCTCTGGAGTTGGCCTGAAGTCTTCCCAGGGCTAGAGTTGCTGTGACTAGAACTCTTCCATGTTCTAGCTCAGCCAACCAACGGCCCAGGACAGTCCACATGCCATGAACAGGTAGAAGAATGGCAGTCAGGCCCTCTGTGGCATGGGCAGAAGGGGAGCACACTGAAGCCCTCTTAGGTACTACCAATCTGCTAGATGGGAGCTGGTGCCAAGGAAGCCGGCACACAGCCCTTCCAGAGACCCACTGTGGATGAGGTTCAAGGGTGGGACAGTGGATCCCAGTGGTTTTGGCTCAGTTTGTCACGCTCCATGTGCCCATAATATCCCTTTAGTGTCTGGAGTCTCTTCTCCATAGCTGCTGCCCTTTCTGAGCAGACATAACAATGGCCTCTCTGGTGCCACAGCCCCCACCATGGAATGATGTCCCATCCCTATAAAAGTATGCCTATGAGTTGGGGTTCTCTAGAGGAACGGAACAATGGCTGCCCGGTCAGCACAGAGGCAGAGGACTTGTAGCTGCTCAGCCCTCCCAATCCAGTGCTGAGGGCCTGGAGGGAGTTTTCACATTGGAAAATTGAAGAAGCCGGGTTCTGATGCCACTGAAAAAGTCAACGTCACCACCACCATCATCATCATCTTCTTCTTCTTCTTCTTCTTCTTCTTCTTCTTCTTCTTCTTCTTCTTCTTCTTCTTCTTCTTCTTCTTCTTCTTCTTCTTCACCATTACCTGTGGGGCAGTGGACCGTGCCACCAGGCAGAAGAACTGTGTAGTGGTTTGTATATACTTGAGCCAGGGAGTGGCACTATTAGGAGGTGTGGCCTTGATGGAGTAGGTATGTCACTGTGGGCTTGGGCTTTAATACCCTAGTCCTAGTTGCCTGGAAGTCAGTATTTTCCTAGCAGCCTTCAGATGAAGATGTAGAACTCTCAGCTCCTCCTGTACCATCCTGCCTAGATGGTGCCATACTCCTGCCTTGATGATAATGGACTGAACCTCTGAATCTGTAAGCCAGCCCCAATGAAATGTTATCCTTATAATGGCTGCCTTGGTTCTTGGTGTCTGGTCACAGCAGTAAAATCCTAACTAAGACAAACTGGCAAGGTTGTAACAAGGTCAGAACTCCAATAAATCTCATAATTGAGAATGGCAGGAGTTCAAACTAGCTCCTGACCAGGTTCCTGTCCTGGAGCATGTGACCATTACACCCCACTAGGAGGACCATGACAATCAGTCACATAGGGACAACACCTGAAGTCCTTCCCAAATAGAGTCCATGACAACAGAGAATCTATGACATCTCAGACTGGGCCAGTGGGAGGGGTCTACCCCTAGAGCTCACTCCACCCCCCAAAACATTTATAAGGTCCCTGTCCATAAGGAATAAAGTGCATGAGTTATGTCACCAAAGGTCATCTGGTGCCTGTCTTACTTCAGGGAGGAGTTTTCTCTCCTGAAGCGTTCATTGCTCCACCCTACCCAACAAACTGGGCATGCTTGTGGCTCCGGGTTGGCTCCGGCTCCTAGCTGCCCATTGTATCTCGCCACCTGCCACCAACTCTGGAGGAGGAGCAGTGACCATGAAAGACATCCTGCAGTCTACCCTGTTCCGTGTTCTCCTTGGAGAGCTGTAACACTTTGGTTGTTCTGGTCATGCCTGAGGCCCCCATGCCTGAGACCTTTTGTTCTGACAAGTGCCACCACATTCTGCTGTGTGTGTTTGCTTGTTTAATGTGGGCTCCGGTGTTTATGGTGGGGTAGCAAGAGCTTTATCAATTGAGCCATCGCCCAAACTCCTAGGGTGAACTTTAAAGACTCAGAGAGCACTGACCCTGCCTCGTGGAGGACACAATGATAAAAGATGTGGTGGAAGGAGGGAAGATAGGAAAATGGACCAGTGTGTGCTGTGGAGAGTGGGAGAACTGGAGACGCAGTGGCAGTGACAGGTGAGGGGACTGAGACTGGCGTACTGTCGTTGCCCAGTAGGGTCAGCAGTATGGCGACACAGACTCAGCCCCCAAACCTGCTGCCTGGCCTCAGGATCAGCCTGGCTTTGGCCAATGATGGAAGCCTGAGATGATGAAAGGTTCATTTCTGGATTGGACCTCCTTGAAGGACACCACAGTCTGGATGCCACTGCCACTGGAGGCCATGTTGGCTTCTGTGGTCTCAGCTGCTGCCCCAGGCAGGGATGAAACCTGAGATCCTTGCGGGTGTAGGCACTCTGTGCCTCTGCTGCATCCCTGGGAGGTCTTGGTGGTGTCCTTGAGCTTTGCTGCTTGGGAGGGGGTGGCATGGTGTTGTGGGTAGCATGTGTGGCCACCTGAGCCCCATGGTCTGTGCAGTGGCTGAAGTCCTTCCTGGTATAGCCAAGGGCTGTGTTGATATATGTGGCCATGTTACCACCGAAGCCCATGCTAATGTCTGTGGTCTGGGCTCCTGCCAGAAGCCATGTTGATGTCTGTGAGCCCAGGAGAGGTGGCCCCGCCCCAAACAGGGGAGCTGACCACCTTTCTCTGGCCACAGTGCAGCTCTCCCTCAGCTGATAGCTTCTGGCATGGGTGATGGCTCCCTCCCTTGGGTGACTGGCTGCTAGGGATGTGACCATGCTTCGGTGAGTATGTGGACAACACAAATTGGGCTAATTTTTTTCTCCCTTCTTTTTTGGTGGTGGGGGAGAGATCATAGGGGAGTGGGGAGGACATAGGAATACTGGGAGGTGAGAGCAATTGGGGTGCATGATGTGAGACTCCCAAATAATCAATTAAAAACTAACTAGCTAGCTAACTAACTAACTAACTAACTAACTAACTAACTAACTAACTAACTAACTAACGTAATTGTAGACTAGTCCCTGCCAGGAATCTCCAGTTCAGAAGCTTGCAGAGAACAGCCACACTGTGCGCTTCCTCAGTCTTGCCTCAGAACTCCTGCTCAAAGCCAAAGCAGGTAGGAGGGGCAGCTCGTTTGAGGCATCTGAAGGCTGTTCAAGTCAGGCCAGGGTGTGCGCTCATGTGTGTTCAGGTGCTCATGCACACGTGTGCATGTGCACACAGACCCCAGAGGATGATCTCAGCTGTCACTCATCAGTTGCTGCCCACCCAGTTTGTGTGTTGGAGACAGGGCCTCTCACTTGCCAAGCAGGCCAGGCTGGTTGGCCAATGAGCTCCAGGCATTCTCCTGTCTTTACTTTTTCAGCACGGGGACTACAAGTGTGCATTGCTGTGTTTAGCTTTTAAAAAAGGGAAAAACAAACAAAGAACCAAAGAACCTCCACATGGGTTCTGGGGGATTGAACTCAGGTCCTCGTGGTTATGAGCTGTTTTCTCCTCCTTCGGGGGGGGGGGGGCTTGACAGTGACTGATGGTCTTGTTGGCCTCACCTCAGATGGCAGCTCTCTCCATGGTCAAGGATGTCCCTACCTTTACGAAGCTCCCATCCCAATAAGTGTAAAGTGTATAGTGTGGTGTTGCTGATCTGTCCTGGAGATGTAGGTATGGCAGCCGAGGAGCCGGTGGATGAGAGAAACAGGAATCCTTGGCTCTGGGGACAAGGATAACCTGCTGTGTGGGTTGCCCTTTGAGTTGAGACATGTATGCTGAGAAAGGGGAAGAAGTGGACATTGTCAGAGAGAGGAAGTGACAGAGAGTGAGTGCATAGATCATGGTCTGCTCTGAGTGTGATGGGGCAGGCAGGTACAGACCACATGACCTGTGGTCACACCCAGTGAAGATCTTACAGCACTCACGTTGGCCATTGCAGAGGCAATGTTCTGTAAGAGCGTGAGAAAAAGGACAGGTTGGGGGCTGGGAGCACATTCCCTCAGTACAGTGCTCCCATCTCAAGCATGAAGACCTGAGTTTGAAGCCCAGAACTCACACAAAAAGCCAGGCATGCTTTGGTCTTCCTTCTTCTTGAGTTTCATGTGTTTTGCAAATTGTATCTTGGGTATTCTGAGCTTCTGGGCTAATATCCACTTATCAGTGAGTGCATTTTATGTGTGTTCTTTTGTGATTGGGTTACCTCACTCAGGATGATATCCTCCAGATCCACCCATTTGTCTAAGAATTTCATAAATTCATTGTTTTTAATAGCTGTGTAGTACTCCATTGTAAAAATGTACCACATTTTCTGTATCCATTCCTCTGTTGAGGGATATCTGGGTTTGTTCCAGCTTCTGGCTATTATAAATAAGGCTGCTATGTGGAGCATGTGTCCTTATTACCAGTTGGAACATCTTCTGGGTATATGCCCAGGAGTGGTGATCTTCCGGTAGTACTATGTCCAATTTTCTGAGGAACCGCCAAACTAATTTCCAGAGTGGTTGTACCACCTTGCAATCCCACCAGCAATGGAGGAGTGTTCCTCTTTCTCCACATCCTTGCCAGCATCTGCTGTCACCTGCATTTTTTATTTTAGCCATTCTGACTGGTGTGAGGTACAATCTCAGGGTTGTTTTGATTTGCATTTCCCTGATGACTATAGTCGTTGAACATTTTTTTAGGTGCTTCTCAGCCATTTGGTATTCCTCAGTTGAGAATTCTTTGTTTAGCTCTGAGCCCATTTTTTAATAGGGTTATTTGGTTTTCTGGTACTTTGATCCATCTTAGAAGGGGGAACAAAATATCAATGGAAGGAGTTACAGAGACAAAGTTCGGTGCAGAGACTGAAGGAATGACCATCCAGAGACTGCCCCACCTGGGGATCCATCCCATAAACAACCACCAAAACCAGACACTATTGTGGATGCCAACAATAGTGCTGACAGGAGCCTGATATAGCTGTCTCCTGAGAGGCTCTGCCGGTGCCTGACAAATACAGAAGTGGATGCTCACAGCCATCCATTGGATGGAGCATAGGGTCCCCAATAGAGGACCTAGAGAAAGTACCCAAGGAGCTGAAGGGGTTTGCACCCCCATAGGAGGAACAACAATATGAACTAACCAGTACCTCCAGAGCTCCCTGGGACTAAGCCACCAATCAAAGAAAACACATGATGGGATGCATGGCTCTAGCTGCATATGTAGCAGAAGGTGGCCTAGTCGGTCATCAATGGAAGGAGAGGCCCTTGGTCCTGTGAAGGTTCTATGCCCCAGTATAGGGGAATGCCAGGTCCAGGAAGCAGGAGTGGGTGAGTTGGTGAGCAGGGGAGGGGATAGGGGATTTTTGGAGTGGAAACTAGGAAAGGGGATAACATTTGAAATGTAAATAAAGAAAATATCTAATAAAAAGAAAGAAAGAAAAAAAGAAAAGAAAAGAAAAGAAAAGAAAAGAAAAGAAAAGAAAAGAAAAGAAAAAGCCAAGCATGGTTGCACCATGCTTGAAATCCCAGCTCTGGGGAGGCTGAGAGAGGTGTGTGCAGGCTAGCCAGCCGAGCCTCAGCAGAGAGCCTGTGATCTCAGTTAATTGTGGCTGGAGAAATGGCTCTTTGGTGTGAGCACTTATTACTCAATCATGAGAACCAGAGTTCAGATCCCAGCACCCATATCAAGCAGCTTACAAATGCCTGTAACTCCAGCCCTGAGGGATCTGATGACCTCTTCTGGCCCCTAAGGGCACCCGTACTCACATGTACACGTACACATGCACACACACATAGAAGTTTTAAAAAATCTTTTATACTACACACATTGGTCGCAGGACAAAAACAAATCAAGTTAAAAGCACCGAGCTTTCTCCCTGCTGGCTAGCTTTCCCAGTACTAGGTGCTACACAGGCTGCTGAGGACAGACAGTCGTTGAGACTGACCCACTGTGAATCTGAGAACTGCAGTAATGACCAGCAAGGAGAGATATGCCATAGTGGTACAGATGTTGGGCACACACGCTTTCTGGTTGGATTTAAGGCCTGCTCCACAGGTGGGGACAGTGCCTGATACTGGAAATCTGGCCAAGAACCCATGATTGGGGAGCCCACAGGCCCCAGGGATGAGCTAGTGGACATTGTGCTCTCTAGACTTGTGTGGTTTCTGTTTGTTTGTGTTTTTGTTTCTTGTCACGTTAACACAAACTAGGGTCATCTGAGAAGAGGGAACTTTAATTGACAAAATGTCTCTATCAGGTTGGCCTATAGACAAGTCTTGGTGGAGGGCATTTTCTTTATAATGATTGATGTGGGCAGGCCCAGCCCACTGTGGGCGGTGCCACCACTGCCAGGTGGTCCTGGGCTGGATTTATAAAAGGATGAATGATCCATGAGGATCAAGGCAGTAAGGAGCATTCCTCCACGGTCTCTGCTTCGGTCCCTGCCTCCTTCCAAGTTCCTGCTTGAATTCCTGACCTGGCTTCTCTTGACAATGGACTGTGACCTGAAAGTATGAGATGAAATAAACTCTTTCCCCACCAGTTATTTTTAGCTACTGTTTTATCACAGCAACAGAAAGCAAACTAGGATGGACATAGTACCAGAGTGTCTTCTAAAGTTATTTTTCTGACTGCAGATGGGCACGGCTCTCAGACACACCAAAGAAGCTTTCTTGTGCAGTGGTTAACACATACATGCACACACACATAAACACACACATACATATGCATACATACATACACACACTCATACATACATACACATATACACATAGATACACACACATACATATAGACACATACACAATATAGCACATACACACACACACATACACACATATATATACACACATATATACACACATATGCATACACATATATACATATACATACACATACATATACATACATGTGCACACATACACATACCTACACCCACACATACACAAATGCACACCTACACTCACACATAAAAACACATACAAACATATACACTAACATACATGCACATGCACACACACTCACACATATACACACATACATAAACACACTTACAAACTTACACTGACTACCACCTTGGGCCTGCAGGGAACAGTGTGTCTGTTGTGCTCATGTCACCCTAATGCCAATTATCAGCGTGCCCAGAATCAGAAGGTCATGTGGACCTAACGGACTAGAGCTCCATCATCCCTATGCCACGCCTTCCTCCACCCATGCTTCCTGTCTTCATTCTGGAACCACCATCTTCTCAAACCCAGGGCATCTCTGGCACTCTAGTTTGTCCTTTCTGCTATTGGAAAGGTCTTCTCACCACACACAAAGGAAAACAAAGGGTCACCTGGGGGCAATTTCCAAGCCCTGTCAGCCTCTCTATCGAGTGTGGGGTGGATGGGGATTTTTCTTGGTAGTCATGAGCTACAGTTTTCTCATTTCTGCAATGAACAGATGGGAATCCTAGAGTTAGAAAGGTCAAAAGGGAGAGAGGGAGGGAAAAAGGAATGGGAGGTAGGAAGAAAAGTTAGGAGGGCAAGTGGAAAGGAAGGAAGGAACAGAGGGAGGGTAGGGAAAGGGGAGTGAAGAAAAGATAGAAGAAGGGCAGAAGGAAGAAGTGGAGGGAGAGAGGAAAGAGGGGAGGGATGGGAAGGGAAGGGAAGGAGCCAACACCAACCATGAAAATTAGCTCTATGGAAAAAGCCAGACTTCAGGGGACCAGAAGAGAGCAGCAATCCAGAGGGCCAGCTTCCAGGAGTGGCTGCCACTGCTAGGCGTGAGGCAGAGACAGAGAGACTGAGAGACAGAGAGACAGAGACATACTCCTCACCCCTTCCCTTCCTGACATTCATCCTAGAGGCCAGACAGTACACCATGCTCCCAATTAGGTCCCCCAACTACTAAGCAACCAAGAACCACTATGCATCTAACTATGCCTGCAGCCCAAAGTTTCATTGAGTGACAGAGAGCATCTTACTCTTGGACTCCTGCCTACAGCCTCTTGCCTATCTTTGTCCTTTTGAGCCTCAATCATTCCCTGCATCCTCCCAGCATCTTGGTTACAGGATTTGTCCCTGATAGCCAGTGAAATATTTAGCACCAGAAGTTAGCCTCAATCTCTCTCACCCTCTCCACATTCCCCTCTTTTCCTGTGTCTTACTGTCTTGGATCTACCTTGTTTTCATTACACTGGCCTCTGTGACATCCCCTCTGTCTGGGTTTACCCACACCGCATTGGGGAGGAAAACAGCTATCTCCACCTCCAGGGCTCAAAATGTAGAATCCAAGTACTTTTGTCCAGCAGCCTAAAGCCTTCTGTGCTAGCTCCTAGGATGCTGGGATACATGTTTTACATGGTATAACTACCATCTTGTTCCACAGCAGGCATTACTAATCAATCAATCACAACACTCTCTCCCCTGCTAGCTCAGGATGTAGCTTCTGCATTCTCCTCAGCACAATAGACCTGGTACATCCTAAGCTTTCAGTTCCAGGCTCTGGGATGTTGGAATGTATAATTTACATGAGACTTCTTTTAGCCCTTGCTGCATGGCAGACCTTACTAGCTGATTACAGTATTCTTCCACCACTAATCCAGGATGGGGCTTTAGTTTTCTTCAGCACAGCAGGTCAGGTAAGTCTATAAGCCTTTCTGTGCTACATATGACCCACAACAGTACCATTTCCAGCTCTGGTTGCATGGAAAGATTACTAAACAATTGCATTACTTTCCCCCTGCCTATCCAGGATGTAGCTTCTGAGTTTCCTTCCATAACACAGACTATATAAGCCTTCTGTGCTAGGTTCTGTGATGCTGGAATTCACGGCTTACATAATACCACTTCCAGCCCTTGTTCCACAGCAAACATTACTAATTAATTGCAGCCTCTTCCCCCCTAGTCATCAGGATGTGGCTTCTGGTTTCCCTTCAACGCAATAGACCAGGCACATCTCGGGATCATGTCCTAACCCGGAACCATTCCCATCTCTCCTTTTCCTTTCTCACTCTCCTGACATCCAGCTCTGCCACCAAAATGACTGAGGACCATTAAATAATCAGAAGTAACCACAACAGAGTTGACAGCCACCCTCCAGGATTCTCACAAGAGACCAGTCATTAAAGAGGCAAGAAACCAGGAAGTTGAGAACCCCACAGGAAAGAGCTTGGGTTGGAGGCTCTGGCTTGGGGGTTTGGGATAGCCCTCAAAGCCACTGAAATGGAGGGAGTTAGAACAAGATGTCCCTGGTCTTATCCCAGACCCTTCCCCACCCACCCCCCAGCTGCTTGGGCTCCTCAGTGCCTGAACTTTAGTTTTGTGGTAGGTGCCACAGGGCACAGCAGGGTTTATAGTGGTCTGGGGGAGGCATGAGAAAACCCTAGCACCCAGGAGTTTGCTTGTTCCACCCTGAAGTGGGAGGGGGCTGGAGTAGGCTGGGCCCTCACTCCCTGACTCTTTTGCTTCATCTTGCTCCTGCCTGCATAATTCCAGCTGCCAGTTTCACCTGCCCCAACCTGCTTCCTTCTTCTATTCCAAGAGGAAGACACTTCCTTCTGGAAGCCCCCCTTGATTGACTTACCTCTTCTTGCTGGTCCCCAGCACCTTCCAGTGGAGATTACCATTCTCAGCTGGGCCCCCAAAAGATGTTCAACACCAGGCAGGCACACACATGGGGATGGCAGTCCAGGCTCATGCATAGACATCACCCAGCAGCCAAAACAGCCCTCCTCTAAAGAGCCCCGGGTTCTATCCTCAGCCGAAGCGGATGTTTTCCCTCTCCCCTAGGTGTCCTGCCACTCATTTGTATCCCAGGAGGTAAAGAGGAAAAGAAAGTCAGCTTTTTTGTTGTCTGAGTGACAGACCCAGGAACATGAAATCTCTTGGGTATGTCTGAAAAACAAAGACACAGGCCTCAGAAATTCTCTGTGCTCCCCACGAGTCTGTCCTACGAAGGTGCCATTATGGAATCCTTGAAAGCAGCTGTTCTCTGGAAGCTGTGGCCTGCCTCTGTGAGGTGCTTTTCCTGTGCCTGCCTGGAACTCTCAGCTCTTTCTGAGCCTCTCCCCTCTCCAGCCTTGCCCACTGTAGCCACCAGTAACTGGCTGGAGAGAGCAACCCTTGTATGTCTGCAGTATGCATGTCAGCATATGTATTCTGCCTCTTTGGGACTCTGCCCCACGTGCTTGGTCACAGTTTGCCTAAGGTCATATCAGAGGTACGCGAAGCAGCTCACAGTGAGGCAGCTTCAGATCTCTGATGCTGTTTGATTCCACTCTGGATCTTCCTCCAGCATGCTCACCCTGAAAGCCTGCCTAGCCTTCAGTTTCTTCCTCTGCACCAGCCCACCTTCTGTAATCTGTCTCTGGGCAAATGATCGCTCCCAGCTATATTAGGTAATGTTTTCTCCCACACTCAAGTCAACACTCCCTACCAAGCATCGACTGAGAACCTGCAAGGGGGGAGAGTCGGGGGCCCTTCATCCACCCTGGACCTGTTCCACAGGTTCTCACAGCTACCAGGACAGACTGACACGAGGCAGACATTTATGTGTGTGCTACCAGGGAAGGCTCCCTGGAGGAGGAAGTGGTGAGAAACCAGAGTTTCCTGATGACCATAGCAGACATGTGCCTTGCCACCAGTCTCTGTCCGAGAGACAGGTGCTTAGACTGGGCAGGGTGATGCTCCACGTGGCCTACTACCCAGAGGTCAGCCATGTAGTAAAAACAGTGTAAACAGTGTCACAGGCATTCTTCAGATAGGATGTCCAAAGACAGCCATGGTGTTGTTCTTCCCACACAACCCTGGGGGAACTGACCCTAGGAGCAGCACCTCTCCCACCTCTGTTCCCAGCACCAGGACGCCAACCTGCTCTCCCAGACAAAGCCCCAGGAATCATGACAAGTTGCAAACTCTCAGCCTCCAAGGCCCAGGGGTGACTGGGCACATTAATAAGAAGCTGGGCTGGTGACACTTGGCTGCTTTTGACTGAAGTGTGGCCTAGCCTCTCTGCACCACCTCATAGGCCTCCTGTTGACTTCCAGTCCGAAACTGAGCCAACCTCATTAGCTTCCCTCCCCAGTGCTTGCCCTTAATTATGCTCCAGCCGAGGTGGGGGTGCACAGCCCTTATGGTCCAGGCAGCCGGGATCCTTAGTAAAAAGCCACAATAATAATTATGAACAAGCTATGAGGCTCCTTTTGCATTTCCTGCCATCCAGTCTGGCTTGGAACCAAGACTCTAGGTCCTGCAGTGACACCCCAGCCAATACTCCAAGCATGCTACCCTGGCAAAGGAGAATGGTCCTCCAGTTTCTACCTGTTAATGAGCATCTGCTGGGGGCTTATGCGTTCAAGGCCTTTGGGAAAAGGGACTGATAGGCACTGCTGCTGCAAACCAAGCTTGGCTGGCTACGAGCTCTGCTGGGGAGGTCAGGAGCAAGTTACACCTTTGTAGCTGGCTATCCTCCTTCCCAGTGCCCTTCCTTCCCATTGTGGCTCATAGCCCAGAGCCTGCACTTTAACTACTTCCTCTGGATGCTTTGCCTCACAGCCAGGCAGCACTTGGCTTCCCTGGGCACCCACATTCCTCTCCATCTCCAGCTAGTACCAAATGTTCAGTCTTCTAGACCTCTGAGGCCATGGGATCACTGTCTTGGCTTTCCTATAGCTGGGCTACACTAAATTGATATGTGTACTATGAGCTGCCAACAGGACTATCAGAAACTACAGGGTTTTCCATCTTCTGATCTCCTCATTGGATACAGAACCCTAGCTGTAAACTGAGCTTCAATTGCAGGCCTAGTTACCAATCTCTTCTTCCAAAGACAGTTAGTTGTTGTTAGCCATTGCTCACTCTACAGATGTGGTCTAGGGCTACGGGGATGGCTCAGTTGGCAACATACTAAGTTCAGATCTCCAACACTCATGTGAAAGCCATGCATACAGGCAAGAAGGTGTGAATTTGTAGTCCCATCACTCTGGAGGAGAAGACGATAATCCCTAGGGCTTTCTGTTCAGCCAGCCAAAGCAGATTAGCGATCTCCAGATTCAGTAATGGGCCCTGTCTTAGTTAGGGTTTCCACTGCTGTAAGGAGACATACCAAGGCCAAGGTAACTCTTATAAAGGGCGACATTTAATTGGCACTGGCTTGTAGGTTCAGAGGTTCAGTCCATTACCATCAAAATGAGATGGCAAAGTCCAGGCAGGCATGGTGTAGGAGAAGCTGAGAGTTTTACATCTTCATTTGAAGGCTGCTAGGAGAAGACTGGCTTCCATGTGGTTAAGAGGAGAGTCTCATTGTCCACCCCTACAGTGAGATACTTCCTCCAACAAGCCCACACCTACTCCAACAAGGCCACACTCACTCCAAGGCCACACCTACTCCAACAAGGCCATGTTTCCTAATAGTGACACTCCCTGGGCCACCTATATTCAAATCACCCCCCCCCATACACACACACACACACACACACACACACACACACACACAGAGAGAGAGAGAGAGAGAGAGAGAGAGTTAGACAGTACACTAACTGGGAGTGCCTTAGGCTTTTTTGAAACCTCAAATACTGATCACATGACACATTTCTCCAACAAGGCCACACCCCCTAATCCTTCCCAAACAGCTCCACCAACTGACGACCAATCATTCAAACACATGAACCTATGGGGGCTGTTCTCATTCAAGCAAAGTGATACAGTCACAACCCAGTGCAGTACACTGGGAAGAGCTGGAAGTATAATGAAGTCTGGTCTGTCTGGTTTGAACCTAAAGGGGCTTTTGGAGTAGAAGCTGGGAGATGTGTAGTGCAGGGATGGGGAGAAATGGAACTAAAGATTCGAGAAGAGGCAACTGGCTAGGCAAAGGCCCTGGGGCCAGCTGGGGGCTGGTAAAGCAATGGAGACACGTGCTGTGGTGGTAAGGGAGCTAGAGAGCTTTGCAGCGGTCAGAGCAATAGCTTTCCAGATGTCTGCTTGCTGCTGCCATGGAAGGAAGCAGAGGCATGGTTGAATTTGCTGGACACAGGGTTGGGAACCATGAAGAGACGAGAGTAGATACAGAGTAAACTTTTAAACACTTGATGCTTGTTACCTCGCTAGGAGAAATGGCTTGTAGAGCAGGCAGATGGAGCTCAGCAGGACTTGGGTGGATGGTAGGGTGCCCAAGGGATCCAGGCTGCAGGAAGGGTCTACGGTGCTGTACAGAGCTCTTGGTGTAAAGCTGGGGACTGGGGGACACCTCAAGGCAGAGGTTAGGGCCTAGGGATCTTCTGGGGCATGGCACCCTCAGCCCCCCACATTGAGCTCCATCCTGCCTGCCTCTGACCTCCCTGGTCAGGAAACAATTCCTGAGCCACAAGGACAGAACAACCCGGTCCAAATGATTGCAGAAACATTTTGTCCTGTTTTAAAAATACACATTTAAGAGACAGCCCTTTTAAAGCTAAATATGAAGATTAACGGAAATAAATAACAAACTGTGGACAGAAGCATGCGATGTGAACTCAAATGGAGACTAAACAAGGTTACTGCAAAAGAGGGGCCCCTCTGCACAGATTCAACCCCCTCGCCTGGGCTCTGGAGGCCTCCTGCTAGCAGAGGACTCCATCTGGGGTGTATCGCTGGCCACCTTCTAGAGCTCTCTAGACTGGGCCTAGCATGGCTCAGGAGCACCTGAACTCCTTCAAAGAGGTGAGGCTGGGCTGGACACTCACCGTAAGGGTTTTCCCCTCCTCTTTTTAAGTTTTATTTTTTAGTTTGTTTTTGTGTGTTCATGTGAATTTGTATGTGTGTGAGCGTGCGTACAACACACACACACACACACACACACACACACACACACACACACACACACATATATACAGGCCAGGGGGTGACATCAGGTGTTTCTTTACTATTTCATCTTGTGATTTGAGACAGGTTCTCTCACTGACTCTGGAGCTGGCCAGTTGGTTAGAGAAGTTGGCAGTGAGTGAGCTCTGAGGACCTGCTTGTCGCCACTCTCCCAATTGCTGGAGTTATAGATCGGTGTCACCATGCCCAGCATTTACATGGGTGCTAGAGATCTGGACTCAGTCCCTCATGTGAGTTCTTCACCCAGTCCCAAACTAGTTATTTTAAAGTGTGCACTTTTTGACGACTCATAGGCTGTGGGAACAACCACTTTCTCTAGTCCCAAGTGGCATCCCCAAGGAAAACACTGAGCTATTTAGCTTCTTGTCCCCAGTCCCCATCCTCCCCATCCTCCCTGCCTGTGGTATCTGTCGCACTGTTTCCTGTCTTTGTGGGTTGTCTTTTCTGGACATTGTACGCTGACGGTATCCTACAATGTATGCCTGGCTTTCCTATGGAACATGATGCTTTTAGGAACTCTAGTATGCAACATGTATCCATCTTAGATTCTTTGGGGTTGCCAGATTTTGTGGTAGGTGGAAGATGGAGAAGCTGTACATGAAGCTAAAGGAAAAAACAAAGATTTGGATTTAGAAGAGATGTGCAAACTAGGACCTCGGACTTAGCTGCAAAGTGAATATTTCACCCAAGTTCAGGCCAGTGAGAGGGTCACAGAGCAGAAAGGCCTGCTATTGAGCAAGAAGGCCAAGGTGAACCCAGTGGTTCAGACTTCACCAACCAGCCTGACTGGGAAGTCTGCACATTCGTTAGGATGTCCAGGTCAAAGGGCAAACTGCCCACTGGAGCATCCCTCAAGCCTTTTAAAGTCTTTTTACGTCTCAGAAAAATGCTCCGCTTGGTGAACGCACACCCAGATGTGATGTCTGCTGGATAACTTATGGAGTAGAGATCTCTGTTGGAGATTGGTTCTAATGCATGTGCACAAACACTAAAGGTCTTTGTCCCCATTTGGTTTTTGATAGATCAGTAAAGGTGCCAGTGGCCAATGGCTGGGCAAAGGGACATGGGGTGGGACCCATAGAGTTGTGTGGGTTAGGATACAGGGAGGAGAAGGAGAAGAAGAAATCACCATGAAGCAATGGGATATGGATGAACGTAGGAGCTGCAGGAGACGAGCTATGTGAGATTTCGGGTAAGTGGCCACTGGCCACTTCGCCTATTGGGTCCAGGGTAGTAGGCAGAGGATTAGAAGCACCCAGCCTAAGAGGTAGCCAAAGCATTTTAAAATCACTCCAAGGTGTGTGTGTGTGTGTGTGTGTGTGTGTGTGTGTGTGTGTTCATGTGCAAATACATTTGTGTATGGTCAGATGTCTACATACAGTGTAGATATCATTTTCCACCTTATGTGTGTGTTCACGCACGCGCGTGTGCATGTGTGAACGTATTTGTTTGTATGTATACATGACAAAGTTAGTCTGGGATGTTTTCCCAGAATTCTTACCAGTTTATGATGTTTTCACATTTATTTTGTTTTGCTTTTTTTGAGGCAGGGTCTCATAATGTATCCTTGACTGACCTGGAAGTCACTATGAGGCCCAAGCTGGCCTTATAGAGCTCTGCTTGCCTCTGACCCTTAAGTGCTGGGACTAACGGCAGGTACCACCACACCCAGTAACCTTATGTTTTTCTGTGGGGTCTGCCATGGACTTGGAGCTCATCACTCTGCTCTGAAGTTACACATGCGCAGTCATGACTGGCCAGGGACGACTGTCTTACCACACTTGGCTTGTGGTCTGCACTCAGGTCTTCATGCCCACGTTCCAGGCCCTTTAACATCTGAGTCATGCTCTCAGCCCTCCATCTTATTTTGTGAGACGGGGTACTTCACAAAACCTGGAGCTTACCAATTTGGCTAGATCAGCTGGCAAGCAAGCCTCAGGAATTTCCTGTCTCTGGGCTCAGATTATAGGCGCATGCCACTTCGTTCAATTCTCAATCTCTCTGTCTTTCTGTCTCTGTCTCTGTCTCTGTCTGTCTGTCTCTCTTTCTCTCTCTGTGTACTAGTGGGATCTGAACTCATGTCTTTATGAAGAACTTTACCAGACAGATCTATTTTCCCAGGCCCATCAAGTCAATGCCCCTCAGTTGGGCTGTCATGAGTTGGATGTCTGAACACACACCAGGAAAAACTCTACCCTGCTTTGTGGGTAATGAGAGAGATGGAATTTGATTTCAAATTTCAATAGCACCCCTCAGTGGGGGATATGCTCCTTAGCCAAGTGAGCGACAAGCAGTTTGCTTGGGTGAAATTCCTTGGCTTCTGCAGACAGAATAGGTCAAGGGTGTCACCCGTCTTTGCCTGGTGTCACTGTCATCTCCCAAGAGGTGCTCAGGACATTCAAGTACAGACATGCACACACAGTAAAAGAAGATGTAATAAAAAAAAAAGTTAAAACTGGGCGGTGGTGGTGTATGCCTTTAATCCCAGCACTCAGGAGGCAGGGGCAGGTGGATTTCTGAGTTCGAGTCCAGCCTGGTCTACAAAGTGAGTTCCAGGACAGCCAGGGCTACACAGAGAAACCCTGTCTTGAAAAACTAAAAAAACAAAAACAAAAACAAAAACAAAACAAAAAAACCCACCACCACCACCAACAACAAAACAAAAAAAAGTTAAATGCCACCCGTTAGCCAGAATCCTATAGGTCTCTACAACAAAGCAGTCCGACTCTGAGGTCACCTGGGCCACTGCAGGACTGGTCAGGCACATGGTCGCCAACAAAAGAGCTTGGAGTCCCATCAGGCACCCGTGAAATGCTTCTTGGAGTGAGACTCATTTGGGACACATGCTAGCTGTGTGACCTTGGACAAGCTACTTAACCTTTCTGGGCCTCTGTTTCTCTGCTTCAGGGAGGTTGAGGGAGAAACAGAAAAGAAGCCCAGCACGCATCCCAAGAGTCATGGAGAGAATTAGAGAGCGTAGTGTGCTGTTCCCGAAGGCTGGCGATGTATTCTTGCCCTCCCAGCCTCCTCCCATCCGTGTGATACCTGGACACATCCATCAGCCGAGGCTCATTGTCACTAAGGCTGCTCAGCCTCAGTTTCATCTGTGTGAGCAGAGCAGGGACTAGGACGGTGGAGACGGACAACATCCCTTCTAACTGACAGTACCTCTGCCCCAGGAGCCCTCATGAAGGGCAGCCGTTGATGTGAAGGGGACCGTGTCCTGCACAGTGTCCTCGGAACCCCGAGGAAGCCGATGACATACTGGAGTGTGGACGTTAATGCAATCGTTGGATAATTCAATCACTTTATAGAAGTTGATCTGTCCTTTTTATTACAATTACTGTCGGCTGGGGTGTTTCGTTCCATCATTGAAAATAAACATCATTTATCATACTTGTAAAGATTAGCCCCCGACAGCTCCTGCTCTTGCTTTGCATAAATGTGTATTAATGCTGGCCCTGCCCGCAGTGCAGGGAGAAGTCTATAATTCACAAGACTGATTAGGACCTGTCACCGCTGCTTTAAGTAATGTCTTATCATGACTGATACTCCCAGAC
Source organism: Mus musculus (assembly GCF_000001635.26). Taxonomy (NCBI): domain Eukaryota; kingdom Metazoa; phylum Chordata; class Mammalia; order Rodentia; family Muridae; genus Mus; species Mus musculus. The sequence continues at coordinate 118,795,975 of NC_000067.6, forward strand.
TAGAGAGCCGAGGCTAGGGAAGGAGGGGCTGCTCTGGGAGATTTATGGTGGCACCAGAATGAAAAACAAGCCAGGGATGGTGGCATCTGTTTCCTCTGTGCTGAACCATGCCCACACTGGGGCTTCCCTGATTCTCAAAGCCCTGGCCCAACCTACAAAGGGTTCCAAGCAAGTGTCAGGCCTGTTCTCCCAGTGGCCACTGCTGGGCTCCCGAGGGAACCTTGCCAGCACACGCATGGCCTCCTCTAAGACTCCACCAGGCTTCTGTCTCCCCTGACTCTGCTCTGTGGGAGCTATCTACTAAGCATGTATCTGTCAAGAGCCCCCAGGTGGGGCTCACTATGCTGTCACCCAGTGATCTCCAGCCTAGGTCTCCTGGGTTCTTCTTCAACCTCCTCCAGATGCCTACTGGTTTCCACCTTGCCCATCCTCTTTGTTTGTGTGTACAGATTTGTGTGTGTGTGTGTGTGTGTGTGTGTGTGTGTGTTTGTGTGTACTCTGGGGTGTGTGTTGTGTGCATGTGTATTGCTTATGGAGACTAGAGGATGACATCCTGTGTCTTCATCAATTGCTCTACCTCTACCTATATTTAAAAAATGTATTTCTGTTTTTATTATTTTTCATTAAGTGTGTATGTGTGGGTATGTGAATGTTAATGCTGTTGCTGTGGAGGCCAGAAGAGATGGTCAGACCCCGCTGGAGTTACCTGATGTGGGTGCTGGGAACCAAACTCTGGTAAGAGTAATAGCCACCTTTAAATGCTGCGCTCTTAGCCCCTCCACTTAGTATTTTTGAAATACTCTTTCGCTGAATCTGGAGCTCACCAGTACAATTAGACGGGCTGGTCAGCAATCCCTGAGGATCTGCCTGTCTCCACCTCCCCAGTGCTGGCATCACAGGTGTGCCTCTCTGGCTCTGGCTTCTTTCATAGGGATTCTGAGGGGATTAAATTCAAGGCCTCATACTTTCACGGAAAGCACTGTTTTGACTGAGCCATCTCTCTAGCCTCTTGTCCATCCTCTTGTGTGCCCTTCACATGCTCTTTACACTCTGGGGGCTTCCCTTACTTGGAAGACAATGTCAAAGATTTCTGGGAGCTGAGCACCATTGGGCTTTCTCATCCTTCTGGGACCATCTGCCTCTCTTCCCTCTCCTTCTGTTGGTAGACCCTTCAGATGTTCACCCTTGCTGACCGTTGTGGTTTGAATGTGAAATGTTCCCTATGGGTTCATACCTTTGAAAACTTGGTTTTAGTTGGTGGCACTGTTCGGGAAGGATGTGGAACCTTTAAGGGGTGGAGACTCACTGAAGGAAGTGAATCACTGGCATTTGGACTTGAGGTTTTACAGCCCAAACCATTTCCTATTCCTCTCTGCTTCCTGACTGTGCATGCCATTTGACCAGCTTGTCTTCTGCTCTGGCCACCATGCCTCCCCACAATGACGGACTGTATCCACTTGAACTGTGAGCCACAGTAAACCATTCCCTACTTAGGTTGTGTGTGTTGACCGTAGGCAGAATCAGACAAAAACAGCAAGAAGCAGGACCTAAGAAGCAGGACCAGATCTCTACCTGATCGAGGGCAGGGGTCTGAGAATTTGAAATGTCTCTTGGACTGAAGATGTGTCACAGTTGGTAACAAAGACCTGACTTTGACCTCTCAGAACCTCTGGGAAAAAAACCCCAACAACAACAAACAAACAAACAAAAAACAGGTGTAGTTTCAGGTGCTTGTAATTCTACTGCAGGAAAGATGGAGGCAGGCATATCCCTGGGGCTCATTTGCCAGCCAGTCTAGACAACTTGGTGAGTTCCAGGCCAACAAGAGACTTTGTCACAAAGCACAAAGTGAATGGTATTTGAGGAATGACACCTGAGGTTGGTCTCTGGCCTTCACACACTCATGCATACGTGAGTACCCACACACATATATGAGCATACATATATGTGTTTGTGCATCCGTGGCTGTATTAGTGTCCTTTATCCTACTGCTGTTTCTGAACCCATCCTAAAATGGCTGACCTCTACTTCCAATAGTTGCCTTCCCAGAAAAGAATCAGTGTCCATAAGTGGCAATTTATAATTAAATTGTTTAAAATCAAATGCAAACAGAATCTCAGTTCTGCATCCCATTCAAACTATGCCAAGGGCTCAATAGTTCCCCATATTTAACATATCAAGCCTTAAACATTTCTACCTTTCTAGAATGTTCTGTTGGGTAGCCTGTGAGCCAATGTGTGCTTGGGAGAGCAAGAAGTGGTCAGAGAGTGTGATGGGGCCAGAAAAAGGACTTGAGCAATGCATCGAGTGGTGGGTTTACAAGTGTGCACCACTATACCCAGTTTTGGGGGTGATAGGGATGGAACCTAGGGACTTCTTCATGATAGGTTATCCCTCTGTTAGCTGAGTCACATGCCCAGCTCCATGTGATTTCTGATTGGTTAGTTTTTATAAGGATGGGCTCAGGGTTTCAAGAAATGTCAACAGAGGTCAATGCCCATGCTGCCAACTATGTTATACCTCTAGCCAAAACAGTGCTCCTTAGAACAAATGGAAGTGACAAAATCAAGGCAAATCTTCAACTTTGTACCCCAGAGAATGCTTTCTTATATATTCTCCCAATATGTGTACACATTTTTTTAAACAACTTGAGAACTACCATCTCCAGAACCCTGTAATTCCAACACTATGGAGGTGGAGGCAGGACTGCTGAAACTTGCTAGCTACTAGCCTGGTTATAGATCCAGTAAAAGATCCCATCTTAAGGGAGTAAAGTGTGGAGTGATAGACAGGGACACCTGGTGTTTTCCACCTGCACACCTGCATAGACACATGAACATACCCCCCCCCCCCCACACACACTAAAGTAAATGTTGGCCTGCTTCTTATTTTCCATGTACTGTGGACATTCTTGCTCTGTGTGGTGTCAGTAACTGAGCTGTAAGCACAAGTAAGGTGAAAAGCTGCATGGAGTGGCCTACATTTGTGATTCCAGTAAAACAGATGCAGAGGTACGGGGGTCAAGAGCTTAGGGCCAACCTATGCTATACAGCTAGTTCAAGACCAGCTTAGGCTACATGAGACTATCTCAATCAAACAAAAACCGCAGTTGGGAATATAGCATATTTTATACAGCACATGCCTAGCAGGCATCAAGCCATGGTTCCATATAAACTGGGCTTGGCAGTACACACCTGTAATCTCATGACCAGGGAGGTGAGGAAGGCACAGGGGACCAGAAATTCAAAGTCATCTTTGGCTGTACACTAGGCACAGGCCTGCCAAGGTTACATGTAACCCAACTCAAAAATAAAAGCAAAAGTAAGATAATTTAAAATTTTTTAGGTAATAAGCATGTAAGTTTTAAAATATTAAGAACAAAGGCAAAGACTGTACTTTTGGAAGGACTGGCATGCCTGCAAATCTGGGGGCCAGCAGAGGCCTTCCAGAGCCTCTTTAATTTGGGGAAAGTTGGAGGCAGTGGAAGGAAAGTTCTGGAGAACTCTAGAAACCCTGCCATGGGAGCTAGAGCTGGACTGCGGCCCTAATGGGCGTCTTTCATTCTCATTACCCCCATTAGTGCTTTATTGTATTAGTTATAGCTAATTTACATTTTACTGAAGCATTGAAAACAGATTGCAGATGTTTGGAAACAGATGTTATCCTAATGTTAAGGCAAGACCATGAATATTTATGATGGTTATTGCCTGGATCAAATTACCTCGCTTAAACAGGGAGGCAGGCGTGTTCTGACAACATTGGCCAGCACCTGGGGAGGGAAGACAGGCGAGTATTGAGGAATTTTGGGGCACACTTCAATTTTCCTTTATGAGGGGGTCAATTTTTTTCTTCTGCCTTTCAGGGAACAGTGGTTGATTGTTACGTTTATGGGATGTTTTGAGCAGTCAGTGGCCAGCTCCAGAGGTCCCAGCTGGGTTTTTCCATGCTCTCCTTGCAGAAGGGCCTGGCAAGCCTTCATCTGACCTATGCGACTATGGATGCTGCCCAGGATGCAGGGGAGAGCTGAGTTTCTCTGTGCTGACCTGCCAGGGGCAACCCAAAGGAATCAGGCAGACTCACTGCCAAAAAGACCTCTCTCTCTCTCTCTCTCTCTCTCTCTCTCTCTCTCCTCCTCCTCTTCCTCCTCCTCTCTCTCCTCCTCTTCCTCCTCCTCTTCCTCCTCCTCTTCCTCCTCCTCCTCCTCCTCCTCCTCCTCCTCCTTCTTCTTCTCCCTACCCCTTTCTCTTTCTATCCTTTTTGTGTTGAAACAGTCTCATGTAACCCAGGCTGACTTCAGACTCACTATGCAGCCAGGGATGGCCTTGAACTCCTGATCTTCCTGCCTCCACTTCCCAAATGCTGAGATTACAGGAGTATGCCATCATATATAACCATGCCTTCCATATGCCATGCTGAGGATACAGCCCAGGGTTTCGTGTGTGCCAGGCAAGCAACTATTCTGCTGGCTGACTTAGATCTCAAGCCCCCAAGAAAGGCCTTCTCTTACCACCCACACTGGCAGCTGTCAAAATGCCAGGTATGGAGCTGTCCTTTTGCTGTTATAGAAGATCCTGCCTTGAATTTAGGACCAGTAGGGAGGATTCTTTGTTGACTATAATGGGTAGAGTAATGCTTGACCTAGGTTCTTTCTTAGAGTTCTCTTGTCCTGTTGGTCCCTGTCATATGACTTTTCTTATGAACAAATACCTACTGACTCCAGATGGGACACTGAGCACAGACAGAAGAATTTTCCAAGGCCACATTAGTGAGTTAGCTAGTTGTGGCGTTACTCATTGGAACATGGTGGGGAGAGGTCATCTACCAGAACACAGATGACTCAAAAGCAGTTGTTTCACCAATAAGCCCAGCCAGCATGGGTGAAGATTCACAAAAGCTGTAGAGCTCCCTTCATAAGTTGCAGACTGATTGAGGTCAGATGTCTCCTCTCCCCAGTGCTTATGTAACTTTGAGGAGGGATTTGTAGGTCTTGTAAGACTCAGGAACTTCCTGAGTCTTGTAACATTAGTCCATTTCCTTTGGTGTTTAGTTGTTTGGGTGTTTTGTTTGTTTGTTTTGTTTGTTTGTTTGTTTTTTGCCAACTAGATACAATCTGGAACCATCTGGAAAGAGAGAAACTCATCTGGGAAAGTGTGTCCCATCAGCTTGGCCTGTAAGTCAGTCTGTGGTCATTTTCCTGGTTAACAATTGATGTGGGCGGGCACAGCCCACTGTGAGTGGTGCCATCCCTTGGACAGGTGGTCTGGAGTTGTTTAAAAAAAAAAAAGCAAGCTGAGTGAGTTATGGAGATCATGCCAGTAAGCAGCAATCTTCCATGGTCTCTGTTCAGTTCCTGCCTCCAGGTTCCTGCCTTGAGTTCCTCCCCTGACTTCCCTCAGTGGTCTGGATGGGCCAGCCTTTTCTTTTTTTGATGATTTATTCATTTTTATTTATGTGTATGTTTGTGTGCCTACATAAGTTTATGTGTACCATAGCCATGCAGGTCCCTTTGGAGGCCAGAGGGCACCCCTCCCCTCAACTGGAGTTACAGACAGTTGTGAGCTGCCTGATGTAGGTTCTGGGAACTGAACCCAGCTCCTCTGGAAACTCTCTTGAGTCCCAAGCCCTTCCTTACTGCTATTGATTTTGGTCATGGTGCTTATCCCAGCAACACAAAGCAAACTAGACCATTTCCTGAGTCTTAGCAGACCTCCAGTATGGAATGTTTTCATTCCTAAGAAATTGCTTTACAACTATCCCCTCTCCCAGCATTTATTATCAGTTGATATTTTTAGTGGGCCTGTTTGCCGATGGTCAGCTGCTGCTGCCTTTTACCCTCCCATCTTGGCTCCCTGCTTCTAGGTGGTTAGAGCCTGAGACAGCCAGGCTCTCAGGAAGTGGGAGGAAGATGGGGGTTGGCACTTTTCAGCAGCCTTCAAGGGAGCAGGCTGATGGCTTTTATCCTCCTACCGGTCTCTTTCTCTTTCTTCTGGGGCAATCTTCTCAGTCAGTTTCTTGCTTGGGCCTTGCTCCAGGCTGGCTTCTGGGGCAACTGTAGCAGGTATATGCAACATGAATGTTTGTCACCTATAAAGGTCATAGTAAGAGAAATAAACCATCAAGTTATAAAATCAATCAATCAATCAATCAATCATCAGTCAGTCAGTCAGTCAATCAATTAAGAATGAACTAGGCTGATAACTCATATACTCACAAAAAAATCCAAAGTAATTTCATAGTGTTTTAAGAAAGTTTACAATTTTTTATTGGGTTTCATCCATAGCCCTAAGTCCATAGGCTGCAGGTTGGATGAGCCTGAAACATATGGAGAGCCCTTCTGGATTATTTCCTCACCCGGCATTTGGGAGACAGATGCTGTGTGTCTGAGAAATCCACGAGTAGGCAGACAGACAGTTTCAGGAGCAGAGGGATAGGCACCAAAGGAAGGAAGATGAGCTAATAGGCAGCTGCTAGCTGCACCTGTGGATCCTCTGTAGCATCCCTAACGTGCTCCACCGTGTCTGGGAACCATCCCATCTCAGCACAGCCCTTCCAGGTGGGTACCAGAAAGCCCGTCTCCTTCCAAAGGAAAGGCGGAGTGAGTCACTCAGAACGTGTTTGATGTAACCAAATTTCTGATATGTGTACATTTGTGTGTGGTATTGTGTACAACATGCATGCAGACACCATATCAGGTTTCATTGTAGATTGCTCTCCAATTTATTTGGGGTTGCGGGGCAGGACTTCTCACTGAGCCTGGATCATCTGGATTGGCTGGCCAATGAGTTCCAAGGATCAGCCTGACTCTGCCCACCCTGTCCTTCCCTCCACCTTGCTTATACTGGGCTCTGGGGATCTGACACCATAGCCTCATGCTTGCACAGGATTCATGGACTAAGCCACCTCCCTGAACTTTAATTCAATCAGTTTTTATCAAGAGTCCTCTAGGGTGGTCTGTGTTGGGCTTAGGGATTCTGGGTCAGCCAGTGAGTAAGATCTCTGACCTCATAGTCAGATGTGAAAATCCAGGCACACCTTGGGTAGTCTAATGGAGTGACTCAGGACCTCCTGTGGGTAGCTGCATCCACAGATGCTCAAGTCTCAAGTCCCTTAGAGAAAACAGTGCAACGATTGCTTTAAAAACTTAGGAACATGCTTAGGTTATAGTACCTGACACGCGAATGCCAGAGGAACACTTCTCATGCTGTGATATCCGGGAACGGTGACAAGCACAAGTCCAAGTCTCCGCATGCTCATTCTGGACAGTCACTTTTGTTTTATTGTCTGTCTGTCTGTCTGTCTGTCTGTCTGTCTGTCATCTGTCTGTCTGTCTCTATATTCTGGTTGGTTGAATCAAAGGGAGCAGGACCTGAAGGTATGGGCAGCCAATTGCATATGCATGTAGCCCAGTTGGTACAGTGCTAACCGAGCATGCAGGAGACCCTGGTTCCAGTTGTAGCACTGCAGAAGTCAGGTGTGGTGACACATTGCATAACCCAGGTGTGGTGACACATACTTGTAGTCCCAGAACCTGGAGGTAGAGGCAGGGGATCAGCCGCTCACTCACTTTTGCCTGTAAAGTGACTTTGAGAGCAGCCTGGGCTACAAGAGAAATTTGGATCTTAAGGAAACAATAAAATAAAGTAACAATGGTCACACATGGGGCTGGAGAGAAGGTTCAGAGATTAGGATCATTTGCTGCCCTTCAGAGGTCAGAGGTTCAGTTCCCAGCACCCACGTGGTAGTTCACAGCCATTGGCAACTCCAGTTCTCTGGGATCTGATTTCTTCTTCTAGTCTCCTCAGGTAACACACACACACACACACACACACACACACACACACACACACATACATGTATAACATACACATAATAAAAAGTAAATATTTTTAAATGGACATGTGATTATAATAGGTATGATACATACCGGGAGATGTAAGATGAATTCTCTGTAGGGCTGCTGTGAGAATTCACAGTCTGGGTGTGTGATATTTGTTCTGAGAGTGAAGGAGGAGGGGTACACACAGAGGGAGTAAGAACGAAGGCACTGGGATACCCCAGAGTCCCAGATAAAGACCCTCAAGATGTTATAGGGAGCTTTGAGGACAACATGACTGGAGAGGTAACAGCAGGACCAGGCCACATAGGACTTTAACCTGCTAGGTCAGATGGCCAGAGCTGAGCTAATGGTCTGCCTCCTGCATCTGAAGACAGGCAGGGTTCTGGGGCAAAACTGTGGATAGCAAGGGGAGTGCATCTCTGTGGTTCAAGTCAGCATGACTCGGCGTCACTTAGCATGTCTTCTACACTTCTACCTGGACAAAAATCTTCACAGGGGTTTCCAGGGAAGGCCTGAGGAGATACCCATCCCCCTCCCTACATGTGTGATTTCTTATGAATCTGGCTCATGTGTGATTTCTTACAACTCCTCCTATACAAGCCTGGATGGTCAGGCAGAAAAGGCATCAGACAGATGAAGATGCAAGGAACTGACACGTGATATAACCATGGCTTGCCGTGCCTATACCAGATCATGCCGAGAGCCCCTGCTTACCCTCCCCTACCACTCCTGGCCTTCCTCTGCCTGGGAAAGCAGACAGATAACTGACCAGAGCTCTCTTGGAAGGAGATAAGGAGGACGTTTGATGTTTTGATTGTTTCGGGCAGCCAATCTGTCCAAGAGATAAGTATCTTGCTTAGACATAAACAGAAGCTTTGGTAGATGATCCCTTTAGAACAGTCCAGTGTCTTTGCTCCAAGAGTCCTGCTCTGGACCAGGCCCTAGGACAGGAGGGCCGCAGGTGCTTGGGGAAATACCAGCAGCGTCTGCTGGAGGAGCAGTGTCCGGGTTTCTCTCAGCTTGCACCACTAGAAAGCAACTGTTCCCTCTGCAGATGAAACAGCCAGAGGGCTGAGTCCAGGAATTTCATGTCAGTCAGGCAAATGAGATAGATGGCTTGTACGGTGTCATTCCTAGCTGCATATGGCTACTAGCCCAACTCAGCAGGGAAAGGGTGCCCACTGACAACGTGCCTATAGAGTTTGCTGCGAGTCCAAGTTCTGTGTTCTAGCTTGTATTTTCCTAGTGGGCTGTTGTCTGAAGTCTATGGTACAAGGTAGTGGAGTGGCCTGCAAGCAATCCTGAAAGCTTGGCAAATATATCCTTAATCGGTTTTTCACAAGTCATTATTATTTGTTGACTAGCACTTGTGAATCCAAGTACTTGCTAAGATTTCCTTGTGAACCTCAAATCACTCCAAGGTGTGTGTGTGTGTGTGTGTGTGTGTGTGTGTGTGTGTGTTCACTTTCAGACACAGTCATTGAGGGGTGAAATCTGAGGCCTCCTGTGGGTGTGGTGCTAGCAGAGCCACAGAGCAAGGCAACCCTTTGCTTCCTGGTTCTGACCAGCAGGACAGAGCTGTGAGCAGTGGTCCCTTTCAAAGTCTGTGCAGTGCTAACTTTTTCATATTTGCAAGCCCATTTCCGCTTACACGTGTGTGTAGTGAGCATCCGTTTGCTCACTACATATGTGGATGCATGTGTGTGAGCATACACGCAGAGGTCCAAGGTTAACATCAGGTATATTGCTCTGCACCATGTGTGTTGAGGCAGGGTTTCTCAACAACCCACAGCTTGCTGCTTTGTTAGTCTGCCCTGGCCAGCTTGCTCAGGGAACCCACTGCTTTCTCTCATGGGTTGCCATGTTCATCTGGCTTTTGAACGGGTTCTAGGAACCTGAACTCTGGTCCTCACATTGGTGCCCCAAGCACTCTACCTGCTGAAGCATCCCCTGAACTCTAGGGACTTTTAAAGTTGGAGATTTCACTATTGAAAATGACTCAGTAGGAGAACACCTTACTGGCATGCAGGAAGTCCCAGGTTTAATCCCTAATAAATTTTTTAAAAGTAAATATCAATAAAACAGCTTCAAACCCAGCATCAAACAATGTGCAGCGTTTCCATGCACTTGAAGGTTGTGATGGGAAAAATCCAAGCACTAGGTAAAACTCCTCTGCTTATATCTGCACACAACTGTACCCGAAGTTTCTGGAGACTAAGCTCAAATCATCTTGCTGGCACAGCTAACTCTTCACGGGCTGAGCCGGCTCCCCAGCCCCAATCCTAAATGAATCCTAAATGTCACCTCTAAGTAATGGACACAACGCACTTTCTCAGGTATGCAAGCCCTGTGTGCACAGCCACCTACACCCACAGAAGGTGACACAACAGAGGGCCAGGTCAATCACCAGCAATCACTGTTCTTTTGCTGGGGTGTGTACACTCTGAAGACCCCAGAGCCTCTCTCCCGAGATCTTGCACTGCAGACAGAAACACCAAGAGACTCTTTTTCTCTTCCTTCAGCAGGCCCAGCTGGTCTGAAATATTAATATAATGCCAAAAGCATGAGACTTCTGGAGAAGGCAGCCATCAGGATCTGAATCATAGATGTAAACAAACAAACAAACACACAAAAACTATGCAAAACCAATGGGGAGTTTGCTCAGGCAAGGACATGTAGCTTTATCTGAGCTGACTTTCATACAGACATCCACAGAATAGACTTAAGAGATTGGTGGGTTTTGCTTGTTTTGAAAAAAATTTTTTAGGAATAAAAACGGTTGTTTAAAGTGGACTGGAGTGTTTAGAAAGGACACAAAGAGCTGGTTTCACTGCGCTTTTGAGCTTCTCCAGTTGATGACTCTGAGCAGGTTAACTACTACAGTGGGCTCTACCTCATCTCTGTAAACTCAGGACAGCAAGTCCAGTGTTGGGGTGACTGTGAGCATTGCAGGAGCTTATCAGAGAGTATTTTCCCCAATAGTACTTTCCTGGATTTGCACCTGAGAGTTGTGTATAGTCTGGTGTGGGGAAGAGTGGTGTAGTGTGGTATGGATAGTGTGGTGTGGTGTGGTGTGGCGTGGGGTGCTGTGGTGTGGAGTGGGGTAATGTGGTATGGTGTGGTGTGGTGTAGTATAGTGTGGTGTGGTGTGGCGTGGGGTGCTGTGGTGTGGAGTGGGGTAGTGTGGTGTGGTGTGCTGTAGGGTGGGGTGGGGTGGTGTGATGTGGGCTGCGGTGGCATGTGTGTGTACCTGTGCTTGTTTGAGCACATGTACTTATGGATGTGTTTCTGTGGAGGCTAGAGGACAACCTCAACCTCAGGCACTCTCCATCTTTTTGTTAGAGATAGAGTCTCTCTGTGCTGGGGACTTCTAAGCTGGCTAGACTAACTGAGTCATGAGAATCTGCTTGCCCAGCACTGGAATTACAGGCACCACCTGCTATGCCTGGAAGTTGAACTCAGGTCCTGATGCTTGCAAGGCAAGCACTTTACTGATTGTGCCCCGTGTCCACAGCCCTCTCACTTCTTCCTACCTCTGTAGAGCAGTTACGGTCCCTCTTTGGACCAGCTTCTCCTACTGTGTATGGTATTTAATCTGGCTGACAGTGCTAAATGGGCAGTTCAAAACCATCAACATCATTCATATGTCTAGGGGTCAGATGCCTTCAAGGCCAGCCACATTTATCCGTGTGTCTGTTCTCAGACAAGCCAGTGGGGGCCAGATGGGTCCTAGTAAGGGACAGAGGTGACCAGGCAGTCATGGGCATTTCTGCCACCTGCATCAGGAAGGGTGATTGGATGAATCCTACCCATGGATGCTCACATGTATATCAGTTACCTCGTAACAGAAATATCCTGAATCAGGAGCGAGTATCATACGGCTAAGGCATAGACAAAAAAAAAGTTCCAGCAAGTTGAAACCTCTAAGATTCTCCCACAGCTATTGGCACAGCATCTATTGTGGGGAGAGGACACTGTCTTTGATGGAGTTGCCTTCAGGCCATGCAGGGCCTCTACTGGTTTGGGTGAATCATCACCCAGACTGGGGTGGACCTTCCAGTGATGCAGCTGCCTTTGAGTCATTCACATTCCCATGAGTACCTGGATAAACTCACTAGTTCTCTAGGCTAGATCTGGTATAATCATTTCTTCTGTAAGTTACTAGGACTCTAACTGGGGTGAACAGTCATTTGTTCATGTCACCCCAGGAAAAGTCAAACAGCTTTCTGCTTATTTCTTTTTCTGAAAGTCAGGGTTCCTGGTTGGGGCTGTGGTTGCTGAATTCTTTTAATTGATTGATCGATTTTCTTTTATACATGCATGTATTTTATTTTTATCAAACTACTCTTACTCCTCTAACGCCAGTTAGTTCCTCCTGAGTCCCTTCCCCCACCCTGTCCCAGCTCTCCCACTTTCAGTGTTCTCTAGTTAGCTATAGTTCTTCCCCAGGGCAAAGCTTCCCTGCTTCCATGTTGGATTGCCTATCATTGCCATCATTGCTCAGGTCTTGTTTAGGCAGCCCTGTTGGCCAGTCTTCATGGGTGTAGCTTCTTGGACATATCTGGAGTACACAATCTCATGGTAAATTTCCTGTTAATCTGGATCGCACGTGTGAGTGTGTGTGTGTGTGTGTGTGTGTGTGTGTGTGTGTGTGTGTGTTCTACTGTGTTTAGCTATTATTGCCTGTGTGAATAGGTATGTTGAGCTGTCCTCTGTAGTAGCATGGATAGCTAACCAGGGTCCAGATCTCTGAAAAAACCAACTCTCTCCCAACTGCCATTGACTCTCTGCATCGTCTCAATTTGGAGTGCAGCTTTGTGAGCTCCCACCCATGCTGGAATGTTGGCTGGATTGCTCTTGTGCAGGCAGCCTATAACAGTTCAGAGCTCACCAGAGCAGTTGTTGTCATGTCCAGAAGACGCTGTTGTGTTGCTGTCCTTCACAATCTCGGGCTCTCTTCCTTCACAGTCTAGGTGGCTGGTGATACAGATGTCCCATTTGGGGATGACTTCTCCATAGTAACTTATTCTATATACTTTGATCTTTTGTGGCTCTCTGGATTAGCTTCCATCCACTGCAAAAAGAGGTTGCTGATTTCTGGGCAGATCTTTTATGCTGCTAAATGGCCTCTGCTTTATTCCTGAGTGGAGTCAATCAAAAGCCAGCCAATTTGCAGTCATCTCTGCCATGATACTTCCTTCTAAGCTCCTTCTTAAGGATACAGCTCCTTCCAGGTTACATTTGCTCATATGTAAATGGAATCATCTTGAATATGGCCCTCACCACTCTCCAAGGGCTTCCAGGAAGGACAGTTCTAGGGGTTGAATGGCATGTTAATTCTGATCCACAAATTAATTTTGTCTCTCTGTATATTAAGGGTGTGAAAGACTTATTTAATTTGAAATAAATGTAATTATAGAAATGAATGGGCTATCAAAAATTTAAACATATGATCCATCAATATTGGCATGACGTGAGTGGCTGGTTATTCTAAATAAAATGGGTCTTTGGCAATATGGAATTATATCCCCCCCAGCCCCCCGCAGTGTGTCTCATTTCATCTTGATGTCTGGGCTAATGCTAAATTACAATCCTTAATTTCCAGATCAGAGCTTAATTTCTAACTAGGAGGTTAACATGAATAGCCCTCCAGCTGTGGGGCTTCTGGAAGCTCTCAGCAAGAGGGACTCGAAGGTAGAATAAATCTATCTTTGCACAGGCTAGTGCTGGATGCAAGGGTGGCGGCTGGTATGTGTTGGGGACCAGGTGTTTCTAGGTCCCATGTCTGTGGAGTCTGAGCTTCAGGCAGTGGGGAGGAGACAATAAGACCCCCTCACAGACACCTGTGTGCTGATGAACAGGATCAGCTACTGTGTCCTTCAGCCTGTATCAGCCAGTCATGGAGGGCACTTATCCATTACACTGGCCCTTCCTTTGAATTAGGACCCTAATTCAAGAGGTGACTAAGAGATGCAACTTTCTCAATGTGATCTATGGGAAAAACACTGCAGAGCAGCTGAGGAGATGGTTCAGTAGGTAAAGTGGTTGGCATGAAGCATGAGAACCTCAGTTCAATCCTCAGGTACCCATGTAACAAAAATTCATGTATGGTGGCGCATGCTTATAATTCCAACACTGGGCAGGTGGAGACAGGAAGATCCCTAGTGCTTTCTGGCCAGCCAGCATAGCCAAATCTGAGTTCTATATACCAGTGAGATATCTCTCCTCTCAAAAGTAAGGTGGGCAGCACCTGAGGAATGACAAGACACAAGGCTCTGTGCATATATGTGCATGCATACCTGTGGTGAGATCGGTGCCAACATGTTCACGCAGGACTGGACAACTGAGCTGGGCATCAAACATGTGCTGCTGACCAAGCCTGGCAAGGCATCTAATGCAGTGTCTGCACTCAACCAGGAGGCAGGCTGCCTGCTTTTGGAGAACTACGAAGGTACACGCCAGGCCCTCAGATACATGAGGGTCAGATAGCACTGCACAGGAGGACTCTACAGTGGTATCATTGACCCCATGATCCTGGGTGACCCAGGAAATGCTGAAGATCCCAAGAAGTGTGCAGGCAAGCAAGATGAGAAGCTGGCAGCCAAGAAAAGGTTGGACAAGAAGTGAGCACTGGAGAGTCTGTGTTGGGCTCTTCTCCATTCTTCCTTCCTTCTGTTCTGTCCCCTCCCACTCTGTCTCTAAGCTATTTAAATTATGGCTCTGGCTTGGGGGCGTGGGGAGGCACCAGAGTCTGGTTTTCTAAATAAAGTTGGAAGAGAAAAGGAGGACAAGGAGGAAGAGGTGGGAGAGTGAAATTCTAGATGAGAACGGGCCTCCTGTGCTGGCAGCAGTGTGCGTTTTTCCTGTCTGACACACGATTGGCACATCCAGGGCAGAAGTAGGTGAGACAGTGACACTCAGGATGGAGAGCAATTGGTTCCATGGATGCAGGACTCATTTGACCCTTGAAAAACTGAATGACACACCAGAAAGATGAGAGCACTTCCAGTGATGGAAAATCTGCATCTTACTTGCGGTATTGGTTGTACAGGTGTAGACTCCCTCAAATGGCAGATGTAAGACTTCAGATCTATATGGCTGGTCATCAGTGAATTCTACCAGAAGCAAAGGCATGCAAATGACCAAATCAAACCATAATGACAGCACATGGAAGCCAGAGAATGTTCCCAGTCTTTTGAGCACTGGGCTCTAGGTAAACTGAACTGTTTCCATCAGTGAAGAAAACTCAGAGAGAGATAAGTTGGGAGAAAACTATGAACTCCTTGTATGCATGTTTAATTTGAGGTATGATAACTGAGAAACCTGCCAGTCAGATAGCTTCATGTTTTGTTTTGAGAGAAAGAGAGAGAGAGGGAGAGAGAGAGAGAGAGAGAGAGAGAGAGAGAGAGAGAGAGAGAGAGAGAGAAAGAAAGAATGAAGTTGGGTGATTTGGGAGAAATTGGGAGAGGGGAAAGAATATGATCAAAGTATGTTATATGGAAGAACATTTAAATAAAAAGTGTGGACAGCACATTCTATGGGCTGAGGTCTCAAAATAAAAAGAAGAATATAAGCTAGGCACCGACACTCATCTTTATATGGCAGTTTGAATGAGAATGCCACCCCAAGACTCATATGTTTGAATATTTAGTCCACAGTTGGTGAAACTCTTTGGGAAGGATGAGGACATATGGCCTTGTTGGAAGAGGTTTGTCACTAGGGGGAACCTTAGAGGTTTCAAAAGATGCACACGATTCCCAGTCTCTCTCTCTCTCTCTCTCTCTCTCTCTCTCTCTCTCTCTCTCTCTCAATCTGCATCATGATTCCCAATCAAGATGTGAACTATCTTGCTCTACCATTATAGACTCTAACACTCTGAAATCATAAGCCTCAAATTAGATGCTTTCTTTTATATATTGCCTTGGGCATGATATTTTATCATAGCTCTGTGATGGTTACCAGGATCCACTTGATCAGATCCTGAATTCTAAGAGACAACCCTCTGGGCATGTCTGTGAGGAATAACTTAGATTAAGTGAATGCAGTGGGATGATTCACATTAGCTGTCAGTGGCAGCATCCATTGGTCCGGGGTCCTAGACTGAATAAAAAGGAGAAAGGTTGCTGAACACCAGCATTCATCTCTTCCTGCTTGCTGACTGTCATGTAACCAGCTCCTCACACTGATGCTGCCATGCCTTCCCACCGTGACCGACTGTGTACCCTTAGACTTTGAGCCAAAACAAGCCATTCTTCTTTTTTTAAGTTATCCCTGTCAGGGTATTTTATCACAGCAGCATGAACAAAAAATAACTAATAAAGTTCCTAAGAGCCTCTGGCCATAAGATTTTTGCCAACTGGTCTACCCAGAACCTTGCTTCTTTTTAAAGATGTGGTCAATGTAGACTATCAATCAATTCTCAGTGAACTCAGGGGCAAAAGTTCCACAAGCCTGTCCAATGTCTACATGTTGTCCACGAGGCAGGCATAGCCTTTTTGCGTGAAGAACACTAAACAGCCCTGTGCTCAGGGCTGTTTTAAAGACCTGAAGCACCACAGCTAGCAGAAAAATGCAAAAGTGAACTATGAGGATACTTGTTTGTAGGCAAACAAGAGGGTCTTGTTCTGCTTCAAGAGGAAACATGCTCTTCTTGTGATTCAAGTTTTTTTTTCCACTGATGTGTACGTTGGCAAAGGACCACCAAAGCATCATGGGTATTGGTGGTGAAACAGGAATGTCAGTGAGGAGAGCCAGTGAGAGATTTGATCTTTAAAAAAATGTTAACAAACAAAACAAGGGGGGAGAGCCCTGTGGAAAAGCAGCCAAGGTTGCCTTCTACCCTCTACATAGGTCCAAGCACACACATATAAGTGTACCCATGACACACACACAAGTTGGACATAGTGGGACATGCTTGTCATCCTAACACTTGAGATACAACAGGCAGGAGGATCAGGAGTTCAAGGACAAACTGGGCTACATGAGACCTTGTCTCAACAAACAAACAAAACCCAGGCAGCTAAAACAACCCCAAACCTCATGTGTGTATTTTCTTAATCCTGGAGGCTAATGAAGTCCGAACTCATTTCCACTGGGCTAAATATGTCAGCAAGACTGATTCTTTCTGGAGGAACTAGAAGGCTCCAGAGAAGAACACAGTCCTCACCTTGTCTGGAGGCCACCTTTCTTCTTTGGCCAGTGATCCTGCTATAATATAGACCTTCAATGGCCCCCTGCCCCAAAGGCTGTGATAAAGGTCTGTAGCGTTCCTAGAATTATGCTATTGGGAAGTGGTAGGAAGCTTAGAAGTGGGAGCCTTAGGGAAGGTTTTAGGTCAGTGGAGCAAGCTCTTAAACAGGATTGTGTGATCCCAGGCTGTTTCTTTCTTTTGCTTTAGTGTCTCCCTTGCCTGTGTTCTTCCCATGATATAGGTTGCTTCTCTATAGTTGCAAAAGCCATGGAGCCAACAGACAATAGGCTTGAACAGCTCTTGTGAGCCCAAACAAACCTTTTCTCTTTGTAAGTTGATTGTGTCAAGTGTCTGTTAGAGTCACAGAGAGCTGACTAACACAGGCTTCTCTCTCTCATCACTTCAATGACTTGTTTCTGCTGCCCCATCTCTAGACACCCCATCTCACTCTGTCATCCTTCCTTCCTCTCAGAAGGACGTGTGTTAGGACAGCGACAGCCGATCTAGTTAATCCAAGATGCTGTCTCCAAAAGGTCTCTCATTGTCTTGAAACTCATCAAGTAGGCCAATGTGTCCCAGGGATCTACCTGTCTCTGCAGGAATTTCAAGCCTACATCTCATTCCTGGTTTCAGAGTCCTTCTTTTACATATGGTAATGCTCACTGGTGAGTAGGAGATGGGTGACTGGGAGAGAATAACTAGTGATCTTACCTGTGTGGCAGTGGGAGGTGTCTGTGTGTATACCTGAGCACACACACAGAGATGGGGGAGGGGCTTAGGAGGCCACTTGGTTTGCAAGTTGCTTGCCACAGCATGAGCATGAGGACCTGAATTCAAGCCCCAGGATCCATGTAAAAACTGGGCATGGTGGCACGTAGCTCTCACCCTGGTGCTGGGGATGCAGAGACGAGAGGATCCCCAGGGCATCCTGACCAGCCAGCCAGTTTAGCCAGATGAACAAGCTCCAGGTTCAGTGAGAGACTTTATCTCAAAAAATAAAATGGAGCCCTGAAGACATGGCTCAGTGGGTAAGGGCACTTGCCTGGCAACCCGAGTTCCATCCCTAGAACCCGTGTGCAGGTGGAAATAGAAAACTTACTTCACAAAGTTGACGTCAACATACAGTGTGGCAAATGTCATAAACACAGATACACACAATCAGTCAATCAATCTCCCTTGGGTTGGCTACCCATCCTGTTTCTGCTTGAACTAGTCCTTGACCACAGCAGTTATGAGGTGGTGGCTCCCAGCTCAGGTGCACATCCTGCCTTTTCCAGACAACATTACACATTCCGTTATAGAGAAGACACCCTCACCTCCATTTAGTTACTTATTTGTTTGCATTTTTGCTATTTACAGAAACTATGAAGTATCAGGCTTCTCGCCTTGTACCTATTTACATTTTAAAGTTAATTATTACTAGTAAGCATGTGTGTTATATGTTTATATACACAAGTACATACCACAGAGCGTGCGTGGAGGTCAGAGGCCAACTTTATGGGAGCTGATTCTCTCCTTTCACCTTTACATGAGTCCTGGGTATCGAACTCAGGAAGCCAGGCCTGTGTGGCAAGCACCTGTACCTATTGAGCTGTTTCGTTGGCCCCTACTGACATTTGAACCAAAGAGTTCTTTGCTTTGGAAATGGTCTGGTCACTGAGTTCTTTGTTATTCTTCCTGGGTGCCAATAGCCTATTTTCTTTCCAGTTCAAACTAAATATGGGCATTGCCACTGTACCCTAAAGAGATGTGGGGATTCTTGTTTGTTCTGATTTTGTTCATTCATTTTCAGGCTTGGGTCTCTAATTTGGCCAGCAGGAGCCCTTTAGAGTGCCCTCTAGCCCTCATAGAGGCCTCTTCAATTTTTTTCAACCCTTCCTCACTTCCTGAACCAACAATACATTCTAGGCCTAGTGTGCTGGCTAGTTTCATGTCAACCTGACCCAGGCTAAAGTCATTTGAGAGGAGGGAACCTCAATATAGAAAATGTTTCCATAAGATCAGACTGTAGGCAAGCCTGTAAGGCATTTTCTTAATTAGTGATTGATGGGGGAGAGCCCAGCCCATTGTGTGTGGAGCCATCCCTAGGTTGGCGGTCCTGGATTCTGTACAGAAGCAGGTTGAGCAAGCCATAATGAGCAAGCTAATAAACAGCCCTCCTCCATGGCTTCTGCATCAACTTCTGCTTTTAGGTTCCAGCCTGGTTTGAGTTCCTGCTTTAGCATCCCCTCAATGGACAGGAAACAAGTAAGTCAGATAAACCCTTTCCTCCTGCTTCTGTCATGGTGGTTCACCACAGCAGTAGTAACCCTAACTAGGACACTTAGTCCATAGTTTCCTTGCTCATCCTTGGCCACGGCCACTTGTCAATAGACTGACTCAGCCATATTAACAAAGCTGTGTGGGATGTAAAATGGAGTGTGTGTGTGTGTGTGTGTGTGTGTGTGTGTGTGTGTGCAGATCAGAGGTTAAGTGTCATACCTTAGGTGCTGTCTACTTGTTGTTTTTTTCCTGACCGAGTCGCTTGCTGGCCTGGAACCCCTCAGGTATGCTGGGCTGGCCGGCCAGTGAGTATCAGAGATCCATGTCTCCTCCTTTTATTTTTTTAACATGAGTGTGTGGGGTTGAACTCAGATCCTCACGCTCGCAAGGCAAGCACTTTACTAACTGAGCCATCGTCCTAGTCCAAAGAAAGGATCTTAAAGTACAGAGAAGAAGCATGCTCAGTACTGACCTGTCCACCCCTCCTGTCTCACCGCACATCCTACTTCTGCTCCTGCTTCTTGCCTGTGTCAGACCCCTCTTCTTAGGAGGGCAGCAGCAGGAGCCATGCCTGGCAGAAGCGGTAAGCTCGGAAGCAGAGCATTTAGTGCTTCTATTTTAGGGTTGATTCAAGCTCCATGGGTTAAAATCCCCCTCCTTCATAATGGGAAGGAGTCCCGTAAAATTATTGGTAAATTCCACTTGCAAATTTAGCATGTATATGAGACAGTATGACTCTACTTATGAGATCTCTCTCTTTCTCACTTTTGTGGGTTGGTACATAGGTTCAGGCATGTATGTATGTGTGCATGAACATGTAGAGGCAGGAGGATAACCTTGGATGTCATTCCTGAGACACTATCCACTTTGTGGTTATTATTAGTATTATTATTTTACATTGTGTGTGTGTTGGCCATAGCATGTGTGGGAAGGTCAGAGGACAACTTAAAGGAGTTGATTCTGTCCATTTATCAGTAGATTCTGGGGACTGGACTCAGATTGCTGGCTTCACTGCAATTAACTTTACTCACTGAGACATTTTGTTTGCCCCTTAAAATTGTTTAAAATTTTTCATTAGTGTGTGTGCGCACATGCACATGCCTGTGTGTGTGCATACATGCGTGTACATACATGTGTGCACATGTGTGTGCATGCATATGTGTGCCTGTGTGTGTGCATGCATGTGTGTGTGTGCACATGTGTGTGCCAGCCACAGTTTATTTGTAGAGATTCAAGGGCAGCTTTCAGGACACAGTCCTCTCCTTTCACTACAGGATCCAGGGCTCAAACTCTAGAGACCCCCCTCCCCCTCCCCCTTGCCCCCGTCTTGCACCACAGTGCATTGACTCCTGAGATGTTGCCATCTTACGTTTGCATGAGACAGGGCTTCATTAGCTTGAAGTTCACCTAGCAGGCTAGGCTGGCTAGCTGGCAAGCCCCAGGGATCCACTCCTCTGCCTCCCCAGCTCTGGGATCACAAGTGTACATTTCCAAGTGGGTTCTGGGGATCTAACTTTGGTTCTTATGCTTACAAGCAAATACTTTACCGAGTGAACCTTCTGCACCCAGGCCTGCCTTTCATTGTTTAGAGACAAGATCCCTTGTAGCTCAGGCTGGCTTTGAATTTGCTGCATAGCTAAGGTTGGTCTTGAACTCCTATCCTCTGGTCTCAGCCTCCCAAGTGCTCAGTTCTTGTCCTGTGACCTCAAACACACTGGAAGCCCCAAGGCAAGCCTCAAGCTGAGGCCCTATCAGGCCGATGCTGACTGCTTCATGCTGTTCTGGAGCCTCTGGGTGCTCACGGCTGCTTGGCCTAACTCTGCCTTACATCTTGTTCCCACCCACTGAGCTTTCATGCCTGCAGTGAGGCAGGCTGGTGGTCCCAGTGCTCAAGCCATGGGAGATTTAATCTGCTTTATTGAATTTTCAGATTCTCAAATCAATAGCTATAATAATGCCCAGCAGACAGAAAATCCCGCTCCAGGTATTTTTGGCCAACACAGATGATATATACGCACACTGAGTTTCCCTTGACAGCATCAAATAGCTTAATAAGTCTTTAGGAGAAGCAGTCTGTAACCATAGGCAGCTAGCACAGGGCCAGGAAGCCATCCACTGCTGCCTGCCAAGGCCAGGTTCCCAGCGCAGGGAAGGCAGAAAAACCTATGAGGGCATGGGGCTTTATGTGCAGCATGCACGGGTTTGAATAGACTCTGGTGCCCGTTGTCATTTGTAATAACAGTGACAGGATTTTCCGGTGTCACATTGCACATTTATATACAAGCCTGGTTCTGGCACCTGACCTTGGCAATCCTTGGCCACTCCAGGGATGGTCTGGGTGAGACAACTGGGCAGCATTGCTGGCTCATAAGACTCAGAAAGTAAAGGAAACATGCAAGACTCCTCCCTAAGATTATGTACGTATAAACATCGCGGGAGGCAACCTCAGTGGGTGTCTTAGTTAGGGGTTTCTATTCTGTGCTAAAACACCATGACCAAAAGCAACCTGTGGTCTTGATTTCACCTAATAACTCTCAAGTCATGCTCAATCACCGAGGAACCTGGAGGCAGAAACTGAAGCAGAGGCCATGGAGGACTGCTGCTCACTGGTCTGCTCCCCAAGGCTTGCTCAACCACAATCTTATGCAACTCAGGACTGCCTGCTCTGAAGTGGTACCACCAACAATAGGCTGGGCCCTCCCACATCAATCATAAATTAAGAAAATGTACAGCAGGCTTGCCCACAGGCTAATCTGGAGGGGTCTTTTTCTCAATTGTGGTTCTGTCTTCCCAAATGACTCTAGTTTCTGTCAAGTTGACAGAAAACGAGTTACCCCAATTGACTCCTTGTCAAGTTGACACACAAACACGTCAGTGTTAATGCTGGTCTTCCTGCTCGGATATGAAAGTGTCCTGGGACTCAGAAGCCCAGGAACCACAAATCTCTGAGATGGGAAGGTATCCCAACAGAAGTGCATTCTGGGACATGGGAGGTCAGGGACCACACAGCTCTGAGAGGAAGCCTCAGTAGGGGAAGACATCCCTAGCTGAGTTGAGGAGCTGAGGAGCCTCAGCCCTGCTCCATTTCTTTGCTTCTTCCCTTCATTGCTTCTTGGCTTCTTCTGATGACAGAGTCACCCCAGGCAGCAAATCCCATAAAAGA
This sequence comes from Mus musculus, assembly GCF_000001635.26. Classification (NCBI taxonomy): domain Eukaryota; kingdom Metazoa; phylum Chordata; class Mammalia; order Rodentia; family Muridae; genus Mus; species Mus musculus. The sequence goes on from NC_000067.6 coordinate 118,818,427, forward strand.
GATTTATTGGGAGGGTCTAGGGTTTGGAGGGATGAATCCAGGGGTGGTTGCCTCTGCTCCTGGAAGTGGACAGCAAGAAACTGAGACTTTATATAGGGTTTCTTAGAGGGTGGAGCTTTCTAGGCAGCATTTTCCAGGGTGAGGATTGGTGGTATTTCAAGTTCTGAGCTTGGAGGAGCCCAGGGATTGGTGGGTTTTCCTGCTCAGACTTTTCACCTAAAATTAGCATAATCTGGGGAGGGTCCTATTTAGAGGCTAGAGATACCTTTGTGGCAGTTACAGAGGCTGGAATTACCAGTGTGACAATTAAGGAGGCCTGGGGGAGGGGGAGAAAGACCAGAGCATAGCTATATTCAAATCAAAGCAAAACCAAAGTCTAGCTGTGTAAAGCTCTGTGTCAGAGCTTTATGGGACTTATGATCATCTGGGCTCCAAAGACCTTACCACAGCACACAAAGTATGTCTCCTGGGCTCAGACAGTTCCACCCCATTGCTGCTTCTGTCTTTGGTGGTCATGCCATGCTAATGGTATCTCCAAAATGTGGGGTTCTCTGCTGAATCTGGGCTTTCCCAGGACCTCTTTCAGGAACTCTGTCCCTGCCTCACAGTGCCAGGAGTCTTTCAGTCTTGGGTCTTCTATTTCAACTGAGGCTGCGCACTGACCCATGGCATCTCCTAGATTCTCACAGTGCCAAGCTTCAGCTGCTCTTCAGGACCTCTTCATGCCCTGGAAACCAGTTCTAGCTGGGAAACCCTTAGCTACTACAGAGTTGGTCGCCAGCACAAGATACAGGTTTGGGCCCTTCTGGAACACAACTTCTGTGTGCTGAGACTGAGGAAAAACTTGGTAAGAGATTTGGCCTCAAGGATGCCAAGCCTTCAGCTCTGGCTCACCAGTATTGATTGTTCCAGTGTGATGGTTTGTATATTTGGAGGTGTGGCCTTGTTGGAGTAGATGTGTCACTGTGGGCATGGGCTTTAATACCCTAGTCCTAGCAGCCCGGAAGTCAGTATTCTAACAGCCTTCAGGTGAACATGTAGGACTCTCAGCTCTGCCTGCACCATTCCTGCCTGGATGCTGCAGCTCTCCTACCTTGATGATAATGGACTGAACATCTGAATCTGTAAGCCAGCCCCGATTACATGTTGTCCTTTATAAGACTTGCATTGGTGATGGTATCTGTTCACAGCAGTAAAACCCTAAGAGACACAGCAAAGCAAAGGTTTCACTTCAATTGTTCTGGTCTCTTGTTTATCATGGCAGATTCTTCAGTGTAAACTGACCAGAACCACAGATTCTTAATCTCAACATACTGAATGGCTCCAGTAGAGTCTTTAAGAGACTCTCAAAACATCCATCTGAAAATGTGTAGGCTAAGCTTCTATGGTCTGTATGTTCTTAACATTCTTACCTTCTAGAATAGCCTGCTGAGCTCTGAACACTCAAAGGTTTTTTTCAGGGCAAAGTTCAAATACCACCGCAATCCTCCCCAAACACACTGTCATAGCAATACCCAACTCCTGGTACCAAAATTTATACTTTACTTAGTGGTTATGGTGCTGTGATAAAACACCATGCTAAAAGCAAGTTTGGTAGGAAAGGGTTTATTTTTATCTTAGAATTGGGGAACCTGGAGTCAGAAGATGATTCAGAGGCCACGGAGGATTGCTGCTCCCTGGCTTGCTCCTCGTGGTGTGCTCATGGCTGGCATTGGCCTACAAATGGTTGGGACCTCCCAAATCAGTCACTAATTAAGAAAATACCCTACAGGCTTGTCTATAGCCAGATCTTATGGAGACATTTTCTCAATTGAGGCTCCCTCATTTCAGATAACTTCAGCTTGTGTTGACACAAAACTAGTCAGCACAGTGGGTAAAGGTAGATATTGCTAAGACTGATGACCAGAGGTCAGTCCCTGGAACTGACTCCATTATTGAAGGAGAGAACTAACTCCTACAAGTCACCATCTGACTTTTACATGTGCACTCTAGCACACTGAAGCTCACACACATACATACGTGCACATACATACATAAAATAAATAAATGAGCTAAAATAGAGATTTTTAATTGCTGTGGAGTGGAGTTACCTACAAGTCTGTAAGGAGTTTCAGGGGCACAGCTTTCATGTTCTGTGATGCAGTTGGCCTTGCATCACCTATGTTCCTGTAAGTCACCCACAAACTTACTGCTTCACTAATCTAGACTCAGGTGAGATGATACTGTCTGTGAGGGGCAGTATCTGGGGTTAGTGGACATTTGATCACCTCTCCCCAGGAAAAGTTAACACACCATCTCTCTCTCTGACTCCCAAGTGAAATATGACAAGAGGCCAGTTAGCAGTGTCTTGAGAAAACAGTGATCGCCACAATGGAGACAAGCCACACCAAGAACTGCAAGAGGAGAGCTGGCTTGGAAAGAAGCAGAGGTACCTGCTCACCAACCCAAGAGGCCCCAAGTGCCACAGACCTTGTGATGTCCTAGGCCGACAAGGATGTTGTCACTGTGATCAGATACCATGTCTTTCTTGTAGAAGGTTTGCTGGTTGTAGACGCTGTGTCTCCTGACACCCTTCTGGATCCTGCTGCTGGAAACATAGGGTGGCAAGTGAGGTTAGGCTGGTCCTAGGGCCTCCTAGAGGGCTAGCCCCTTCCCACCCTCCAGGCAAAGAGTTCACACACACTGGAAAGAAAGTCTGGAAGGGCAGACTCGAGAGCACTGGGATTTCCACTGGTTTGTGGAACCCACCACTGGCCTTCCTTAGGGTTGACTGTCCTTTCTGCTGCCTTCCCCCTTGTGTGACTGCCGGGACATACCACACTGTTGGTGCTGTGTCAGTGCAAACAGAGCCAGAGGCTGAGCATCTCTCAAGATGCACTCGGGTGTTGGACAGGTAATGGCTGTGGGTAGAGCACAGATGAACAAGGTCCTTGCCATCTGTGTTAGAGACAGATGAAGGTGTTGGCATCTTGAAGTGAGATAAACTTTAGGTAAAAGGGAAAGTGGAGAGTGGCCTGGAAGGATTGGTGTGGGGACCAAGACCCTTCCTTGCCAAGTTGATATTTGTAGAGGACTGAGAAGAGATTCCTGCTTTCGTCTTACCCCTACTAACATTTATGCTGAGAGGTGAACTCAATCCAAGAGCAGCTGGCGGGAACAGTCTATTCTAGGTAACAGAGTCTGGGAATGACTGATCAAGGGACAAATGAAAGTAAATAATAAAACAGTGGGCTTAGGTACAGCTCACTGGGATCGTGCAAGGCTCTGGGTATGATCAACAGAACTGCAAAACCAACGGAAAAACCAACAGCAGAGACAGAAATCTACCCTAAAGCCACAATAAAGCAGGCGGATGGTCCAGTTGCCCTTTTTACTGGCATCTAGGGACAGCAATTCCAAATAGCATCGGCAGTAAAATTGTCCTCTGTGAAAAACAAAACAAAACAAAACAAAACAACCAATCAACAAACCAACCAACCAAAAACCCCAATTTTGTTGGTTTAAGGTCTAAACAATTACTGTAGTTAACTTGCTTTCTCCTCTCCTCTCCTCTCCTCTCCTCTCCTCTCCTCTCCTCTCCTCTCCTCTCCTCTCCTCTCCTCTCCTCTCCTCTCCTCTCCTCTCCTCTCCTCTCCTCTCCTCTCCTCTCCTCTCCTCTCCTTTTCTTTTCTTTTCTTTTCTTTTCTTTTCATACAAGAAAGATGGCTCAGTAGTGGTTAAGTGAACTGTTTGCTGTTCCAGATAGCTCAGATTCGATTCCCAGCATCCACACGGTGGCTCACAACTATTTGTAACTCCAGTTCCAGGGGATTGGATGCCCTCTACTGGCTTCTACAAACACCGAGAATTCAAGTGGTGCACAGATACACATGCAGACAAAACACAACCCATACACATTAAATTAAATTATTATTATTTAAAAAAAAGAATTTGTACTGATTTTTCAGAGGACAAGTGTTCAATTCCCAGCATCTAGGTTGGGCAGCTGACAACCAGTTCTAACTCCCATCCCAGGAGATCTGGCACCCTCTTCTGGTCTCTGTGGGTATTGCACTCATGTGCATATAATCCCACTCAGATGATTTAAAAAATAGTACTATATCTAGGTATGATGATGCATCCTTTAATCCCAGCAATCAGAGGGAAAGGGCTGGAAGATCTCTGTGATTTCCAGGCCAGCCTGGCTTATACGTCAAGTTCTAGGCTGGCCAGGGTAACATAGACAGACTCTCTCAAAGACAATAAATTAATTAAAATATTTTTAACACACAGAAGCTGCAAATGAGCTGTTTTAGTAATTATTGTTAATACAGAAAAAACTACAGCTGTCATCTCAGAAGGAATAAGAAATAGTTTATTCAGGACTCAAATACAAGTGACCCTCACCTGGAAACACGGATTTAGGTTCACAAAACTTCTGTATTTCAATGTGGCAACGGTTGCATGAAGTTTTTATTACAACGAAACAAAGGAAGTCATAAGTCAAGTCATTTTTTTGAATAATTAGTGGGAACATCAAGTTGGTGGCTTTCAGATAAGTGGGGGAACCTCCACTCTTGGTATCAGATGCCGTCTGATGACATTCTTGGCCTTTCAGTTGGTGCGAGCTAATCATTCCAAATAGTCACAAAGGTGTTAGATCAGGGCTTACCAAATGGTCACAAAGGTGTTACATCACACACAAAAGTGCTCAATGAGTGGCTACTTAAGGAACTAGCCCTCAAATAATTTGTCTGTGGAGCCAATCAGCCTAATAGAGTGTTTGACATCACTGAGGCTCCTTGTCCTGGAATCTTCAGTTCATGTTGCTCTTATATAATGCGTGGGTATTGTTTGGAAGGTAATCTGAGAATATGTACATGCACACACACACACACACATGAGCACACACACAAACACACATACATATGGACACATACAGACAGACACATATAGACACACAGACAAACATACACATACACACACATGCACACACAGAGTCACACACAAACAGATACACACACACACACACACACACACACACAGACAGAAATATACACATGGACACACCAGGACACACACACACACACACAGACACACAGAAATACACACACACACACACACACACACACACACACACACACACACACTCCTTCCCTCACTGCCTCACTGCAGGCAGGTTCACAGAATTTGGACTGTTTGGGAGCAATCATGCTTCCAGGTGCAGTAGCAATAAACTATCCACAAAGCTGAAGTCCTCAAACTTGGAAGTTGATCACCATGCATGAAAATGGAAAACTGACCTGGTGCCAACTGTTGGGTGTAATGCCTTTGGTAAGTGCCGGGCTTCGCTGAAAGACCTTTTGAAGCTGAGTGTATATTCTCTGTGTTAATAAAGTAACACATTACATCACCATTAGACAGAGGCAGTACTCAGTCAGACTGGACACTCTGCAGATGTTTTGGTTTTATTAAGCCCTGTATTGGATATGGGACAATTAGTTGCCTAAAATAGTATCACTTTAGCCAGTTGGTGAAGAATTAAAGTTGGTATGTGTGAAGAATATTGTAGTGTAATAAGTAATATTAAGTAAGTACTATAATGTTGATATTTTTTCTTTACCTGAGTGATTATATGTGTATATTATGTATGTGTGTGTGTTATATTTAAACACATAGTTAATATGAGGTATCAAAACCCAATGTAGATGGCTCATAAGGAATAGTATGTGGGGTTGTGAGTTCTGTCTCACCGCTGCTCACCCTGCCCTTCAGGAGCATGGCAATTAGTCTGAGCTCACTGGAGGGCCTTGCACCAGTCTGAGATTTACCATACCCAAGGTTCTGTCTGAGAGTAGAGATCGCCATCTTACAGGGCTATTGGGACGTCCATGCACCGCGTTCAGGCCCTGGTGGGGGAATTGCGGGGTGAGGGCAGAGGTCTGGCTCAGGGCAGGTCTGGGGTCTCCACCCAGGCAGTGCTGCAAATGTTTATCCTGAAGCCTGTTTTCTCAGCTGCAGGAGCACAGTCACAGCTCCCTCTCAAGGGTCTGCCTAGGGTTAAATGGGATAGCATACGTGCAGGAGCTGGGCTCAACCTCGAGCTGGGGAGATGGCTCAGACAGGAAGCGCTTGCCTTATAAGCATGGGGACCTGAGTTTGATCCGGAGGACCCATGTAAGAAGTCTCATGTAGCCCAGGCTGGCCTCAAACTTGATATAAAGCCAAGGAAAACTTTGAACTTCTGACCCTCCAGCTCCTATGTGACGTGATGATTCACACGCATCATCATGCCTTGATCTGAGCTTTAATTCAACAGCCAGGGATGGAGCCCCTACCGTGGTACCCCAGTGCAGTTGTGCCCTGGATGCCATGCCAGATGACTGGTACCCACTCATCAGAAGCTGAAACCTGACACAGGTATGCCCAGTCCATAGTGTGCAGAGCACAGATGGCCAAGGATAACTAGGAATGAGACCTACTTAACCCAAACTCCAAACATTATGAAACTTTAAAAAAATGACTTCAGTTGAACTTTGCAGGTAACCACATCATGTCACCCTGTCCAAAGGCTGGACCCGGGTGGAGAAGTGACTGCTTAGCCTGTAACCTTAGCACTGAGTGGGGAAGGAGAGAGGCAGGTGGATGGCTGGGGCTTACCAGCTGCCAGCTCCAGGTTCAGTGAAAGACCCTGTCTCAAGGGCTAGGGTGGAAAGAGATGGAACGGCCCACTCAACATGACCCTCTGGCCACCACACATGTGTGTATAGGTGCTCACACACACACATCCACACACATACACTCCATACACTGACACACACAGTTGGGCATGCTCAGAGGCAGACCAAAACCAGGTGGTTCAGTACTGAGATGGGCATATCCAAGTGGAGACATTACCCCATGTTTTGCAAAGAGCATGGCTTACCTGGGGAGAAAGGAATGCAGGTTGATTTGGTAGGAAATGACCCACCTCTCCCCAAAACCCTGCTCATCGGGTGTGACGCAAAGGCCCTATGCAGCAGGAAGTGAGTCATTTGATTTCATTTAAGTTTTATAGTCAGCGTATTTAACAGCTATTTCTGTTTTCCAGTGCCTGGCAAGTCCGCAGACAAAGCTGGCACATACAGCCACGGTCGTGCTCGCGGGTGCGCAACATACACACGTTTGTTTTCTAGCTTCCAAATTTCTTAAGGATTAGGTCATTTTCTTCCCTGGCCAAACGGCTGTCTGCAGGGTGCTGGGCCCCCCCATAAATCGTGCGGCCTGTGATATAAAACACAGCCCTTATTGACAGCCACTGTGCTGGTTGAGCCTACGCTGCCAGATCGTAAAGCAGAGGCTGTGTCACCCCCACCGCGTAGAGGCAATAAAGGACACTGGGGAATTACCTCGAGCCGCAGCAGCTGGCTGTGCCACGGGTCGCCCGCGGCTCTCCTTGCACCTAGTAAAAACGTTGCACTGAGAAGCACGGAGTGGGGCAGCTCCCCCAAAGAAGCCTTGTTCCCCAATAAGGCCCAAATAAGAGTCAGAGACATCTCTTGTTCCCGGACATCGTCCCACACGGGCAGATGGACTTTTCCCAAGCCTGGCATGTGTTCAAACCCCCTTCGGCAGCCCATACTCAGGCTGCAGCCAGGCCAGTGATAACACAAGCCTCAGACGTCCTCCACGACTTGACCTGTATACCAGTTGGAACAAGGCTCCCGCTGAGCCTTGTCTTCAGTCCACATGAGCGTCCTTCTCTGTGCTAGAACAGCATTTTCTAGGCTGTCTCAGTCTCAAAGCCTCTTCTGGGCCCCTGCTTCTTCTTTCTCCCGGGACACAATTTTGACTCCTGTGTTGAGAGACAGGACAGCCAGCTCTTTTCCTCCTCAGTTCCAACCCCCTGACCTCTTGTACTCTATCTTCATCTCTAGTTCCAACAGGACATGCCCATCCTGCCCAGCACCTTCTCCGTACGCTGCCCTCCTGCTAACTCCCAGTGAGCACTTCAGTTATCTCTCACATGGTCTACTGGGATCTATGTCCTCTTATTGGGAGTCTAAAAAATCGTCACATGCTTCTCTTTCCTTTTGAAGCGCATCACCAAGGGCTGGAAATGTGGCTTTGTTGGTACAGTGCTTGTCTTACACACACAGGACTCTAGGTTCAGTCCTCAACTTGATCTAACTTAGGTATGGCACCACCCATCTGCAGTGCCAGCAGGAGGATCAGGAGTTCTGGGTTATCCTTGGCTACGCAGGATACAAAACAAGCACACAAACCCCCACCATCGAAGCCTCTCCTTCTATTGTTCTTTCTCCATCTTGGCAAACTTCTGGAGAGCTCCGTGACCAGCTGCCTTCGTTTCCCTCCTCCCAGCCGGCCTGCACACAAGCTCGCCGGGCTCCCATCCCCAGTGAGCTCATTCAGTAGGTGTGAATTACAGTTTTGAAGGCCATCTGTGCTTTCGGGAAAAGCATAGCAGGTAATAGTTTATTTCTTTCTGGTGCTGGAGATCAAACCCAGAGCCTTCCACACACCAGGCAAGCGTTCTACCACAGATCCCCCCACCCCTACCGCCCCCAACCGTTTAAGTAGGGTGGTTATGGGAGCAAAAGCCTGAGAAAGGTATGAATCGTTTGGCTGTCTGAGGGGAAAGCGTTCCAAACGATGGGAATGGCCATGCAAAGGCCCCAAGGCAGCATTGCTGGCCATTTACTTGGCATAGTAACGAGAATGTACAGATCAAATGAAGTGAGAAGGTGAGGCCAGGTGATGAAGTCCAAAGATCAGTGAGCCTTCGGACCTCGTCGGGGCGGGGACACTAAGCAGGAAACAGTGTTTGAAGGGATGCTCTGACAGGGAAGAATGGTGGTTCGAGACCAGGGTGGGGAAGGGGAACAGAGTTCTGTAAGCCAACTCCCCTGTGTGGAAGCCCCATCGCATCATTTTGGATTGAAGACTTTCATTTCCATGCACATGACAGTACCACAGGGATGCAAGCTTGTGAATCTATATGAGAGACTCAAGTACAGAGTAGAGGCTGGGAGGTGAGGGTGGTGATGCAAAGGCTGGGGGCGGGAGTGGGGGAGCTGATGCAACGGCTGGGAGGGTGATGCAAAGGCTGGGTGTGTGTGAAGGGTTCTGGAGTGGGTATGGAGACTTCCTGTGGCTGGGATTTAGGATGGGAGAGGAGGGTGTGTGTGTGTGTGTGTGTGTGTGTGTGTGTGTGTGTATAAGAGAGACAGAGACAGAGAGAGAGACAGAGAGAGGCAGAGAGAGACACAGACAGAGAGGAGGTGCTAAGATGAGTTGGTGGTGGAAGAGGAGGAAGAGGAGAGCAAGGCTTCTGTGTCCCATAAAATGAGCCTCTCTGGCTAATGTCTCCTGCCTTCCTGTGGAAGTTCCTACCTTGGGATCTGGCCTTAGCCAACTGTCCCTGCTCTCCTCTTCTCTCGGGCCTCATATTTAGAGTCTACCATCAGACACTGGGTCTTTTCAAGGCTCTGGAGACCCCTGTCTTCTTTGAGGACCCACACAGCCAAGTGATGTTCTCTGTGGTTCCAGGCATCCTACGTAGTACAATGGATGGTGTGACCCATGCCATGGCTTCCTGCCATGATGGACTGTGCCCTCAAACTAAGAGTCCACATGAACCCTTCCTCAAGCTGGTTCTTGTCAGGTGAGTTGTCACAGCACATTAATGGGCAACGAGACAGGAACCAGCACACTCCCTGACCACCTCCAGCCTGACTCTTCCTACAGAAGCCATCACTGCATCTTGCTGGGTTCACCCCAAGTAAACTCTTCAGCCTATCACCACTGTCCATTTCTGAGGCCCTGCAGTGGCCTGTGACGGAATGTAGAGTTGCCTGGGACAGCCTGAGATGGGCTATGGGGTGGCCCGAGGCAGTCTTTTATGTCTGGTTCCTCTCTGAACTTGGATGGAGTTTCCCAGTATGTGGGCCTTGTTCACAAATCCTTTCTAATGTCAGAAGACACCGTGGGGGGCACTGAACTTTTCCTAGTCTCTAAATAGGCTATGACTCTCTCTTCAGCCCCTCCTCTGTCTCCCTGAGCCCATGCTAGCTTTCCTCAGTGGCTTGCTTCTACTGTGCTCCTTCCCGCCTGCCTCAGGACATTTACACAGACTGTTCCTTTTATCTAGAATGCCCTTCCCCACCATTCCTGTGTGCCCATTCCTCAGGCTCAGTGACGGAATCCTCAAAGAACTCTTTCTCACACTCTGATGTGGTCAAGTCTGCCTGGGACGTCACCACAAGGCTCACACAAGTTCTGAGGCTAGGCCCTTAAGAGATCTTGCAAACCCTGTATGTCTTCAGTTTTCTGACACCACCATAAGAAGACTCTTGCCCGGGTCACTGCTGCTCCTTGGTGACCACACACAGAACAGGACCACTGAGCCCAGCCTGGAGGCTCTGCTGTTTGTTGAGGACAGACGTCCCTTGTTTGTCACTGTGAATTTGGGAGGGGTTGATAGCAGCTTTCTATGGCAGGAGATGACCTTGGTTCAGTGTCTGTGACCTGGAAGCATTCACAATGGTTCCTTCCCCATAGACGCTTTCCTTTCCCCAAACATCATCCTAGGCAGAGACACCCTCTGAGATAAGAGACAGATGGACAGATGGATGGGAAGCTGAGGCAGAGAGAGAGAGATGAAGACATGCATGAACGGACGGGTGAGTGATGGGTGGATGGAAGGTGGAGGAGAGGTAAATGGGCAGATGGACGAGGGACAGGTGGGTGTATGAATTAATGGAGAGAGAGGTACATGGGCAGAGCTGAGGAATGAGCCCAGGGTTTTTGTTCTTTCCAGATAACTCATATGATAGTTATTAATACAAAGCAGTCTAGCACTGAGCTAAATCCCAGACCCCATGCCTGACTTTCTGACATTGCTACATGGTTCTATCATCTACAAAGTTCATACTCATGAAGTACACACACACACACACACACACACACACACACACACACACACACACCACTCCTAATGATTTAAGTAAATTTATGATTGTGTGCATCATAGCTATCCTGAGATGCATGCAGCCCGTGGGTTCCAGGCTGGACAAGCCTTTCAGAACAGCCATTATTTAGTCTCTGGTGATGTCTGCTGACCGCCTTCTGTCCCATGCCACCCATCTGTAACTTTACCATCTCCAATTCTGCTGTCTTGACGATGGCCGCTTTATAGGAAGTCTTAAAGCTGCATGTTTAAGGCTCTGGCCCCGCTCTCTGTGTGTGTCTTAATTGAAGCTTTTAGGCTGTTGTGTTTTATGTAGTTATCGATGGGACTGCGTTTAGTGCCGCTTGCTGTTGTCCTTAATTTATTTCCTTCTTTTCTGTTTTGGATTGCTATTTGTTCCCATGACTTCCCTTCTTTGGGCTATTTGCAGATCTTATTTTTATTCTGAGGTAGGGTTTCATGTAGCCTGTGGCCTCAGATCTGTTCTGTAGCCGGTGAGGACCTCGGCCCTCCTGATCCTGTGCTGGAGTTGTGGATGAGCGCCGCCACGCCAATTTCACTGGATGAGTTTTAGTATTTCGGTTACCTATTGTGTCCTTGCCCAGAATCCCTAGATAGTCACTTCCCTAATCATACAAGGCACCATTACAATCTCCATACTGGGATTCTCAGTCTAAAAAATACGTATTTTACCATTTCAAAGACAATGTGACCATCTAACCTCATATGGGTTACAGGTCTGCCTCTGTTTATGTGATTTTTGCCTTATGATAACTAAAGGTATTGAGAACCTGGTTGGGAAGTGCTGCACTGTGTGTTTGTGTATGTATGTGTGTGTGTATGTATGTATGTATGTATGTATGTATGTATGTATTTGTATGTATATGGGTATAAGTATGTGTGTGTTTGTGTATGTATATGTGTGAATTTGTATATGTATGTGCTTGGTTGTTTTTGTCTTCTAGGCTTAGAATAAACTGAGGCAGTCCCGCAGGATAGAAGGAGGCTGCTATATCAGCTAGTCTTGTAGCCCTGCTAGACTGGAACACACTATGCAGGCCATGAACCCCCGAAACTATGGATGATGCCCTGCCTCTGCCTCCTGAGGGATGGGATTACAGACATGCTTCACCACACCCTGGTCATGCTAGTGAATGTGATAATTATTAGTACTGCCAACTTGACAGGATCCACACTCAGTTAGGAGACACACCTCTGGGCATGTCTGGGAGGGAGTTTCCAGATTAGGTTAGTTGAGATGTACCTGAAATATGAATGGCATCACTCAGTGGGCTGGAACCCTGCACTGAATGAAAAGGAGCATTGAGCCTTCATCTTTCTCTGCTTCCCGATTCTGATGTAACATACCAGCTTCTGCTTCCAACCAGGAGCCCAAACAAACCCTTCCTTTCCTGAGCTGCTTTTATCAGGTAGTTTGTCACTAATGCTGTGGTCTTATCACGAGAAAGGCTTGGTGGGAAGATGGAAGGGTGGGTTCCTCTGATATGCGGGGCTCTCATTCTTATCTATGTTTCCCAGGCAGTTGCTTTCTGGCCCAGCTCTGTGATTTGCTTCTGGTCCCTGGTCCAGTCCTGAAGAGGCCTCTCATGCTCTCTCTGTCCTGTTATAATGTCCTTGTCATTAGACGTCCTCAGGAGCAGAGACAGGCCGTCTTCTGTGGCCACCCAGGTAATTTCACCCATTCTGCCACTTCTGAGCCACATCAGAGCTTCCTGCTGGTCACTGCTTTTATTTGGCAGTACTCATTAGGCTAAGGTTCACATATATAGAATGGTCATGAATGGGAGATGACTATTCTTATATATAACACCTAGACTAGGAAATGAAAAATAAGGAAATTCACTGATGGTTATAAAAGGGCAAGAAAAAATAGTGTCCCGTGTGGAGAAACGCTTGGTGAAGATTTGTCTATAAGCTAGGGATGTAGCTCATTGGGTAGACTTCTTGCTTAGCATTCAGGAAACCATGGGTTTGATCCCTATTATTACACAAACTGAGCTTGGTGGGACCTGTCTATAAACCCAGCATTAGAAGGGAAGGTAGGAGGATCAGAAATCCAAGATAGTTATCTAATCCAAATCCTCATCTAGATAGTTAATTTGAGGCCATCCTGGGCTCCAGGAGTCCCTGGGTATTTTTGTTTGTTTTGTTTTTGTTTGCTTGCTTGTTTTTTTGGAAGGCGGGGGTCGAGACAGGGTTTCTCTATATAGCCCTGGCTGTCCTGGAACTCACTCTGTAGACCAGGCTGGCTTCCAACTCAGAAATCTGCCTGCCTCTGCCTCCCAAGTGCTGGGATTAAAGGCATATACCACCACTGCCCGGCTGTCTTTTTGTTTTTTTAAAGATGTCTTGAAGGATGCCTAGAGACCTTCAAGACATAGTCTGTAGCAGGCTGATATGGAACATCAATAAGTAAATATATCTATAGAGAGAGATCACCAAAGGAAATGCGGTATGGCTTTTGAGACAAGGTGACCCCAGTGTGTGGGAAACCAATGTGATGTTTGAGAGCGAGCCATGGTCAGCGATTACCACTGTGGACTGAAAGGCTCCAAGATCATTGGGAGATGGAGACCCTCAGTCTCAGGGCTAGGAAGATGACTGTCAGGAAAGTGCTTGCCTGTAAACTCTAGGACCAAAGTTCCCACATTTAAAAAAAAAAAAAAAGGCAGACATGGTGGCACATGCCTTTAATTCCAGCACTCAGAAGGCAGGCTGCTGAGCTTGAGGCTAGTCTGCTCTACAGAGTGAGTTCCAGGACAGCCAGGCTACATAGAGAAACCCTTTCTTGAAACAAAACCAACCAACCAATCAAATAAAAATTTAAAATAAATAAATAAATAGCTGGGTGTGATGGCCTGTGCTAATGCCAGCACTGGTGAGGATGAGACAGGTGGACCCTGGGCTCGATGGCCAGCCAGCTGAGCCTACAGGCCAGTAAAAGACCCAGGACTAAAACAGGAAGTGGACCAGTGCCTGAGAAATGAGAGCTTAGGCTATCCTCTGGCCTCTACATGTGTTGTCTTATTAAAAAGTTCTTTGCTTTTAATATTTATTGGAGGTGTCTGAGCATTTTGCCTACAGGTATCTGAGTATTTTGTGTGCATGCCTGGTGCTCAAAGAAGTTAGAAGAATACCTCGTTTCCATGGAAACGGAGTTATGGGTGATTGAGAGCCACTACGTGGGCTCTGGGAACCCAACCTGGATCCTCTGCAAGAGTGAGATGGTTACATCTGTCTATTTCTCCAGCCCTCTATTTTAACTTTATACATATCCGCGTGTCTCTGTATATGTACACATGCATGACAGTACCTAGGTCAGAGGAGAATGTCAGATCCCCCTAGAGCTAAAGTTACAGTGGTTGTGAACCTTTTGACATGGGTGTGGGAACTGAATTAGGGTCTCCTGCAAGAGCAACAAATGCTCTTAATCACTGAGCTATCACCACAGCCTCTGGCTTGTTTTTAATCTGTGTGCACTTGCACTCTCCCCACACACACGTGTGTGTGTGTGTGTGTGTGTGTGTGTGTGTGTGTGTGTGTGTGTGTGTGTAGGCATGCACACTGCCAGTGTAGATGTGCAGGTCCGAGGACAACCTTGTGTGTTGGGTCTTCCCTTCTACCTTGAGAAGGGGGTCTCTGGATTTCTTTTCCACTTCATAGGCCAGGCTAGCTGGGGAGTCTGGTTTTGGATTCCATCTCCCCATAGGTACGCTACTACTGTGTCTGGCATACCTTTTATGTGGGTTCTGGGGATTTGAACCAACCAAGCTATATTTCCTCCTTCTGAGGCTAAATTTGCCCGATCACTGCCCAGGGCTGACTTGTCAATTTGCTGATCCAGGGTTTTTCCTGTTTCCCTGCCAGGAAGCTTTCCTAGGCTCAGGGTTCTAGTCACAGCCCTTCTCCCCTGGCCCTTCACCCAAGGCTGGTAGCGATGTATCCAGGGCTTCCCTTGCCTGCCTAACAATCTCTTTTGCCAACTTTGGTGGCCTGTCCCCTTTCCCACCCTTCACTCCCTTCAGTTATTAATCTCAAGTTCAACCTGATGGGTTCTAGGATCATCAGGAAACAAGGGAATAAGCCTGTGGGCATGTCAGCGAAGGATTATCTAGATTGGGTAAACTGTGCTGGGAAGACCTACCTTAACCATGGGCAGTGCCATCGTACTGGTTGGGGTCCCAGACTGAATGAAAGACATTGAGCTGACCATCAGCATCGTCTTCCTTTGCTTCCAATCTGTGGATGTCATGTGGCCACGCACCTTACGCTCCTGCTGTTGTACATTCCCCACAAGGACAGACTGACTGTATCCTTGAATTTTGACCCAAAATAAACCCTCCCTCCTCATTAAGTTGCTTTTGTCTGCTATTTGATCACAGCATGAGGAAGTAAACAAAACACCCCCAACTCCAAATGGGTATCACCACAGAAACCACAGACTGTGCCTGGGTCTGTATTGAGATCTGGCATACTGGGACTTCAGCTACTTGACTCAGATGTGCTAAGCTCACTCGTATCCCAGTCTTGGCAAACTGTCTGCCCCCACCCCAAAGTGACAGAAAGCAAACAGCCAGTAAATGATTTTGAATTAAGCCTGTCTGGGTTAAGGTGGGGTAGTCAGTTTTGACACTGTTATGAAAAAAATACAGCCTAATTTTTGTTCAAATGCACCAAATTTACTGCCTGGATTCTCATTAACTACTGTCAAGGGAAAAGCAGATCAACAAGATAAATTATGAAAAAATTACTTTTAATGTACAAAAAAGACTTATTTACAAGTTGAGCATGTCATCTCAATTTATAGCATGTAGAAAAAGCTAAAAATGTTTGGCAATATAAATTTGGCTGGACCAAATTTGGATTCACCCACAGTCTATTCAGGCAAGACGATGTCTACACAAAATAGATACAGACAGAATGGGAAGCTAGGGTCTATGTCAGGCAATGAGTCCACACCACAAGAGCCAGAGACCCAGGGGCATGGCCCAGAGCTGTCATTTGGAGTTGGTCCTGTCTCTGGGTTGTAAACAGAGAAGTTTGCTGCCCTGGGACACAGAGGGTCCAGACTCTGTTAAGAAGCTCCTCACCACAGCCAAGGTCATGGCCAGAAGGAAGCTCTGATTGGTGAGGTTTGGTTGGCAAAAGTTTCTGTTAACTCAAAGGAACAGGTTTGGGATACGCACATGTCTGTGGTGGTGGAGGCATGGGTTCACCCTGCAGTGCGCTCTGACTGACTCTTTTTGGAGTCAGTTTCCACATGCCATTTCTTATCTGGGGCCAGGCCATACTGAACAAGCAAATTCAGTTAAGAGTTCCTCAAAGTCCAAGAATCAATGCCTTCAACCTTCCGCTCAACCACAAACCATGCATGTCATCACTGGTCCATGCCAAATAACCTGGAGAGGAGGGTAGAGGTCAGGGGACCAGAAAGTGTGGAGGCTGCAGGTGGTCGCTCAGGGTTGTCTGCTGGCCACCAGCCGGTGTGGAGGAGCCCTGGGATCTCCCATGAGAGAGTGGTCAGATAGTGCACTGGAGAAATAGGAGCGGGTAAACATATGACTTCCTTTTCCTGGGGAAGGCCTCTTCCACCTCGAGGCCCTGCCTATTCCTAGTCCACAGCAACCCAAGGCATGTAGACGCAAGTCTTCTTCCCAGGGAGGGCTTCACTGTATACCTCAGAACACTGTAAACAGGCCAGGAGAGACCCTGTACCCCCCCCAATAGTAAAATACGTGTTTTATTAATTCTTCTCCATTTAGGAAATCTGCTGGTCCCACTCTACCTAAGGAAATGGAGATGTTAGCAAGTAACTGAGGAGACTACAATATCCCGGGGGATGCGCCTTTCTCCTCCGTGGTGAGCAACCTTGACGAGCTTCATGGAAGAATCCAGGGGAAACAGTAATCCCTTTTCCTCCCAGGTGGCAGAATGGCAAACTCATCTTCTCAGAGCAGAGAATATCCAGCATGGTCTCAGATTCAAACCCAGAGTGGCTCCCCTCCCCTCTTTGGGCGTGTACTTGGAAAGCCCCTGGCCAAAGTTCTCTCTCATTAGCTGAATGATAGAGGCAAAGGAGCCAGAACCCGGGAATCTCACAAACACCAGAGGCTGGCAAGCGTCATGTGAACGAGTTTCTTTTTGAATAAGACTTTGGGTGTCCCCTCCCCCCCCAAATAGGCCAAACAGCAGAGAGGATGCCCCTTAATCTTTTCTTAAAACATCTGCAAGAAGACCCCTGGGCATGGCCCAGAGCTGTCATTTGGAGTTGGCCATTGCCCAACCCCTCTCAGGCCTAGTTAACACTTTGGGACAATGAGAACAGACTAGACCCTCATATTCCAAGGGGCTAGTGTTGCTCAGGTCTCCTGTGCCAGGAGCCAGGGCCTTTAGGTCATCATGTTTAAAAACTTGCTCTCTTCAGCCAGGCTGGTGAGCATGGAACTCATGTCGCCCACGGCCATGTTGCTGATGCCCGCAGGGATGGAGGGCAGTGTCAAGGAATTCCGGGGTGTGGTGAGGCGTGAGGAATTCTGGGAGAGATTGTGGAGAAGGGTTGGGCTCAGTGCACCAGAAAACAAACTCGAGTGATCACCATCATCCATGATGGCATCAAAGTCAATCTGGGGGGGCTCCAGGAGCTGGGAGTCCACGGTGCTAGACACCTGGTTGACTCCCGGTGAAGGCAAAGGCTCAGGCTGGATACTGTCTGAGCAAGCTTGTGGTTGTGGCGGCTGGGGCTGCACGGCTGGGCAGCCTCCATTCTGTTCATACATGTGGATCTGGCCATAGTAGTATAGCGTGTTCTGATCTTGTGCCCGCCCTGTGTCCTGAGATGGCTGAGGAGCTAGGGATACCATGGTCCCTGCTGGTCCCTTGGGCATAGCTTCTGCTGTCTCTTGGTTGGCTGATGTGACCATGGCTTGGCCAGTGGTCCTGGCATACAACTGCTGTTGCCCAGAACGTACTCCACGGTGACGGCTGGCCGTGTTGGGTTCCAGGGGTGGCCGAGGCTGCATGAGACCAAAGCCCGCGTTCTGCTGGGACTCCATGAAGCCAGGCTGATGGGATGACAGAAGGTTGGAGCCCTGTTGGTAGCTGTCCTGCTGGGGATAGCTCAGGACTGGGTGAGGTTGTGACACCGCAGCCAGGGATGAATTGGGGACCCCGTGCTCCCGTTGATGGCCATTCATGATGGTGGCATTGGGGACAACTTCCATTTGCTGAGGGAGTCCCAGGTGGCTGGGCTTGGCTGCCATATTGCTGCAGGAGGGAGAAAACTGGTTCAGAGATCCGCTGACAATGTTTGGGCTCAGCTGGGGGTGGGCTTGGCTGTAGCTGGCCTGCGGGCTCATGGCCGCACTCATACCCAGGCACTGACTGCCTGCAGCTGGCTGTCGAGGCTGTTGCGTGTAGCTCCCTCTTGATGCAGAGGGGGCTCCTCGAAGCTGTAGGTGCGGCTGGGTGCTGTCTAGACCTCCGGAGCTGCTCTGCACGGATTGTGGATTATATCCTGGATACTGGCCAAAGGCTGGCTTCTGTTGGACCACAGCCAGGTTGCTGTGAGGGAAAGGAGGTGGCTTCACCTGGGTAGGCAGGGCATCCACGGTGCCAGAACTCACCTCATTCCACTGCACAGGCATGTTGCTCTTGTTGAGGTTGGAGGAGGGGCTGTAGCTCAGCTGGCAGCCCCCGAGTCCAGGAGCAGAAGGACCCATGTTGGAGTCGGCAGCTGCTAGCCTGCGGTGGCCTTGTAGCCCAGGACTGGGCAGCTTAGAGTTCTCGGGGAAGCCAGTACCTTCTGTGGGATACCCCTGCCGAATGCCGTCATCCAAGGTACCACCGGTGTGAGCCTTGATGTACTGTACCACATCATCTGGCAGCACCAGCTCATCCTCCACCAGCCCCAGGTCGCACTCTAGCCCTGGGCCGTCTACCCCAGCAGCCACGGCCTCCATCACCACGTTCTCATTGATGCTAGGGGGTCTGGGAGAGTAGGCGTTGCGGGTCAGGTTGCTGTCTACGCTGGGGTGGCTCTGTACGTGCAGGCCACGCCGATCAGCGCAGGGTGGCAGTGAACCTGGATTCATGTTGTGGGTACTGTGGAAACGTTGCACTCGAGGCAGAATAAGGGGGTCAGGGCGCCGCACAGGGTCGCTGGCCCGCCGTGTGCTGCTGTTTGGCCCCTCGTGGGGGAATGCTGGAGCCGCACCTGCGTAGCCATGGCCATGACCATGGCTATAGGTAGGCCCATCGCTGCCACGCCGTGGCCCCAGTGGATGTGGGCAGGCACCAGGAAGTGCACGCTCAGGAGCATCCAGCAAGGCCAGGCGGGTACGAAGGCTTACACGATCGAGGCCCGGCAGTGGCGTGGGCGGTGGTCCACCTGTGGCCGCTGCGTACTTGGCACGCAGGTTGTACTGCTGCGCAGGTGTGAGGTTGAGCAGCCCTGGGCCACCGCCACTGCACTGGCTGGCTTCACTGGAGCGCCGAGAGGCATCTGTGGAGATGGGGTCATAGGAGTCTGCTGAGCTGGCGTTGTGCGGGCGTAGGCCACCGAGAGGCGAAGCCTCGCTGGAGCGACGGCTAGAGAAGTATGGGGAGATGCCAGAGGAGCGGCGGCTCACAGTGTAGGCCGAGCTCATGGTGCTGGTGGAGCTGTCTCTTCGTTCCTGCAGCTGGCTCAGCATCGTCACTTCGGTCAGCTCTGGTAGCCGCTGGCTGGGCAGCAGTCCTGCCGGTCCACCGCCCCCTGTATTGTTGAAGTTTTCCAGGACAGAACCTGGGGAAAAACAGAGGGGTCACAGGAAGCCAAGGACTGTGCTCCGCAGAACCCAGACTCCCTGATCTGTTTCCCAAAACTAAAGGATCATCTACACCTTGTCTAGTAGAGGTAGTAGAACTAGTAACCAGTTCATCTACCAACCCCCTTGACCAGACTGATCCTGGAGCCCAATCACAAGGCCAGGTCCACAGCAGGCACTCGATGGTAGAAGAGTTCTGGGTGTAAGAAAGGATGCTGAAAACCAGGTGAAGTGGCACACATAATCCCAGCACTTGGGAGGCAGAGGTAGGCAGATTTCTGAGCCCAGCCTAGTCTACAAAGTGAGTTCCAGGACAGCCAGGGCTACACAGAGAAACCACCCCAGTTTCTTTAGCTATATATAAAATTCATCTGTACCTATGAGGTTACAGACAGCAGGGCTCATGAGGGCCCTGGCTTGAAGACTCAAGGTCTTAGGTATCCCAGGTTGGCCTGCAACCAAAGATGACCTTAAACCTCTGATCCTCCTGCTTCTACCTTTTGAATGCTGGAGTTACCACCACACGCTGTTGAGTTGGTAATGAGAATTGAAGTTGGTACTTAGGGCTGTGTGTGTATGAGGCTAACACTCCACCAACTGAGCTTTGCATGCAGTATTTGGTTTGTTTTGAGGCAGGGTCTCTCTATGCTGTATAGACTGATCTTAGAGTAGACAGAGTTGAAGTGAGCCCAAGATTGCAGAGGCCAATCAAGGCCTCTCATAGCACTTCAGGGCTGAGACGGGTGGTCACCTTCCTTATGAACAGTCATGACCTGAGTGCAGGCAGCTGTCTGCAATCCAAGAGATCCCAGACATGCAGTGTTCACAGACTTGTGGCAGGAATCCTTCTAACAGTGGGGCTGGTGGTGTGCCAATCAATGTACACCACCATAGGGGGTCAGCCTGGTGTCTATGTGCCCAGCGGCACTCCAGAGATGCTCTTGGAGATAAAAGAACCTGCTGAACACAAGCCTACCTCCTCTGAGAAGCCACCTGCTCGTTCCCCATGGAAGGCACCTCCTCAGTACATCGGTGGTGCGTCGGTGCTCTATGGCTTGCTCTGCATGTGACTCTGACCCTGGGTCCTTTGGGACGGCAAGCATACTGCCCTTCTTTCCTTAAGCCTTTGCCTTGATGCCCTAAATGCTGAATGGCTAGATAATGAAGGAGACACAGCCTACTTTTAGAGGCTGACAGCAGCATGAAGAACAGCATGCACATTGGAGCTGCACAGACCTGAGCTAAGTCTCACTTACTGCTGGGTTTGATTGAGGTACCTGTACCTCTCTGAACCTGTTTCCTTTCCATGCTGCACAAGGTAGGGCTGAAGTAGACACATGCGTGGAAGGAAGGCTTAGTAGTTGGGCATCACTTGGATCACAGTGCACACACCCCTTTGCCAGGAGAGCACCTCCACACTTGCAGCTTGCCCGCCACTGAGCTCCATCCATACCCCTCTCCAAACAAAAGAACCCAGTCACTTTGATCTCTCCCTCCCTACCAACCCTTAGGAACCTTTGGAGACCAGACATACAACCTACAACCAAGGAACCAGGTTGACCCAGCTTGGACTTGTTTGGGGTGCATATGCAGTAATGTAAACTATATCCTTTGAATGAACTTTTAGGGAGAATCCCCCATTCATCATGTTATACTTGTGTATGATTGAGTGTGCATATGGTTAAAATTAGGGCATGTCCAAACAAGTAAGGCTTATGTCACCTAAGCCTGTCAATCAAACACAAAGCATCATCCACACCTTGCCATTAGCAACCAGCACCTCCCCTTCCTAGACTTCCTAGAGGAAGCCTAGGGCAATACCCAGGAATCTTGAGCTTGTAAACCGGCATGTGCTCATGCTTTGTTCGATTCTGAATAAAGCTTTTCTCTGTTTTGCAATTTTTGTGGGCTTCTTCAGCTCTCTGATTGAATAAGACACCAAGCACTTGGAAGCATCTGATCTGCCTCATTGTGGGCAGCCAGTCACACTGCGCAAGGAGCCAGGAGGAAAAGCCCCAGGCTCTCTCCCACCGGGTCTGTCACACCTCACTCACCATTGACTGGAAGGGGAGGCAGCTTGGTGTTGCGGGTGTGTGGAGCTGGGCCGGCCCACGAGCAGGAATCCTTCAGTGACTTGAGCTTCTCTCTCTTCAGCTGCTCAAAGCGATGCACGGTGCTCATGTGTTTGCGCAGCTGCAGGCCACCAGTGGAGGGTGCAGCCAGGGCTGAGGTGTCAGCTCCTGGACACGTGTCAGCCAGTGCTGTCAGGTCTCCCAGACTCCCAGGCCCTGTCCCCGGCATCTCCATGCCACTGTCATTGTTGGGGGCACTGCCCAGGGGAGAGGGCTCGCTGCTGCAGGATGACTGGGCCCCGGGGCTGGACTGACAAAGCTGTAGGGACAAGGTAGAAGACACAGGGTCGGAGGGCGTGAGAAGTCACCCAGTCCTGTAAACCATTCCACACTCCTACCATGCTCTGTATGCTTGGGCAGGGACATGAGGAAGCAGGGAACCGCTTTAAAGAGGCACTTGAAGACTGTCCCTTGTGTGCCTGTGTAAGGTCATTAAGTCTAACCGTGTCCCTTTTCTGATCGAAGCAGCAGGCAGACAATGACACATCTATTCTCTTTGCTAGGGACTGTGGATGTGATGTGCCTAGCTACTTGAGTTCCTGCCTTGATTTCCCTAGAAATGGTGGGTAGGAATGTAGAGCTGTAACTCAAATCCTCATCGCATGCTTGCCCTGCTTTGCTTTTTCTTAGGGTCTTTATCATGGCAACGGAAATGAAACTAGACTATTTGGCTCTCCCTCTGGGCTGGGCTGGGCTGGGCTTGGGCAGGCAGACAGACATGGAACAGCACAGAACCCTGCAGCATCCAGTGCTGCCTGAGATCTGGGCTGGGAAGCAAATTCTGTATGTAGTAGTTTGAGGCTCATCTCTGGGTCAGATGATTTCCCTCTTCCTTGGGAAGATGCAATAGTGCTACACGCTGAGTTTAGGGGAGACAGTCCCAACAATCATGGTGCCCTTCACAGTTCTTTGCTCTATCTAGTTTAGACACACCCCTGCTCTCCCTTGATCTCCACACCTCACCCCTACCCTCCCTTCTTTCCCATACCTGCCAGCCTCATTCTTGCTGCCTACCTCCACCTATTCCCACAGCGCCACCTGATACCTGTCTCTCCAAAATCGAGTTCAACCTCTGCCCAGCCAGGAGCACTAAACAGCACCCAGCCCACCCTCTCTCCCTGGATGCTCCCACCCCATTCCTCTGCTCACCTCAGTAGCGTCTATCCTTAGGGGAGGTACAGTTGGGAAAAAGAGGTGGAGACAAAGAACAGGTGGTTAGAACAGAAGGAGCACAGGCTAGAGTGGGGAGGGCACAGACAGGGAGAGAGGGCTGGGGACCCACAGTGGCACCCGGGTACTGGAAAAGAGGCAAATGCATCCTGTGCAGACTGGCCTGGAGGAAGGGCATCTCCCAGCCTCAGCCTCAGTTGCCCAGCAGGAGCTGGGTCAGAGAAGGTGAAGGAAATAAGACAGGGTTCATGAGGGGGTGCAAGGTGATAAATGAGGAGAGCTGAGCTGCAGTGAGATGGGACATCGTTTTGTTCTTAGAAGGGGGTGCTCTAGTAGGATCCTCAAGAGGAGGTTGGGCTTCTGGGCCTCGTGCAGAGCCAAGCTCTGCCAGCTGGCCACCCAGCTCTGTCTTACCCCGGAGCTCTCTGTCTTGATGGCTTTGATATGTAGGCAGTCCTCCACAGTGTGGCTGGTGCTACTGGCCTCCACACTCTCCTCAGGT
This sequence comes from Mus musculus, assembly GCF_000001635.26. Taxonomy (NCBI): domain Eukaryota; kingdom Metazoa; phylum Chordata; class Mammalia; order Rodentia; family Muridae; genus Mus; species Mus musculus. Next base: position 118,842,004 of record NC_000067.6, read on the forward strand.
CCCCGGCCACCTGGCTCGGCGCTGGCCTCATTATCCCCATTCTCCTTGAGCAGTGGAGCACGGACATGCACATCATTACGCTGTTTCTTGGTGACATGGGCGTCTGGCCCATGGACAGTCTTCACATGCTTGCGGAGTGAGCTGGGGTCTGTGTACCTCTTGGTGCAGCCTGGGATCTTGCAGATGTAGGGTTTCTAGGAAAAGAGTCAGGCCTGGGTTATGGACGAGGACCCAAGGACAAACTCTGAATGGGTGCTATAGCTGTTCTGAAGTCATTCCGTGTTCCCTGGCAGGCCTGGAGCAGGGGTAAGTGCTCTAACACATTCACGGCCTGTGGGTTGAGTGCACCAGGTCAAGTCCGTAAGAGCCTGGCCTTCCATCTGCCTTGTATACTACCCTTGCATGCAGGGGGGTTACAGTGTCAAAAGAACTGCCAAAAGAGGCTGGTTACATAGATCAGAAAGAGTATAGGAAAGACCCACGTGCTCCCGGGAACTAAGACAAGGATATCAGTCTCATTAGACTTTAGCAGATAGTCCTTAGCAGATAGAACCAAGGAAACTTTAAGTAACCTGTCCACTTGGGGCACACCTGAGCATCTGAACATCTTCTTTCTGTCCTTGGCTTGCACACACTCAAATCTACAGACAGAAACCACCACCTAATGTCCCTAACCCTGCATATATCTTCACACATGTATAACATACATACACACATGCACATACACATATAAACCACCTTCATTCATATCCACACAAACCCACACTTGGCCCTATATACACTATATATGTGCATCCCACCACACACATGTAAATGCACAACACACACATGTAAATACCTCCAGACATATATACATGCTCCTGTATCTACATGAGCATAAAGTAGTTATATACATGAACACCTTTCATCTGCACTGACATATGTACCATTTTCATACACACACACACACACACACACACACACACACACACACACAAATGTTCTATCTTTGGTCTGCCTGAACTACAGAAATTGTATAACTGAGCAGGGACTAGGGAGTCCTGTTGAGTTCCCTCTCTCTTGGGCCGTCTAGGGGCTCCGCTTGCTCCAGGCAGACCGATGATGGCCTAGTGGAGCCCAGGCAGCCTAGCCTCTGCAGCAGGAGTTGCCCGCCACATACGTCATGTACCTATAACACTAGGGCAGCTGTTTTGTAGGCATATACCTACTTGTAGGTAAAGCAATGGCCAAGGATGGTTTCATAGCTTCAGAGTGGCCAGTAGGCCTGTGACACCACCGAAGGTTGTGTCTCCTCTGAGTGTTGGTTTCCTTATCTGCGGCAGAATCCATTCAGTGGCCAGAGAAGCAGGTGGGGGAGGGGCACCTGGCATGTGGTTTGTTCTGGTTCACTTTATCTATTTAGAATCATGTGACGGACTGTCTGTCTTGGACTGACATGTGGGCATGTCTGTGGGATATTGTCCAGAGTATGTCTTAGGACATGCTCAGAGCCTTGAGACCAGAGCTCTTTTTGGCATCATGCACCTTGACTTTTGAGAAGGGCCTCTCATTGTCCTGGATCATGCTAAGCTAGGCTGGTTGACCAGCACACCCCAGGGATCTGCCTGTCTCCAGCTCCCCAGCACCAGGATTAAAAGGACGCAATACTACATCCAGCATTAAGGCCATTCTGTTTTTATCTCAGTTTCTGCAGTCCTTGTGGGGGCATCGGTAATTGTTACAGACACGAAGGAACTGAGGTACAGAGAGTGTCAGTGTGCTAAAGGAACTTTATGGAGCACCTGCTACATGGAGGAGAGGCTGTGGTATATAGAGGGAGAATTGCTGGCATGCAGAACTTGTGGCTGGTGGGGGGAGGGGCACCTGCATATGGTTTGTGATGGTTAGCTTTACCTTATTAGAATCATGTGGGCAGAGAGTCTCAGTGAGAGATTGTTTTGGACTGGCCTGTGGACAAGTTTATTGGGTATTGTCTTAATTAAGCTAATTGATATTGGAAGACCCAGCCCACTGTGGGCAGACCATTCCCTAGGCAGGAGGTTGTGAACTGTATGAAAAAAGAAATGGAATCTAGTACAAGAAATCAAGCAAGTAAGCATGCATGCATTCATTGTGCTCTTGAAGAATATGATTAACTGAAGTTCCTGACCTGACTTCCCCACAATAGACCTTAACCTGGAAGTCTAAGTTGAAGTGAGTCTCTTTCTCTCCAAGTTGCTTTTTGTCAGGGTATTTCACCACAGCAATAGAAATGAAACTAGAACATGGTTATCCACTAGTCAAGGGTGATGCATTTATACATGCCAGGGCCTCTGCATGCATTTCTGCATATCGCAGCCATGCGTACCTCATTGGAGTGAGTGCGGTTCTGGTGCTTGGCGCGGTCTGAGGCATTGGAGAAGGCTTTGTTACAGCCTTCGTGTTCACACACATATGGCTTCTCTCCTGTGTGTGAACGCAGGTGTGTCTTCAGGTTCTCCAGGCGAGAGTAGGCCTTGGAACAGCCTTCGAACTGGAAAGAAGTGGACTGGTCAGATAGGACACTCCAGATGCATGGCAGGCAGCTAGACAGACTCAGGGGCTCCCCTGCATCTCCTACCCTGCTCCCACTCCCACCCCCATGGCACACACTCCCACTTGTGCACCCCAAAGCATGTGTTTTAGTAATGACAGTTACCCTCTTTTCTAGAAAATACTGAAAGGGTTGCAGTATAAAAGTAACTTGGACGCATCAAAGACCTTGGTGGGAGAGCTTTACTGTGAAATACAGGAGCGTGCATGCACGTATGTATTTGTGATATTTACATGAACAAAAGCACACATTTATAAGATGTCCAGTCCTTCACTATTTTATAAACCTGTTTTATAAACCTGCATATGAAAGTTTGGATTACTCCATAGTCTTATTATCTTATTATTGTATGTGTACAGGAGCTTTGTTTGTATGTATGTCTGCACATTACATGTGTGCCTGGTCCAAAGAGCTGAAGTTACAGCTGGTTGGAAGCCACCATGTTGGTGCCAGGAATTGAACCTGGATCCTTGGGAAGAACAGCGAGCACTCTGAAATGCTGAGCCATCTCTCCAGTTCCTGTTTTGTTTTTATCTTTGAGACAGGATCTCATAGCGCCCAGGCTGGCCTCAAACTCAGTGTAGCTAAGGATGGTCTTAAATGTCGGGCCCTTCTGCCTCCATGTCCCAAGCGCTGGGGTTATAAGCATACACCACCACCTCAGTGTATGTGGCCTGGGGATGGAAATCAGGGCTCACACATGCCAGGCCAGCACTCTTACCATCTGAGCTATGCTTGTCCCTGACTCCTTCCAAACTCTTATAAGAACCAAAGCAGGAGGGTCGGCTAAGCCACTGTGACCATGGGTTAGGTAATCATTTCTTAGATTTGGCAGCTAAAAATTGGATTTTGCTAAATCAAGCTTTTATGCTTCAAAGGAAACTATCAAGAAAGTGAAGACAACACACAAAAGTGAAAAAATATTTGCAAAAACTGTATGATTGATAATGATCTGGAGCCTGGTTACAAAAATAATTCTTATAACCAAGCAACAAAATAACAAGTATTGATTCCCAAAGAAGTTGTACAAATAGGGGCTGGGGGGATGGCTCTGTGGATAAAGGGGCTTGCTGTCAACCCCGATGCCTGGATGTGTCTCTGGGACTCACATGACGGAAGGAGAAAAGGTCCTGACAAGCTCTTCTCCGACTTCTATTTCACCCCTTTCTCCTCCTCTGCCATATAAATAAATGTAATTAAGATGTTTTTAAGTATACAAATAGCCAGTTCAATATTATTGGTCATTAGAAAGCACTAACTGGGACCATAAGGAAGAGCAAGGGGTCAAGGGACACAGGGCCCAGCCGTGTCCAAGCGTCTCTGCAGGGGGAGGAGGCTCACCGTGCACTTGTGTGGCTTCTCACCCGTGTGTCTGCGCATGTGAACAACCAGCATGTACTGGGCCTTGAAGGGCTTCTGCTCTCTCGTGCAGGCCTGCCAGCGGCACACGAACTCCTTCTTCTCCCCGTGGATGTGTTCATTGTTGATATGCTGGAGGGCGGTAAGACAAGGCAGGGTGGGAAGGTGAGCACGGTTCGTTCTCTTCATCTGGGTCCATCCCGTGCAGAGCCCCTCCTCTCACAGACCACCTCCTGCCCTCAGGGACCATCATCCTATGCCAAAGTCTCTACCCTGGGGCCTATGTAGCACCCGCCTTGGTGAGGAGCACTGCAGTGACTGTGTATCTGTGTGTGGGTGGGGGGTGGGGGTTATGTGTGCACAGCACATTCGTGGATGGGGCTGAGGACAGCTGCCGAGCCCCTCATGGCCTTGGTGGGGGAGGAATGACATGGCTCCTGCCCCTGGGACAGGGCCAACTGGGCATGGGGGGAGTGTAGCTTAATGGTAGGATACTTGTCTATCACCCATGAGACCCCTCCCAAATACTTCTATGTGATATATGAGTGTGTGCATGTTTGTATGTGTATGTGCTGTGTCTACAGGTGTGCATAGAGGCCAGAGATCAACACAAGGTGTCACCCTGTCACTTTCCCCCTGGATTCTTTCAGACGGGGTTTCTCCGTTCTCCTGGGTTTATTAATTCAGCAAGATCAACTCGCCAGTGGTATTCAGGGAGCCTCTGTCTGCGCCTCCTCATGCTGGGATTATAGAAATGCACCACTGCACTTGGCTTTTTATGTGGCTGTCGGGGATCCGAATTCCGGTCTTTAGGCTTGTATGACAAGCACTTGTCGACTGAGCCATCTCTCTGGCTCCTCCTCTAAGTTTACTGATGATTAAAGGAGTCCACACATCCAGTTGAAGCTCAGGGCCTGACCTGTGTGGACATGGTGACTATGGGGATGCTGACGTACAAGCTAAGTGTGCAGTGAAGCAGACATACTGATCCTCCGGCTTGTGAGATGTATAAAGGAGGTTATCCTATCAGTGGAAAATAGAGCTTCCTCAGCTCCGTTTTTGAGGGAGGCTAGAGCCAGATCCTGACTCTCAGCTTCGGGCTCTAGGCCCAGTGCCTGGCTGACACTGGGGCTAAACAGCCCCGATGAGTGAGGTGGGTCAGCCAAGGTCACAACAAAGCCACAGCCTGACTTCTGCCTCTGTATTTTTACAAGGTACTCCTGGAAAACGTAAACCCGTGAGCTGTAGTCTCTCCCAGACAAATACATTTGCCATTTACACTGCTATCAAGGAGCTGAGTAACATGCTCTGGTAACACCATGTCCTAGAAGAGGAAAGGCCACTGGCCCGATGCCCTGTGCAGCATCCCAACTGTCAGCATAGATACCACCACCTTGGGAGCCTGTAAGACAGCAGCCCTTTGAACGTCTAGAAAAATCTTCTCCTATCAGCCTCCCTTTCCATTCACAAAGCCTTTCAAATGAGAAAAATGCTTCCTGACTACGCCTTTCATTTTTTTTCTTATTGGTTTACTTAGCGACAAATTGTTAATAATGGACGGGGAGTCTGGCTTGCCATCCATCTTCCCAGAGAGCAGAGAAGCAGTGCTAGGCAAAGGCAGGTCCTCTTTGTAGAGCAGCCTGCTTTCCAGGGCCAGGTAGGAGTGATCCCCTAGGGCCACAGAGATATCCCTAAAACAGTCCTCCTCAGGTCACAGCAGGAGTCTAACTAGGGGATCCTGTCCACTGGGTACTGAGGCAGAGACTCTCACTGGTCTGTAACTCATCAGGCCGGCTAGGGTGTTGGCATGCATCTTTCTTGGCCGCCTCACCAGTACTAGGATTAAAGGCATCTGACACCCCCCACCCCACCCCACCCCCTTTGTAAAGGGTTCTTAGGAACTGGAGCCAGGCCTTGCAAGCACTTTGTCCACTGAGCAGTCTCTCAATCACAGAACACATCTTTTTACATTGTCACCTCTGTATTTTTGCTTGAGCCCAGTCCTAGCCCAAGCATTGTCCCCGTTTCCCCAACCTAAGTGCTTGAACCTGCAATGCACAGTTCTGATTGCTACCTCTGCCTTCACTTGCTGCAAAGAGATTGGAAATATAGATTCAAGTTCTAGAATGAACTTCATGTGCATGCGGACTGCAGTTCAGAGCACCCAGTTTTGCTGTGCACCTCCTGTGGTGTGTGTGTGTATGTGTGTGTTCTTCATTATTCCTTCCCCTTATTCTCACACTTCTGTATTTTCTTGGATCTTCACATATACTACATATGTGTTTGGGGTAGGGTGAAGGGCCTCCAAGGCACCTGGTCACCATACCTCCCATTTTCTAGGGGTGGGGGTCCCCCTTCAACCCCTTTGAAGCACAGGCCTTGGAAGGCTCTAGGTCCATTGTGGTTGGGGCTCTGCATCCCTGGGTGGGAGCTGGGGACAGAGCTTACATGCACCAGCTGCTCCTGTGTGTCATACTCCTTGGTGCAGTCTGCCCAGTGGCAGTTGGTCTCGTAGATGACCACCTCGGCCTCCTGCTTACAGTCATCCCTGTCCAGGTCTTCCTTGAGATCGGCCAGCTGCTCCTAGGATAGGGAAGACCACAACCACATGAGCCATGCCTGGTAGCCTGGTCCTGAGGCTAGGCTGAGATGAAACTCAAGAGTTCATACCAAGGGCCCAAGGCTGCACACATGTGGACACACATGCACACATACAATATATGTACTTGTGCATACACACACACATATGTACACAGTGCATGCATACATCTGTACACATACAACATAGGCACACAGAGTCACACGCCACAGCCTCTTTCCTCAGCTCAGCATAAGGGAACCCCTTGTCACAGGCAACTGTCCTGGGCCCTTCCTGCTCTCTGGTCATCATGAAGAGATTCTAACCAGCACTGCCCCCACCCCCACCCCACCCCTCATTTGCAAGTGGAAGAAAGGAACGTGGGTTTGGTTTCTGTTGCAGGTAACTGAGGCCCACAATCACTGGCGATGTGGAGATGGAAACTCCATTAAGTGTGTGAGGTTCCTGCCTGGAGAACTGCCTCCCCCTCCAAGTCCTTTTCCTTCTAAATATTTTTTGTCATACTGTTTCTTCTTTCTCAAGTGCACTATGGGCACTCGGCTCACATCAGCACAGTGCCAGCATCTGCCAAGTGCTCTGCAGAGAAAACGCACACCCCTTAGACCCTTAGGCACCCTTCCCTGCCTCAGCCCTTCTTCACTCTTGTATCACAGCTAGGGAATCTGAAGCTCAAGGAGATGTGGCTTCTCCTCTCCATGGCCGATATGGGGACTGGAGTAGCTTAGATATGGACTTGTGTCTCCGTTCCTATTAAGGGACCCTCAACGGAGGGACTGTCTAGATTGGAATGGCCTGTGGGCCAGTTTGGGGGATTGTCTTGATTGTTAATTGATGCAGCAGGACCTGCGGGTGGCACCATGCCCCATAGAAAAGCTAGCTGAGCGTGAACCAGCAGGCAATGCCCTCCGTGGCTTCTGCCTTGAGTTCCTGTCTTGGCTTGCCTCAGGGATGGACCTAACTTGGACGTGTAAGGCAACAAACCCCTTTCTTTCCTACTTGCTGTTGGTCAGAGTGATGTCATGGAAATGGAGCACTCGTTTGACTACATTAGTGTTATGAGGCTATTTCAAAGATGAAACTTAGAGAAACAGCCTCATGTCACAGTGGACCTGTCTGGAATGGGGGTCATGACCAGGGATACATTCTCCAGGCTGGGAGGCAAGGTCCAGGGAGGGCCCATGAAGTCTAGTGAGATCAATCCAGTGTTTAACAGGTCTCCCAGGCATCCTGGGAGGCAAAGTAAGGCCAGAAGCAATGTTACAAAGACAGCTCCCCCCCCAACCCTCGCTTTTTTTTTTTTTTTAAGTTTTTTGAGACAGTTTCTCTGTATAACTGGGTATCACGCACCTCACTGTATACATCAGGCTGGGATTAAAGGCATATGCCACCTGGCCATGTTCAACTTATTTTTAAAAACAGCAGGAATGTATCCTGACTCTCCTGGGTTGTGGCTTTAGATCAAGAACATTTGCCTAACACACATAAGATACCAGGTTTAATCCCCTGTGCTGCAAAACAGGAAAATAGACACAAGGAAGAGCTTCAGGGAAACAAGGACAGTGCTGGCTAACAGGGACAGGCTCTTTGCCAGGTTAAGGACCGGAGTGTCCACTGGCATGGTCACTCGTGAACAGCAAGCTCATCTCAGAACGACAACATTTCCCATGGTGGGCCACAGACACAGGAACTCTCTGATATTGCTACAACCTTTTCCAAAAGGGACCCCGGGTTCACCATCAGGGACCCTCTGAACAAGCGCCCTGGCTGTGCAGAGAACAATGCTGCTACTATGTCGACGTAAGCAACCTCTGCACTGAGGTCAGTCGGAACACCTCACTTCCGGGTTTCCAGCAGCCAGCGGCTGTTGAGATGAGAATGTAGAGAGGTCTCCTAGTGCCCACAGTGCAACAGAAGAACATCTGGGATTATCTCCCCTACACATACACTGCAGGCCAGCTGGCCTAGCAGTGGGCTGCCCCAAGGCCAAGGCAAGGATCCTCCCAGTCTGCAATTTGAGGGCTTCAGCAGAAAGCACCATTACCTCTATCCTTTCTGCCAAAGGGAGGCAAGTGAACCACACATGGGACGACATGGACCCGACTCTGAGGGAAGGCCTTCTGCAGTGCCTGTGAGTGGACTGCCTCCCCGGGCTCCCATCCCTCACTTATCTGAGAGAGGGACTCACAGAGCGCCAGCCTGGCAATACTATGCTGCCAAGGCTGGCCTTAGTCCCCAGTCCTCCTGCCTCCTCCTTCAGGGCTGGGATCCCAGGAATGTACCACCATGCCCAGTTTGCTTTCATAGTTTCTCTGCATGTTACTGGTACACAGGAACGTGACTGACTTCTGTGTGCTCATTCTGTATTCTGTCATTTTGCTGCAAGTGGTTTTCAACTTAGAGAGTTTTCCAGTGGAGTCTTTAGGGTCTCATCCATGTCATCTGCAAATAAGGGTGTTCTGACTCCTTCCCTTGCTATTTGTATCTCATGTGTTCCCCCTGCCATAATCTCATGTGCTGACTGAAACTAAGCACTGTGTTGAACAAGTGTGGGGAAAGCGGACACCCTTGTCTTCCTGATTATAGTTTCATCTAGTATCATGTTGGATGAATGTGACAAACTAATCACAGTAAGAAAATTAATTAATCGATCTCAGAAAGACAAATACTGCATTCTGTCTCTCACCTGTGAGACCTTGACTTTATAGGTGCATAGAACCCTATCTGCACAGGTGACATGAGAGTAACAAGGCCATCAAGGGGAGTGGGGGAGGGGCTAGGGGTGAGGGTGGGGTGGGGTGATAGTGAGGGTAGAGGGAACTAGGCTATGGGGAGAATATGCTTGAAATGCCTTATGCACTTATACGAAACTGTTCTTATGCAAGTGTGTGTGTGTGTGTGTGTGTGTGTGTGTGTGTGTGTGTTTTCAGGTACACTGTTGTACATGAATTGAGGGCCAGAGGACAGCCTTAGCTATCACTCTTCACTACCTACTTTGTTTTTGTTTGTTTGTTTGTTTGTTGAGACAGGGTTTCTCTGTGTAGCCCTGGCTGTCCTGGAACTCACTCTGTAGACCAGGCTGGCCTTGAACTCAGAAATCTGCCTGCCTCAGCCTCCCAAGTGCTGGGATTAGTGGCATGTACAAATGCCAGAACTTGCTGACGCGGTTAGACTGGTTGACCAACAAGGCCCAGGGATCCACCTGTCTCTGCCACAGCTCTGAGATTATAGGTACATGTCCCTGGATCCAGCTTTTTACATGATGCTAGGGATTCGAACTCAGGTCCTCACACTTGTATGGCAAGCACTTTACTGACTGGATCATCTTCCCAGCCCCTTGCAAAAGTTCTCTCTCTCTCTCTCTCTCTCTCTCTCTCTCTCTCTCTCTCTCTCTCTCTCTTTCTCTCTCCTCCTTCCCTCCCTCCTTTCCTTCCTAAGTGCTGTGGGCACAGGCAAGAAGAAGGCCTCTGGGTGGCTTTCCTAGAGCATAGGGCAGTAATGAGGCCCCACCCATGGATGGTGAGACTCCAAGGTACTTAGCAAGCACCCACCGTGGTGCCCCTCCCTGTCCTCAACATTTCTGCATGTTTATCTTCCTGGATATGTGCTGTCCTCATCAATTTCAGCACACACCCCTCCCCGTGATGGCCAGCCTCGTGGAAACTATGCATCATGTTCTGACTAGTGCCGGTGTCAGTGAGGGGAGAGGAATTTGTCATCAACCCCTCTGTTTGCCTGACAATAAGAGGACCTAATATTTCATGAAAATTAAGTGCCTAGAGCATGCCTGATGGTTTACAGTCTTGATAAAGGATAGACCAGCAGATGCTGGGAGCCAGGGACCAGAGGGAGGCTTGAGTATCCTTGGTGACTGTGCATTGTGGACTAACAGATGGAGACTATGCCACTGTGAGGGCATAGGGCTCAGAGGTTTAAAGTCAAGGTCAGCAGCGGCTAAGCCTTTTGAATGCCAGAACCCTGCATGACAATGAGGGTAGCAATGGCCTGTGTGTCCTCCTAGGAACAGAGTGAGTAGTAGGACTTCCAAGGGCCCCTCCATAGAGGCTGGGCCCAGTCATGCTGGCTCCCTCACTACCAGGAGTTATCCTTCCCACCTGAAGTGACCCAGCAGCCGGCATTTAAGTTACCCAGGAGCACCAGCACTAAAGGATCTAGTGTGAGCAGTGGGCTCCAGGAGAGGGGGCAGCCTTGAGAACCAGAGCCACTTAGGGGAACGTGAGGAGCTCAGACTCAAGGCTGAGGCTGTATGTGTAGATAGTTGAAGTCTGAAGGAAGTGGAAGGGAAGAAAACGTTAGTATTCATTCATTAATTCAGTCATACATATAGTAAGATGGAAGGGTAGATCATTTGTTCATTCATTTACTCATTTATATTAGATAAAAATGATATATGCTGAGGCGAGAGGAACTGTGCAGGACATCTGTGAGCTCCCCCACACTAACTCTCTAAGTTCTGCAGATGGCCATCAATCCACTTACCCATTCCATTTTCCATCCATCCATCCATCACCCATCCATCCATCCATCCATCCATCCATCCATCCATCCATCTACCTATCCATCCTTGTATGAAGGCATGCATCCATTCATCCATCCATCCACTGCTTCCTTCTCCCCCATCCATTAACCACTAGGAGCTCAACAGCCAAACCAGGAGATCCAGCCTGGTCCCAGCCTAAGGACAGTGGCAGTGAGCAGCAGGTTACCTGTGTCAGTCCAAGCGGGGATGCTGGACGCAGGCCCTCAGCCTCAGTCTTGACCTTGCTCCGCTTATGAATGGTGATGGGGTTCACGGTGCTGCTCACAGCTGACTCGCTGTTCTGCTTGTTCTGAGGGAGACGGCAGAGGACAGTCTGTCACATAGGCACAAGACAGAGGACCCCCAAATTCCATGGGCTGTGGCTCTACAGTTTACTCACATAGATCACCATTTATGTGTATGTGTAAACATATACATGTATGCTCATATGTGTGGAGTACACTGTATATCTGTGTGTATGTGCATGCACGTACGTAGAGATAAGAGGTTCCTCTCAAGTGTGTTCCTTAGTCAGCATCCATTTTGTCTTTTTGAGGGTCTTTTACTGGGACCTGGGACTTAGGCTAACAGTTAGGCTAAGCTGGCTGACCTGTAAGCCCAGAGATCCACCTGTCTCCACCTCCTCAGAGCCACTATTACAAGCATGCACCAACACGCCTGGATTTTCTTTCTTTTTTTACTTCCTTATTTCTGAGACAGGGTCTTTCTGTGTAGCCCTGGCTGCTCTGGAACTTACTATGTAGACCAGGCTGGCCTTGCACTCAGAAATTGGGCCTGCCTCTGCCTTTTGAGTGCTGGGATTAAAGGCGTGTGTCCCCACTGCCTGGCAATGCCTGGCTTTTTGAATATGGATGCTGGGAGTCAAACTCAGGTTCTCATGTTTGCAAAGCAGCTCGTCAGCCACTGACTTATTATCTCCCTAGCATTTCCTCCCTTCTGTAGTTTGAAACATCAAAAACTGAGTCTCTTAGATTGGTCCTCCAACCAGGGCCAGCCAAGACAGGAGTGGGGGGTGGGGGATGTGGGGTGAGGGGTAGGGGAAAGGGAAGGCACCTTGTTTCCCATGATGTATGTAGTGTGTCTCCATGCAGCACCCCTGCATGAGAGGGTTTCTCCATCCCTTTTAGTTATTTGGACAGAAGACAGAACTGAGTGACTAGGAGCTTACCATGGGCCCAGGCCAGGGCTTCTGGCCCAGTTTAAGGCCCTTGCCATCATGTGATCTCTGTCCTAAAAGCAACCAACCAGTCAGGCTAAAGTGCAGAGATCTCTACCAGTTCCTAGCATGAACCGCCCTTGGGGACGGGGTGAGCAGTGAGGACCCACCCCAGTTTCCTGCACCCACCTACCTGGTTGGCATCATTTAGACAGTTGCTGCTACTGCTGCTGAGTTGGGTAGGCATGGTGCTGATGGAGGTGAGAGTCATGGGCTGCTGGGCCAAGAAGGTGGGTGAAGGCTGGATCAGGGGTGGTGTGTGTCCAAAGGCTGAGCCCAGGCCCCGCTGCTGGCTCAGGATCTGCTGGTAGGCCACAGGATTGATGGGGTGGGGAAAAGTGAAGGCTGGGCTGCAATGGAGAACAGGAGAGGATAGGGGAAGGAGTGGGTTCACTGCCAAGCCAATATCCTTGGCAGAGAGGACTGTATTCTGAGGTTCAAGATGGTAAACATGCCTTGCAAACGGATGTCCTTAGCCTTGCTGATCATACCTAGCTCCTTGAATGCAACCTTGAGCTTGCAGGACTCTCCTGTCTCCACCTCCTTCTGCCCAAAGAAGTGCTGGGCTCTGGATACTTGTGCTATGCCTGGCCATTGACAGGAGTTCTGAGGATTCAAACTCAGGTCTTTCTACTCACATGCCTAGTGTTTCTACCTACCACATTGTCTCCCCAGCTTCCAAGGAGGCCACTTTTGACCTTGGTTACCTCTGACATCATGACGGAGCCCCTGGTGGCAGACTTACTACATAAGGATGTACTCTGGTGTTGGTGTGAGTGTGAACTCCCTGTGTCACGATGGCTTTGTTGTTGTTCTTTACAGAACGACTCTCATGTATCCCAGGCTGTCCTCAGACTCACTAGGTGCTATGATGACTGGAATTTGTCACCATGCCTGATTTTATACAATGCTGGGAATGGATCACAGAACTCTGTGCATCCCAGTCAAGGACTGTACCAAAGAGCCACATCCCCACCCTCATTATTGCTTTTGAACTACCAATACAGTTGCTAGCATGTTGAGACACTAGTATTAAGTTCTGTATTCTCCAGTGTAAAGTTCCACCCTGCAACATGGCCCCAGACCCGGCTCCCCGTTCTCAGCCCACTGCTTACTATTGGGGCTCACCTGAGGGCACCAGCAGACAGATGTCCATAAGAGCCACTGGCTGCTGAGCTGCTCCTGGAGTTGTTGATGTAAGCTACCAGCGAGTTGGGAGAGGTCCGAATCATGCGTTGTAGGTCGAGGCTGGCATCTGAGAGCGGGGAGATGGACAGAGCCCGCTTGCGGCTCAGTCGTGGGGTCACACGTGGACTAGAGAATCGTGATGCTGGGAGACAGCCAACGGAAGGCTTGTTAGTATCACAGATTCTCCACCCTCTACACATCATGAATATTCATGATTTCTCCATGCCATGGCGTGGTGGTGGTGGTGGTGGTGGTGGTGATGGGCCCTTTCCATAATTGAAGAGAATCTCACGAGGAGCAGACTGAACAGGGTTACAAGTCACAGGACCATGAGCTTTGTTGCAACGGTGGTCACACCAGAAACACCCCCCCAGGGGGGTTCACATCTGAACCCCCTGATAGAAACTTACTAAGCAGAGCTTTGTGTGATGCTGGGCTCCTGGCTGAGACTTCTTAGTCTCCTGGGATTAAAGGTGTGTACTACCTTGCCTGGGCCTAAACTCTCCATGGCCACTGTGCCTTGAGATCTCCATGGCAAGATCCAGATCAGAAACTTGTGTCTCCCAGCCTCAAGATCTGGATCACAGGTGAGCCCTCCTATTCCACATTGTAGACTGGCTGCTCCGCAGACCCTACTGAGAAGTCTACCATGAGAGACCAGGGAGGCAAAAGAGGAGCAGCAGGGAGAGGCCATGTGACACACAGATGTGCTCACGCTTGGAGACCCTAAGTTCTGGGCTACTGAATGGTGGAAATGTGTTGTCTTAAATGTGTACACCTCATGGATATGCATGCATATAGCCCTGCATGTAGGCACACGCACATATGTACTATAATGGCTATTCATGGTTGTCAACTTGACTATATCTGGAATGAACTACAATCCAGAATTGGAGGGCTCACCTGTGATCCAGATCTTGAGGCTGGAGGACACAGGTTTCTGACCTGGATCTTGGCATGGAGATCTCAAGGCACAGTGGCCATAGAGAGTTTAGGCCCAGGCAAGGTAGTACACGCCCTTTAATCCCAGGAGACTAAGGCAAGGAGATCTCTGCGTTCAAGGTCAGCCTGGGACAAAGCAAATCCCAAATCCAGGCATGGTGAAATACACTTTTAATTTGGGCCACACCTTCTGCTGGAAGGTAAGGTCATTGGAAGAAGGAAGATTCACTCTTCGACTGCTTGCACTTACTTGCCAGCACATCTGTTGGAACCTACTTCTACAGAAGACCAGCTCAAACAATTAGCCTCATAGGCCTGAGCCACTACGAGATCCTTGAACTTCCCAACCACAGCTGCCCATTGCTGGGTTAGTTGGACTACAGACTGTAAGTCATCACAATAAATTCCCTCAATCTCTCAATATAGAGACATCCCATAAGTTCTGTGACTCTAGAAAACCCTAATTCACACACACACACACACACACACACACACACACACACACACACACACACACTGTTCTTTTCCCCATCATCATCACCCCCCACCCTCCCAGGAATTCTGGATCTCTCCTTTAGACAAAGTGTCCTAGAAGTGGTCTGACATCACTAGATGACTGTAGTCCCTATTGCTTCTTCACTGCCTCAGCTCACACTTTACAGCAGGGGTCTTATGGTAGCAGCACCCTTCAGGGCTGCCATAAGGTGTAAAGTTAGATGACGAGTGGCCTGAACCGTAGCAAATTAAGGTGAATGCTGAGATGTGTCTTTGCCTTCTAGAAATCTACAAGGAGCAATGGTTGCCCTGACTTTCTGGCCTCCCTCTGGAACCTCCGGGCCTTCATATATTATGTGTTGGCTGCAGATGCTGCCTGTAAGAAGTCCTGGTCCTGCCCAAATGCTGAGCAGGACATCATACAGACATCCCCAGCTTCCCTCCAATCTAGGCAACATGCCGTATTGTGCACACTTGCTGTGAAGTCATACAGAGTTCTGAGGGTGGTGCCTATGACCTTGTCCACATGTCTGTGTGAGCTGTCTAATTCCCAGGGCTTCTTTGAGGGATACGGATGGGCAGAGTGGACCTGAAGTTTAGGGAAAAGGAAAGGCCCAAAGTCTAGAAAAGATGACTGATCCTAGAATAGTGACCTACAGCACTTTGCCCAACAGGCCTCCATCTGGGCGCTCTCTGACACCTCAATTTCATGTCTAGATAATCCTTATCTCATGGGGTCCTCCTACAGACTCCGTGTTATGAAATGAGGGGGACACGAAGACTCTAGCATCCACTAAAGTATGACTTATCCATGCCTTCCGTATACATATTTTCTTTGGGTATGTGTGTTTATGTGTCTGTTTGTGTGCATGCATGCCCACGTAGAGGCCAGAAGACATTCTCAGGTGCCGTTCCTCAGGAACCGTCCACCTTCTTGTTTAGACAGGGTCTCTTACTCAGATAGAACTCACCAAGGAAGCTAGGCTGGGTGGCCGCTGAGTCTTGGGGATTCACGAGTCTCCACCTCCTCAGTGGGTGCCCTAGCACACCATTTTTTCCCCAGCGATCCTAGGGAACCCAGGGCCCCAGGCTTGCAAGGCAAGCACTTTCTTGAGTGAGCTATCACCACAGCCCATCGTCATATATTTTTCAGAAAGAGATTCTGCTGCTAACATTCTGACTCCCACCCTCTCGGGTGCCCCTAACAAGAGGAAGCAGGCTCAAACTGACAGTAGTATTCATCTCCGTTATTCCTGGCCCTCGAGGGAAATGTGTTTATTAACGCGCCTCTTCCCTTGATAAATCACTAAATAGGAAGAAAAGCCTGGCACTCATTTCCTGTGCTTTTCCTGTGATTTATGTTTGGGGACTCGAGCATTCACAGCCGCCATCCATCTGTGGTTGCTGCCTGTCCTAACACTGGCCAGCGAGTGACCAGCCACTTGCCTATCGTCCCTCAGAGGATGCCTGATGTGGCCTGTTCCTCCTACATATCTCTGACTCTGTCTCATCTATTAGTTCTCTTTCTCCTCCCCTCCCCTCCCCTCCCCTCCCCTCCCCTCCCCTCCCCTCCCCCCACCCTTCCCCTCCGTCCTCCCAGGCCTCTCTGGCCTGGGCACACTGATTCAGCTAGGCTGGCTAGCCTCCAAGCTTACAGGGATCCTGGTGTATCTGCCTTCCATCCTTCCACCACTGGGATGACAGGTGCGGGCCACCCTGCTGCTTTCCACGTGGATTCTGGGGATTTGAACTCCTATCCTCATGCTTTCCAGGTCAAGCCCTTTAGGAACTGGCCAAATCTTCCTCATCTCACCCCACTGTTTTTTCTTTTACTTTTTTGAGACAGGACGTGGTATAGCGAAGGGTGGCCTTGAACTCCTGACTCTTCCACTTAACACCTTCCCAGTGCTGAGATTACAGGTATAATCCACTGCAGTTGGCCCAGGTCTTTTCTACACTCACTCTCAAGATGTGTTCTGAGGAATTCAGCCCAAGTATTTTACCCATCTAAACTCCACGGAGCCTCCATGGCGAGGCCACGGAGCTGGGGACTTAGAGGCTAGTGGCCCCATTTTTCAGTCATGTCCCGAGGGCAGAGAAAGCCAAGGCCTGGGCTTTGAGTTCCCCAACTGAGTAAGTAGAATCGTATCCTGGTCAACTCAAATTCACCAAAGGGCCTCTCTTCCCCAGCTCATTCCCAGCCTGTGCTCAGCAGTCTGTGGGACCCACGGTTGTTCTCCTCAGCCTCAGTCTCCCCTCTGTGCCAGGCTGGGCCTGGATTCCTGCCTGAAGCAGTCCCCTGAGACCCCAGCAATGTCTGCCTCTCCCCTGTGAGATCAATGCCATCGGTTTCTGAGCCTCCCCGCCCTGCATAAAGAATGAGCATCAGGATGGAGGTGACATCCGAGGCACATTAGTGTCAATATGACAATAAAACACACAGCTGGGAGGAGTTATAGGGCTGTGAGCAGACAGTACTTCAATCAGGACATTTCAATCTTCTCAGGAGGGATGGGGGGTGGGGGTAGGCTGTGCTTGGGCCCTGCAGTTACACTGCCAGCGTCAACAGCCTAGCTCGAGAATGTCCCTTGCTAGGGACTGGTGACGAGCAGTGAACTCCTCGCTCTCCACAGAGCCACCAGCAGAGGAGTGGATGACCTTGGGTTTCTGACTGGTTCTGTTTTCTTTTTCATGGCTCAGCTTCTGGTCTTCCTGATGAAAAATCAGTCAAGAGAAGAAGAAAGGACATGGAGGGAGAGGTGAGCCTGTATCAGAGCCTCAGGTCAGCCTCCTTTTGGACCAGGGTGGATGGTGGCATTGGTGTATGGACCTGTCAGAGGCCTTGCTGTCTTTCTGACCCATCTAATGTGTCCCACATGTGGGGTGTACACAAAGTTCACGAGATATTCTTGTGGTTCTCAGAGACATCCCCTTCTGTTACGGTTAAGTTTGCCCCTTTGGGAAGAAAAAGGAAAGTTCTAGGGATGGGGATATAGCCACTTGGTAGAGTCTATCATGTATGAAGCCCTGGCCTCCAAACCCAGCAACACATAAGTCTCCATAACGGTGCAGGCCTATAATTTTAGCACTTGAGAAGTAGAGTCAGAAGGATCAGAAATCCAAGGTCATCCTCAGCTACATAGTAAGTTCAAGTCTAGCCTTAATTACATGAGTCCCTATCTTTAAAAAAGTTCCATTTTGTGATGGTTTTTATGTGCGTGGCCCAGGGAGTGGTACTATTAGGAGGTGTGGCCTTGTTGGAATAGGTGTGACACTGTGGGCATAGGCTTTGAGACCCTCGTCCTAGCTGCCTGGAAGTGGTCTTCTCCTAGCAGCCTTCAGATGAGGAGGTAGAACTCTCAACTCCTCCTATACCATGCCTGCCTGAACACTCCCACATTGAGGTTAATGGAGTATACTCTGAACCTGTAAGCCAGCCCCAATTAAATGTCCTTATAAGAGCTGCCTTGGTCGTCTGAGCGTGGTGGCGCATGCCTTTAATCCCAACACTTGGGAGGCAGAGGCAGAGGCAGGCAGATTTCTGAGTTCGAAGCCAGCCTGGTCTTCAAAGTGAGTTCTAGGACAGCCAGGGCTACACAGAGAAACCCTGTCCCAAAAAACCAAAAAACCAAAAAAAAAAAAAAAAAAAAAAAAAGAGTTGCCTTGGTCATGGTGTCTCTTCAACGGTAGTAAAACCCTTAGACACCTTTTAAGAAGTATTCTTTTAATCCTCAAAGTGAAGCCAGTTATGAATACTACATGCACTATTGTGCACTGGGTCCTTGACTCACGTAAAACGATGTCATTGAGTTGGAGAAGGATACGAGGGCCTTGCCCACCAGCCTTCTGCTCAGGCCACCTCCCATTTGAAAGATCCTACCTCTGTGCCTCTATTGGACACACAAAGACTTTGAAACATTCTCATCTCTGCTGGGTGTCCCTGTCTCAAGACATGAAGGTAGGTGCTGAGAAAGAAGGCAGTCAGAGGTCAGGTCAGGACCTGCATCGGGGTGCTTACCAAAAAGATGCCTGGTGCCTGGCCAGACAGACTGAGAACTTGATGTGGTGTTCAGCCTCTTGCTTAGTGCCTAGAATTGGCTTGGAATGTTTACTTGTGTGTGTGTGTGTGTGTGTGTGTGTGTGTGTGTGTGTGTGTGTGTTTGTGTTGTGAACTTGACACAAACTAGACTCATCTGGGAAGATGTGGGAAGAAGACACCTCAATTGTGCGATTGTCTTCACCAGCTTGGCTGTAGGCAAGTCTGTGGCAGCATTTTCTTGATTGATGGTTGATGCGGGGGAAGGCCTGGATCACTGTGGGTGGTGGCAACCCTTGGCAGGTGGTCCTGGGTTGTACAAAAAAGCCAACTGAGTAAGCCATGGGGAGCAAGTCAGCCTGCAGTGTCCCCGTGGCCTCTGCTTCAGTTCTTGCCACCAGGATCCTGCCTTGGCTCCAACCCTGGCTTCCTTCAGTGATGGACTGTCCCCTGGACATTGTAACGTGAAATAAATCCCGTCTCCAACAAGTTGGTTTTGATCAGCGCTTTATCACAGCAACAGTGAAGCCTAACTGGGACGCATGCTGAGCAAGCAGGTAGTGAATGAGTGTGCACCATTTCTTCTGTCAGAGTATTGAGCAAAAGGGAACGTGGTAAAAAAAAAAAAAATCTAAGTTTTCCATGAGGGGACTGAATCATCCTATGGGAGTGGGCTGCAGAAAATGCAGCAGTTGGCAGGGGCTTCCCTGGCTCACGTGCTCAACGTAAGTGCAGAAGGAGGAAGGGGCAATGCCCTGGAGGCAGATTGGGCAGGGCCCAGCCTTATTTAGCATTTAGCATCTTTTGCAGAAACACAGCAGATGGGGTATCTGCACAGGTACCTAAATTGGGTGGAAATGCCCCCAAATACTTTTAAAAATCTGAGGCCAAAAAATAGTAAGCCTTTGAAAAACAGTAAGAAACCACATGTCCAATAATAGTTCTATTAGGAAAACTGGCACAGCTACTAGACAAAAATACAAGAAAGACAATGATATGATGAACAATAAATGGAAAATTTAATACAAAAAAAAATCTGAAGCCAAGTCTGAAGCTCTGCCTTCCACTGGTTTGAAAAGAGCTGGGCTAGATCTGAGATGGCTGATGGTGGTGATGGTGGTGATGGTGGTGATGGTGGTGATGGTGGTGATGGTGGTGATGGTGGTGCTGCCAAGTGTGATGACCTGAGTTCCATTCCCCAGTCCCACATGGTGTAAGGAGAAAACCAATTCCCATACGAGCACTGTGGCATGCAGCTTACACAAGCACAATAAATAAATAAAATGTAGAATTTAAGAAAAAAGAAAGAAAAGTCTGGGCCTAGCTCAGTGGTTAAGTAATCACACATAGCGTGTGAGAGACTCTAGGTTCCAACCTGAGAGAGAAACCGAACAGCGAGTCTGCCTGGAAAAGTTCTGCTGAGAAGCACCAACAGGAGAAATAGAAGACTGCTATGGATTGGTATGGGTTTCTTGGGTTTATAAAACCAGCCCCCAGCCGTCCCCCGTCACTGCCTGCCATCCCAGTGCTGCTCAGGTGTGTGGGAATCTGCTGATCTGAATATAGAAGTGGAGAGAGGAGGTGGCTGTGTTAAGTTATCCACCGACCCATGGACTCCTCTTGCCCGGGGCCTTCCTGTTTCTTAGACAGGTGCAGTCAATGTTGAATGTTCTGGGGAACGGAGCTGTCCCCAGTCCCTTCTAGGCCACTCGTAGCTGCCAGCAGCTCCCTTGTCCATTCCAGTGGTTTCTGTTTTGTGCTGCACCTTTCTCTCCCTGGTCTTCTGTGTTGGCCACTCCTGACACATCAGGTCTTACAGGCTGTGAGCCACCTGCTGTAGCAGCAGAACTGACTGTCTTAGGTGAAAGAAATCCCGGTCGGCTAGAATTGGGTGCCTGGAATTCCCATGGTGCCTCAGGTGCCCAGGCCTTGATGTCCATGATGCCTTTGGTGCTGCACAGCCCTCAAGCCCTCAGGCATGGCAGAGCAGCAGACAGGCAGAGCAGGAAGCATCAGGGGATCTGCTCTGGGAGCCAGCAATGAGGCTGCCGAGAAGAAGACATTCTACAGAAACACCTGTGTCCATCCCATTGGTTAACTGACGACGGACTATAAATAAATAAATAAATAAATAAATAAATAAATAAATAAATAAATAAATAAATAAATAAATGAAATGGAACTTCCCCCAGTAGACTCATGCTGGGAGAAGGACAGGGATGAAACCTGGTGCTGCTGGAGGGGGAGGGGGAGCTTGTCTTCCAAAGAGATTTCCCACAGTTGTGATAACTTGCCAGACCACTTTGCAGGGAGCATTTGATGGCTAGACCACACCTTGATCAGGCCTGCTTAGCCATGTGTGCCTCTTGCTCTCCATGTAAACGTAAACATAAAGCTCTCTGTTCCTCTTTCCTGTGTGGCCACAATGAATAGGCACCCCCCCCCCCCCCCACACACACACACACTTTTCACTACTTCTGCTCCATTTAACTGGCCCACTGAGGATGGGCTGCTGAGCCTGGTTTGTTATTGCTGCCATACTGGTAACAACAGTGCGAGGGAGAGAGGGGACAAGCCACACACAGCATGCCCAGGGACAATGGATGGGAACACGAAGAGGACATGATGCCCAGAGTGGTCCATGGCCTGGGAGGAAGCATGAGGTGATACAACTAAGATATGGATCCCCAGTGATCAGGGCGGATCTGAGACGGATACTGGCAGTGAGAGGTCACACCAGCACTAATTGAGCACCCAGTCTATACATTAAGTAGACAACATTTACCTTCATTCTACCTTTACTACATTCTCCTTCAGTCAGCTTCACATTCCCTGTGTCCCACTCACTGTCCTCTCTGGTGTCCCCTCACTAGTTTTCATACTGGCCCCCTTTGCATCCTGCCCTGCTGCTCTCTGCCGGATCCAGACCCAGCAGCCTAGCCGCCTTCTGGAGGGTAGAGCTCAGGTACTGGCAATGGATGGTATGGCCTTGCTAGAGTAAGGTTTGGAACCCCGCCTAGAGGCCTGGGGACTTGTTTGCTCGTCCTAACTCCAGCCATAGGAGAAATGCTCACTGTCATTCCTCTCTCTGTCACATGCATGGCACTGCATGGAGATGCATACCCAGTCAGGCACTCAGGATGGCTGTCACAGGATAACTCCTGTCTGCCCAGTTCTGCTTCTCCTGATGTGTGGGCCACCTGCTCAACTTGGTCCCCTAGCCATGGCATCAACAAGTCTGTCTACTTGCCAGTGATGTCCACCATCTGGTTCTGAGCCTTGGAGGAGGGCTTCCCAGAATGGCAGAAGCTGGCATGTGGGCGTGACTCTGCTCTGGATCTCGTTATTCCTCTCCTGCTGTGTAGTTGTGACTGGGTTTACGACGCTGGGAAACACCGTGTCCAGGATGCACCCTCCCTAGTCCCTCATCTCACTGTGTCAGAGGCAAGGATGGGACTTAATACCATGCTGTGCCGAATCCTGGACCCAGCATCCTCCTAGGGAGGGAGAGACACTCAGCTGAGTGTTGGGGACACTGCTTTGTCACTCAGAAGCCTCCTATCAGGGAATGGCAGGGATGAGCAGAGCAACTTGACCTTGCGTTTGTGGTGGGGTGGTTCTTTAAAACTCAGAGAGGCAGGAGCAACCAGAGGAGGCAGGAAGCATCTAGACAGAGTTCCTGGAGAAGGAGCACTCTTGGTTCTGCCTCTGTGGAGAGATAGCTCAACTGGAGCAAGGCCCCTGAGGGGAGCTGCAGTGGCGGTTGTGGCAGGAAACCCAGGAATGGGGCCTATGATGTGAGACGAAGCCTGGATGATATGGGCCCACCCTGAATCTTGCACCCTCGGCGGCCTCTTAACAGCTGCCACAGCCCGTTTCCAACCTGCTACCCTGCAGGACCAGATGGCCTCTCTGCAGGTCTGTCTCCTCCCACCACTGTGGCATGAAGATGCTGCTCCCGGCAGGACTAGAAGACAGCAGCCAGGAGGCGGCACCAGCCTAGAGTTTGGTGGTGGTTCCCCACGCCTCTACTCAGCCCACATACCAGGCATCCTTGGACAGCTCTAGGGTTGCCAGGTAGAGTGGAATCTAGTTGGAGGGGGGCGGGCAACAGCACCGAGCTTCAGTTTCCTTCTCATGACAGGGGTTGTATGCTGACCCAGGATCTCATAGTCAGGGGGCTAAGACACCCCGTGAAAGCAGCATGGATTCTAGTGAGAAGATAGGGCTTGGCATCTGATGGGCACTTAGGACCTCCTCGATCCAAGACTCCCAACCTCCTATTCTGCAAAGCAGTCTAGCACATGCACCGCCTTGATCAGTGAAGCCCACCCTATCACTTGGACCCTCGATCCTGGCTTTGCCCTTGACTCTTTATGATGGTTTATAACAATTGTTAACTTGGAGAGATCATTATCTAGGAGACACATGTGTGGAGGATTTTCTAGAATGTGCTGACTGAGGTGAAAAGACCCACCCTGAACGTGGGCTATTCTATGTGCTGGGGTCCCAGACTGAATACAAAGGAGAGCATGGCCTGTCTCTGCTTCGTGACTATGGATGTCACACACTCCGGCCATCATCTCCACGATGATGGACAGGATCTCCTTAAAGTGTGAGCCACACCCAACAAGCCTGCCTAAGCTGCTTTCATCAGGATTTGTTTACGGGGGCCAGTGAGAGGTTAGATACTTGGTCATAGCCAAGAGCACACTAAGTAATGGCCTCCTCCTTTCGTGCACACCACACCTGTGCTGGGAACGTGTCATACATCTCTACCCAGGCATCCCCCTTAACTGGATTAATCTACAGCTCACCAATGGGGTCTACTGCTGCTCGCCGCTCCGACTGGGTTCTCAGACCAGCATGAACAAGATACTTTCAAATGGAACATCAGAGCTCTTTCCTTCTCTGCACATCCTCCCCAAAATGGTTCCACAGCCTCATCTCACTCCAGCAACGTGCAAAGCCTTAGTCAAGTCCCAACTTGTTGGCACAGCCCGGCCTGGAACACTGACCCCAGTTAGGACTCCTGTCTTTCACCTGATTACTGCTGATCACACTGGTCTCTCAAGCTCAGATCATACTGGGCTCCCAGTAGGAACACAGGTCCTTTGCACCTGCAGGTCCTCTGCTGGGACTGCTCTTCACCAAGCCAGTTGGTGGGTTGGCCCTTCAGTTCTGTGCAGGAATAGCATCCACCACACCTTAGTGA
This sequence comes from Mus musculus, assembly GCF_000001635.26. Lineage (NCBI taxonomy): Eukaryota > Metazoa > Chordata > Mammalia > Rodentia > Muridae > Mus > Mus musculus. The sequence goes on from NC_000067.6 coordinate 118,866,184, forward strand.
GGGATACCTTGACTCTCTATGTCTCAAAACTGCATCCCGCTACCCTAGTATGCGTCTCCATCCCTATTTTGCTTACCCCATTCCCTCTTAGCTTACCAACCCCCAGTGGTGGGTGGTGTCTGTACCTCCCACTATAGATCCTTCCCAAAAGTTAAGTGAGTGCATCCCATCCTTTGTGATGACCACAGGTCTCTTGGCCACCCATCCTAGTACTTGGGCTCAGTCCCCATGTCTGGTAGTATAGACAGTACTGGGACGAAGTGCAGACTTCTGTTTGTGTCTCTCACCTCCAAAGGGAGGGCAGACCTGTTTTCTATGACCGGCAGTCAGTCACCCTCATTCACATCATCCCTGCCCCTCACCCCATGTTGCACCCTCTGGTACTCACCATCCACAGGGTTGAGGTAGTCATGGAGATGGGGTGCGCTAGCAGCACCCCCGCTCTGCATTAGAAGGTCCCCATAAGGGGTGGGGTGGCTTGCCATGAGGGTCATCTGGTGGTAATAGTCTGAAGGGTTGGTGCCTGGGGCTGCGAGGCTAAAGAGTCCCCTCTCTTTCAGATGTTCGTGGGCCACTGTCACAGGAGGCAAGAGAAAGGAGCCATCAGAATCTACTGTCCAAGGGGTGGCTCAGCAGCTAAGAGCACATACCACTACTGTAGAGAGCCCGTGTTCACTTCCCAGCTCCCATGCTGGGTGGCTCCCTACCACCCCTAACTCCAGCTCCAGTGGGTCCAATACTTGTTTCTGGCTTCTAGGGGAACCTATGTAAATATGCATGCACACCCACATAAAATGAAAATATATAAATAGAATCTTGTAAAAAAATTACTGTTTAAGGAAGGAAAAATAATTTATCTTTGGTCTGGGGTCTCAACGCTTGACCTCCTAGCCCATCCGTCACCTCCTATGCTCACGTGGAGACCAGAGATCAACCCTGGGTGCCTTCTTCAGTTGCTCCCCACTGTCTTTGAGACAGGGCCTCTCCTTGAACAGGGACCTCACTGATTCCACCAGACTGGCTGACAAGTGAACCTCAGGCCCTGCCTCCTCAATGCTGGGATTCCGACTGCTTGCCACTGGGCCCTGTTTATTGATTACTTTCTTTTTAAAAATCCTGGGTTCTGGAGGACTGATTTTATACCTACCAACTGACCTGTCTCTTCAGCCCCTAGGAAAAATTTAGATCTGAGAAAGTAACTATGTTATGTGATTCTACTCACTTCTGGTTCAAATCAACCTGCTCCAGTGGGCTGGTCCACTCTTTCTCAAGCATCTGAGCCTACTCAAAGTTATTGGTCTATCTCTGGGGGATGGGGTGCCAGCTGCCTGTAACTCCACCTCCAGGGGATTCCTGGGACTTGAGAGGCCATCTGTGTTGACCATCACAGGGACAGAAAACAGACTCAGGCAGCAGCCAGCTCTGCTCTGCCTCCCTTTTGATGCTGACTTCAAGGAGATATTCCCACACAATCTCTTACTTAACACTGGCTTCCGCAGCCTTTGGCGTGTTGCAAGCAGCAGTCTGTCCCTATGATGTGGCTGCTATGGTCTGGATATGAAACATCTCTCAGTGGCTCATGTGTTAAAAGCTTGGGTCCCCGATGCAATGTACAGAGGTGGTGCTCTGGGGAACTGACTGGATCATGAGGGCTTTGACCTAACCAACAGATATATCTATTGATGAAAATTTAATTTGACGTGTAATTGGAAGATGATGAAAGTGGCTGTGAGGACTGAGTCACCCCTAGCACCACCCCCAATGTCCCCGCTGCCTCTGCTCCAGCACTACTTACCATCAGCAGGGCTGAGGCCCCTGGCGGCAGAGATCATTGAGAGTGTGGGGCTGCTGTGCACAGACCGGAGGTAGTGCTCCATATGGGGGTTCACGTAGGGGTGGTGGGCGCTGAAGGGTGACTCTCCAGGGCCAGCAGGGTGTGGAGAAAGTCGTATCAAGGAGATATCTGAGATGACAGGGCTGCCACTTAGGGTGGGAGGCCTGTGGAGGCAAAAGGTGACATTCTCAGAGAGAAGACCCACGGGGCACAAATACCTCACTAAGAACCCCAAACCACGAGTAGCCATTGACGTGTGCAGGCACCCACAGACTTCATTCAGAAGCTTGCCATTTTAATTTTCTATGCCAAACTCCTTGTCAGCTCTAGCTTAGAGTCAGACCTTGAAAGAATCAGTCAGTGGACCCAGACTGGAAGCTCCAAGGGGTTTGAGAGATGGCTTAGTGGGTAAAGTGTCTGCCTCGGAAGCCCGAGGATCTGAGTTCCACCCCCGGAGGTGACGGTAAGAACAGGGAGAGGTTGCTATGGGCGTGTAACTCCAGCCACATTGAGATGGAGAAAGAGACAGGCAGAGCACACTGGCTAGCTAGTCTAGCTGCTTGGCAAAGTTCAAGGACAATAGAGACAACAAAAACTGGACGGCACCTGAGGAGTGACACTTAGAAGCTGTGCTCTGGCCTCCATTATTTGTTCACACCCACAGAAAGAAGGCTGCGTAGTGAACCTGTATCACAAGAATCCTTGTATTGAAACTCTGGATACCTCCTTCAGGTTTGCTGGGCCTGAGCTCAGCTGACCACATGTTTGGGTTGCAGCCCTGCTCCCGTGTGCCTATACAGGTTAATGCATGGGCACATGCATGAATACCAGAACATGGACAGTACATAGGACGTTGGCCACACTAAATCCAGGAATAAGGTCCTAAGAGCTCATTGCTATCAGACTGAGTGAAAAGCTGAAGAAAAGGGTAGATGTTCGGCTTCAGTCAGACCACTAGGATTCGGAAGCAGCTGAAGGAAAAGTTCAAGATTCAAGATAAATCTTTCTTTGTGAGGTGTAGCATGTGTACACATACATATACGTTAGAGACCGAAGGTCAATCTCAGCTGTTGGTTCTCAGATGCGATCCATCTCCCTTGTTGGCTTTTTGAATTCTATTTTAAATATCATGTCTGTCACCGACGTGGAACCCAAAGAGGCTAGGCTAGCTAGCTAGTGAGCCTGTGATCCACCTGTCTCTGTCTCCATAGGTTTGGGATTGTAAGCACATACCATGGCACCATGCTCAGATCTTTTATGTGGGTTCTGAGGGTGAGTCTTACTGCCTTGGAAAGCAAAAACTTTACCAACTGAGTTACTGCAACTGCCCAAGAATGGTGTTCAAGCTGGTGAGCTGAACTAAAATACAGAATATTGTTCTAGCTCTCTGTGTGGTGATGCTTTCCATTCACAGTCCCCTGTCTTGAATACCCTCACCAGTCACGTGGGCACTTGGCTTGGTTTTCATTGCTTGGGATGACTGCAATCATCTATATGCATTGGAGGCTATGACTCTACTCAACATTTAATGAGTCTTTTAGAACCCTTGGCCACCTGACCTAGGGCCTCCAGGTTTTGGAGACACCTACTCCAAAATCCATCCTCACCAACTGTGATTCATTTTAATTGTCAATTTGGTATAACTTAGAATCAGCTGGGAAGAGAGTCTTAATGAGGTATTGTCTACAGTAGGCTGACCTATGGGCAACTCTTTGGGGGGACTGATTGTCTTAATTGGTGTAGAAAAAAAAAAGTCTGCTCTGGGTGGCACCATTCCCTAGGCAGTCCTAAACTGTGTGAATGTGGTCAAATTGAGCTGAGCAAGAGAAGAAAAAAAGCCATTCAAGTAAGCATATGTGCATTTATTTCTCTATGCTTTTGAGTCTGGGAGTGATGGTATGATGGGACTATTTCAAGTTTGTGTCATGACTTCTTCACAACAATGGACAGTAACCTGGAATCTATGAGTTAAAATCAACTCCTTCTCCCTTATTGCTTTTTGTTGAAGTATCATCACAGCAATAGGAAATGAAACTAGGACAATGACCCTCATCCAAAGTATGCATGAGCCACAGTATAAGTTAGAAGTAGAGTGTGAAGCCTGGAGAGGCACCACAGCAGCGCCCCAGATTGGTGAAGCTGTGTGGGGTTCCATTCTGATCGGCTACTACAGTGGACAGTGTGGTTACTGAGAAAATCAGACGTGATGATTCGGTGTCCAACTGTGCATGAAAACTAGCCTGCTTCACAACATAGCACAAGGTGTGACAGGCAGGTGACTCACATCTGAGCTTTACAAATATCAATCCATTGATCCAGAAGGAAGCTTTCAACTATATCACTCTTTACCATCTGTGATGTTGGAGCCTTGGTCTTGCAAGCCCAATGAGCTTATCTAGCCTCAAGCAGCCCTTGTGGTTTTTCCACAGCCCGAGATGCCTTCCTTCCTGCATTTTCTATCTCATGCAAATCCCTTCTTGTATCTGAAACCTGGACACTGAGGGACCCCCGGGCCCCCGGGGTAACTCCCTTCCTGAAGCTCCTTCACAAATGTATTTTGCACCCCTACCAAAGAATTCCAGTAGGGTCTTAGGTTGGTATCTTAGAGACCCGGTTCTGCCCAGTAGCATTGCATATCCAGGCACCTTTGAACATGCATAGCTGCCCAGGAAGAGAGTTCTGAAGGTGTACCGAGGCATTTTCCCCAGTGGACTACAAGTTCATGGGCAGAGGAGCGCCTATGGCAGATGTCACAAGTCACTTTGAACTGCTGTCATGCTCAAGCCAGCTACGGAGGGGATCCACCCATGGGGAACTGCACTACTTTGAGGCTTGATTGTGGCCTTGCTGTGAAGAGGTTGCTGTGTGTCCCAAGGGAGGAGAAGCAGGGCTGGCTGATGGATGTCAGGCCAAGTGGCTCTCGCTGTGACTATGACAGGATGGACATTCATGTTCCTGCTGCACACAGGCATTTTTGGGAAGAGGAGACTCAGGCAGAGCCTGAGAGGCTAATGGAGTGTTTGGAAGCTGAGTGCCCTGCAGGGGAAGGTTGGTGTGTGATGGGCAGCAGGCTGGGGTTTGAAGACTCTTAGTTTTCATTGTTAATTTGACACAAGCTAGCATCATTCAGGAGAAAAATCTCAGTGAGGGGCCATCTAGTCCAGGCTGGTCTGTGGGCATACCTTGGTTGCTAGTTGATGTGAAAATACCTAACCCACTGTGAGCAGGACCATTCTTCAAGTGAGAATTTCTGGCTGTATTTTGACATAATATAGAGACCAGGCTAGATGCAAGAAAGCATGCATGCATGAATTTATTCTCTCTGTGCTCTTGACTGTAGCTGTGATGTAACCAGCTGCTTTTGGTTGCTGTACCCTTCTCCAAGGTGCCTTTTGTCAGTGTATTTTATCACAGCGACAGAAATGACAAGAATACAGAAACTGGTGGCTGTAAGTGGCCCCAAACCCAGGAATGGGGCCTCCTTGGCATTGAGCTGGCAGTGTGGTCTAGCTTAGCTAGGACCCCAAGACAGTCAGTGATGACATGAAGATGTCTACCACCAGGCTGAGACCACCCAGCAGTCCCAGGTAGGCTGTCTGATGTAACCCAGATCCCTCTGGACTCTGGGGCAGGAGTCAGGAGTACATATTGTTGAGGTATTTTGACATGCACTCAAAAATAGGGCCACTCTGTAAGGGAAGGAGAGTGCTCAGGGTGGTGTCTGTGTCCCACACAGAGGAAGAGGCTGTTTTCAGAGAGTAGGTGATGCCCTGTAGGGGAAGAGGCATGCTGCTTCCCTTCCCCAGAGACTGCCTCCATCACCAAGGAAACAGGGAACAGGGGTTTCTGCCCAGGCACTGCCTTCCTTCTCTCAGCCCCAAGCTCTGTGGAACACACAGAAGCTCCCTGCAGGGCCCTGGACACCTTGTTATGGTGGTCATCAAGGAAGATGCATTGCTACCAACTCCTGTACAACAAGTAGCCCCAAGGGTCCAGAGAAGGGGTGGGGGAATGCTTTCTTGCCTCATGCCCACAGCTGGGAGGTAACTGGGAGTGTGCCGAACCAGAGCTTGCACACTGGATGGTGTTCCAGTCTCTGGGGCTGCTCAACTCTATTAGAGAACAGACCTTGAGGACTTTCAGTCTGCTGGTGGCCATGAGTAAGGCACACAGAGAAGCTATGACAGCTTCTCCAAACAGGTTTACCAGGGTACAGTGGGGTGATTGGCCATTCCCTGATAACAGATTTGACCAAAAGCCTGGGGAACAAGTCTTTACTCTTCCCTCATGCCAGATAGTTGGCAGATTGGGCCCACAACAGTAGTATCTGGGCCCTGGAGCCATGGGGGCAATGAGTAGCCCTGAAGATTTTTCTGGGAATGCTGAAATTAGAACTCAATTTGGGAGGGTACTAGATTGTGGGTACGGGGCTGGATCTGGCCCTGGGAGTCAAATCAAGACACATGCTATCTATCCACTTCTAAACTCTTAGAGGATCAAGCTCAGAAGAGCTTTGGGTTGGACCAGGGGAAGAAGACAACAAGAAGGGCCAGCTATGTCAGCTACTTGATCATAGCCTGGGAGTATGAGAGTATGCTCATGTGCACCTGTGCTGTGGGAGGTTGGGGAATTGAAAAAGACGCCAAGGATGAAGTGGGATAGAGTTGAAAGTGGAGAAGTGGGCTGAAGACAGGATATCTTGGTGGGCAGCGCTGACTGTGCAGGCATGAGGAGGAGTTTAGGTTGACAGCATCCATGAAAAATGCTAGGCATAACAGTGTGCACCTAAAGTCCTAGCAGTGGAGAGGCAGAGAGAGGAGGGCTCATGGGCTAGCTGAATGGGGGACTCCAGGTTCAAAAAGTAAGGAAGAGTGATTCTCTGGCCTCCATATGTCTGTGTACACACATGCATAGACATTTGCACACACTCAAACATGTACCCATGCACACCTTCCCTCAAATATGTATAAGAATGTCACGGGCCTTACCCAAGAGCCAGAATGAAAGAAAGCCAGCCTCTGCTCTCAAGAGGTCAAATTGGACATGCTGATATTTTCAGTTCACTAAGGTACAAACTTCCCCTCGACAAATCCTCACTGGTGCCCTCCCCAGAAACTCGGCCTGGTGGTCCCTCTGGGGCATCACTCAGTTGGTCTCCAGCTCACCCTACATATTGTAGGTGGAGTTTGAACTTTGAAGTTAGACAGATGGGGTAGACTGAGACTAAGTCTCAGTGTTGGGACTCGTGTGTGACCTGGTAGAGCCACGCATCCTTCACCTGCTGGCTGGTGAGAGAGTAGATGGATGAACAGGTGTAGACAGAAGGATGTACGAGAAGTGTGTGGAGTAACTGTACTGGGTCCTTAGTAGGTGCTCAGCCAGCGCTCCCCCTTCTCATATAACAACAGGAGAACTGAAGAGCTCAGCAGGGGAGCACACCCCGCTCACCCTCCTGACACCCCAACTCATGCCCCCTTCTCACATGTCAGCACAGGAGTTCTGGCAGGAGACAAAAGGAGAGGTTGAGGTGATGAGAATCCCACGTGCACTCTAGCACCAAGACCGGGCCTGAGCTAGCACGCCCAGAGCCTTGGTAATGGGTCCCTGGGGAGCTAGAATGACAGGAGCCATGTCTTCCTGGAGGGGAGCTATGAGGGTGATGCCGGCTGGGAGTATGAGCAAGGCTCTCACAGATGGGGACATGAAGGGAGGGCGTGGGCTTTGTAGCATGGAACAGCCCTGGGGCAGGAATGGACATGTTCCTTCCTAATGGAGTGAGAGGAGGGAAAGAAAGCAGGGGGAGGGAGGGTTGAGGCCCCTGAGCCCCACCCAGCAATGCCTGTCTGGGAAAGTGAACAGCGTGCTGACTCACCCAGACTCGGCCTGAGCACCAGGGTGGGCCCTGATCTCCAACCAGGGAAGGGAGAGAGTAGAAAGACCAGACCTGAGCAGCTGAGACAGGACCATGAGGCCAGAGTCAGGCAGCAGCCTGTGTCCCATCTCACAGACAGAATTACTGAGACCCAAAGAGACACTGCCATGGCAATAAGTTGTAACACTATGAGTTGATGGTCCCTAGCCTGGTTTAGGGGCCTCTGAAGATGGGAAAGGTTAGACCAGACATTTTTGACTGTCAGCTTACACATCTCCTGGGCTGGCTTCTGGGGTGACCTGTGGCTACAACTCTGACCCCAGCTCCTGCCTTCCCATCTGTATCCTCTCAGCTATCTCTCTTCCTCTCCTAAGACTGTCATCAGAAGCCCCTTGCCAAAGAAGTGTCCTTCCTCCCCCAGTCCCAGGTCAAGGTCAGATATCTCGTGAGGCACTGCCGTGGAAGACGGAGCCTTCCTCAGTTTGAGTTTAGCAGATGACTGGGCTCTCTTGGGAGGAACTACAAGTAGTGATATGCTCCTATCTCCCCACTGGGTAGACAGGCCCAGGAGCAGGTATCGACTAGGTCTGCTTGCCAAGTTCTAAGCCTATGCCCACTAAGAGGTTTGAGCATTCTAGTATGTCAAATGAATGGAAGATGGATGGATGGATGAAGGATGGATGGATGGATGGATGAAGAATGTTTGATGGATAGATGGATAGATGGATGATGAACACCCAGTGAGAATAGCAGGCATAATAGCAAAAGACCTGGGTTCCACTTCAGCTCAGTTCAGTTTACTCTGAGCTGTGTGGTTGGAAGAAAACTGTGTGCCCTCTTTGTGCCTGTCTCTTCATGAGCAAAAAGCAACCACAGCAGTGATTCTGTGGATCGGGTGTGAAGAAAAACGCTTGTAGAATACATGAAGGAAGCTGGTGACATTGCCTAAATTCCTGAAATCTATGGTCAACTGAATCTAGGCAACAAAGGACATGGCAGACAGGACAAGCGTGACGTTTGCAATGATCCAAGTACCCAGGTCTAAGTGTCATCACAGGGTCCTCAAAGGTCCTAAAGGAACACGGGGCTCAAACAGAGAGGGCCATGTGACCTCGAGGCAGAGATCACACTGAGGCAGTCCTAAGCTGAGGAATGCTAGCCACCAGCAGAAGCTAGAAGAGGGAGAGAGAAGCGTCTCTGTGAGCCACTAGGGCACAGTCTTGTCTTGCCATAGGCCTGGTGAGGCTGTCCTGTGACTTCCTATCGCCAGAATCAGGAAAGAATACATTTCCACTGGTTTAAGCCCCCACTTTTTGGTTGGTAAAGATCCTGTCTAGGGGTGGGGTCAGCCCTTGAGGGGCGGGAGGTGCCACCCTCCATGTTCCATCCTGTGCTCTTACAGGGCTCCAGATTGTGATTTTCTGCCGCCACCGGGATTACACGGTCCCTGATTCCCCATAGCAGAAACCACTTGGCATGACACACCAAGCCCTTAGGCTCTGGGGAAGGCTGGACCGCATGCTTCAGCCCCAAGATGCCTGCCACCCACCAGGATCACAATGCAATGACAGAACTGGGGAACCCGTGCCCCCGTGCCGTGGCTAAGCTGCTGGGAGTCAGTGGTTACTAGCTCCATGGAGTTTTCTGTTCTCCTTCTGCCCCAGGCTGGGCCCACCGACCTGCCAGGGAGGGAACTGTATTCACAGACCTTGTAGCTTGGGCTCTCTCTTTTCCCCTCGGCTGAGGTGGGCAGGCCTGTGTCTGTTCTTGTAGAGCAGGCAGGCCATCTCAGCACCCAGAAGGTTCCCTGCAGGCTCATCAGGAACTCCACCTCCTTCCTGATGGCCCTTTGTTGCTCGGGGCTTTGTTGGGTTTCTTTGCTTTGTTCTGTATAGGAAACTCGATATTGGCAAGCTTGTTCATTATGTTCTCTACACATCTAATTGGAAAATTCCAAAAATCATATTTAAAAAAAAACATGTACTCAGGGCAATTGTACTTTGAGAAAGTCAGCAGGTTTGTTATTTGTTTTGGGTGATACTGGACCCATCTCTTCATGGGCCCTAAGCAATTCCTCATCTCTGGACTATATTCCTGGCCCAGAAAAGAATGAAACATTTTTTTTAAATGTGTATATTGCTAAGGATGGTGGTGGTGCATTCCTTTAATTACAGCACTCAGGAGGCAGAGGTAGAGACAGGAAGATCCCTGAGTCTGAGACCAGCCTGTTAACAAAGTGAGTTCTAGGCCAGTCAGAGCTATAATTTGAGATCCTGTCTCAAAATCAAAAGTGTGCATGTGCATGTGTGTTTGTGCGTGCATGTGTGTGTGTGTGTGTGTGTATGTGTGTGCACGTGTGTGCATGTGTGTGCGCGCGTACACCAGAGGATGACCTCAGTTATTATTCTTCAGGCATCATCCAGCTTGATGTTTTGAGACAGTGTCTCTCTCTGGTATGGAACTCACAGACTGGGCAGCAGGTTCGCCAGGGAGCTGGATCCATTAGTGTTTACCTCTCCAGTCCTGGGATTACCAGGGTGTGCTACCACACCCAGCGTTTCCTCCTCTCCTTTTCAATATGTGTGTTCTGGGAATCATACTTACTGACTGAGCTATCTCCCCAGCCAGTGCTGTCCTGCTGTGGCTCAGCTGCTCAACCCTATGGGTGGGATCTTCCGTTGGCAAAGTCACGGAGCAAAAATCTCAGCATACTGGATGACAAGAATGTGAAACCCCTGTGAATTGGAAATTTCAACCCCCTGGGGTGAATTACAGAACCCACCACACACAAGGAGCTCAGAGGACAGGACATAGGAGTCCCCCATGATGAAGGGCACAAGTGCACCCCAGATGCCTGGAGATTCAGATTGCTGTAGAGCAGCAGGAAAGAATGAGCTAATAACAATGAACAGATGAAGGAAGGAATAAAGGCAGAGAAGATAAAACACTGACTATAAAGCATGAGATCCAAGTTCCCCAAGAAAATACCTGCAATTGCATTATTTATAGAAAGAGCCACAAAGCAAAACTAAGCAATACACCATTAGGGAAACGGGTAGCCATAATATATAAAATGCTCATCTAGGCCAATAACACTATTAGGGATATGTGTCAAAGAGAAATTGGCATGGAAATTGGGGATGAAGAATTCATAATTGTAGATAACAGAGAAGTGAGAGACCTAGGGCAGGAAGATGGTGACATGGGGCTCCCAAAGTCCTGGCTCATCCCCAGTGCCATTTTTGGACTCAGTACAAGGTCACTCGACTACACTGGAAGTAAGAAGTACATGGGACTAGAAAAAAAATCCACATCAATAATAATATATAAAATAAGCCAGTGGTAGGAAAAGACTAGAAACACTTGGTTGCCTGGACTTCATACAACACACAGAACAAGAAAAGCTCACAGTATGTAAATGTGTGTGAGTTAGGTGCTACATAAATGACCTACAAAGGGTCATGTGGCTCCTGGCCAGTGCTTTGAGGGCTTATCTCTAAGGACTAGTTGTGGTGGTTGGTTTTAATTGTCAACTTGACACAATCTAGAATCACTTGGGAAATTTTTCAGTGAAGGATTATCAAGATTGAGCCACTCAGTGGTCATGTCTTTGGGGAACCTGTCTTGATTGCAGTATCTGATTGTCAACACCCACCTATTGTGGGTGGCATCATTCCCTAGGCAAGGGATCTTGACCTGTCTGGATGCATTTGTTGGTCTCTTCTTCTGACTGCAGATGTAACATGACCAGTGGCTTTAAGTTCCTAACTCCTTGACTTTCCCTGACCCCCAATGATGAATTATAACCTGGAGCCTGATAAATCCTTTGTCCCCCCAAGTTGCTTCCATCATACTACTTTATCTTAGTAACAGGCATGAGAACCTTACCCATTCTCATTCTCTAGGATGCCTTTACTTTCTCAAAAAACTCTATTTGTATTTCTAGCCCCCAGTCTAACCTGGAATACAAGAACTTAGATGCTTCAGTGGATTCCCTGGGACTCAGACCCTCTCCCATAACACTCAGGCTGGGCACAGCACGAGAGTGCCTTGGTCATGCTGGCTGATCTGTCTCTGTGAGGCTTCACTGAGCCACTTGTTTTTGATATTTAGCAGACCCAGATTTTAGAGAAAGGATGGCTGCAGGGATCCAGGCCTCTGGTGAGGTTGGCTGAATGGGTGAGGTCCCTGGAATGGAGAATGGAGCCTGTAGTGAAGAAATTATGGAAGCTACTAGAAAGCATTTCAGGCATGTCCCTCTGTCACTCTGGTGTTCCATCAGAGCTGTGGATGACATCTGCTGCTCTGTATCCCTACTGGCCAGCCCTAGTCCTATCTGGTGGATTCATTTTGACAGATGCACTTGAATCTACATTGGGCCCTGCAGATCCCCAGGCCTGCTACAGAGCCTGTGTTCACCAGACCCAGCTGAGCTCTGAGTTTTTGCCCTCATCCCTCAACAGAGTTCTTGAAGAGTAATCAGTATTTGGATTTGGAGATATCTCACTAAGTAAACACTGATGTTTGCGTAGGGAAATGAGGTCATAAAACGGAGGCCACAAAGGCCATACAGAGTGGTTCTAAAAGCCCCAGCTGCAGCAGTTAACAGAGGTTTGGTCACGCCCACACACTCCTTCTTGATCTCAGCTCCCTGAGAGCCAGAAGGGCAGGAAGGCACTGCTATTTCACACGCCTAGTTCCAGATGTGTTCAAGAACATAGGAAGGGCCTGGGGACACAGCTCAGTTGGTAGAGGGCTTGCTTAGCATGCACGAAAACCTGGCTCTATCCTTAGCACGGAATAAATAAAGCAGGCGTGGTAGTACATGCCTACAATTCTAGCACTGCGGAAGTGGACGTAGGAGGACCAGGCATCCAAAACCATCCTTGGCTACATGATGAATTAGATGCTGGCCTGGGCTACATGAGGAAAAAAAAAAGTTCAACGATAAGAGCTAGCAGAGTGCTTGTCGTTCAGGCGAATAGGTGCTGGGATACAGGCTTGAGATAGCCTTGGACTTGCTCCAGGTAAGAAGTAAGGCCAGGAACACAGCTGGGCCAGGGGAAAGGCCAGGAGCAACTTGTCAAAATGAGATCCTCTCTGGGGGACCTGGACACTGGTTACCACTGGGAATGTGAAGTCTTGGTCTATAGTATAACCCACCCTTGGCTGAGCACAACTGAATGGAATCTTCTAGAAAGTCAATGCCTTGAAGCCCTGGATGGGAATAGGCTGGTACTGGTCTCAGAGGTAGAGGGGGATGAAGAGGAGGAGGAAGAGGAGGGTGCTTTCAGGAAAGAAGAGTCTGTAGGGATGGCAGACAAACGTGGCGGACTTGACAGCTTAGCCTTGCCAAGAACTGTGTGGAATGTCCTGCTCGCCCATCAAAGCTAGACAGGTTAATCCTGGGGCGCAAATAAACTCTCAAAGGCAGTACTGGCTAGTGCGTGCCTGGGGAAGGTTCTCTCCTCAGCAGCACTGTATCCAGACAGTCTCTGTGGGCTGGCCTACAGAGAAGAGGCAGGCCCTTCTGCTGATAAACACTGGTCCCCCCTTTCATGTGTGAGGTTCCACATCTCCTTCCTTCCAGCCTGTTAGCCCACAATCCTTTAAGCCTGTCACCCTACAATCTGCTCCCCCCTCCCTCCTCCTCTTCTATCTTTCTTTTCTCTGTGTGTGGGGTGTGTGCTCAGGATGCTGTGGGACTGCCATGCTTCTGCACACACGGTGTCACTGAGCTTTGCAAATATGTGAGATAAATCAACTCAGAAAGAAGGACGGCTGGGGCTGGGAAGACAGCCCAACTGCGAAGCGTTTACCAGTCAAGAATGAAGACCAGAGTTTGACTCTCTGAACTAATTTAATAAGATAAAAACAGGGTGAGGTGGTGTACCCTTGTAATCCCAGTACTTGGAAGAAATAGGATACCCAGGGCAGCTCAGCCATCAGTGAGTTCTAAGCATGTGAGAGATCCTGTTTCAAAAATCAACGTCGAGGGTGATAGAGGAATTGACCTCAGGTCTCCATGTGCACATGCATATACATACAATGCATGCGCACACGCACGCGCGCGTGCACACACACACACACACACACACACACACACACACAAATGGTTTGTTTTGGCTCTCAGTTCTGAAAGTCACAGGCACCAAGTCCTTGGATGCTGGGGTGGGATTTGACCTGGGGTGGCAGAGAACATTACAGGGAGGACAAGGGAAGGTGGTCGGGCCAGCTTCTCTATCTCACAGGAGGCCAAGGTCCCAGTATCTCTTCCAAGAGCAACACCCCCATGACTTAACTTCCTCCCACGAATCCGTGGACAGGGGCTTTTGAGGGGACTTCTAATCCAGGCTCCCACGACAGCACACATGGTATGTAATGATATATAACAACTCATCTTATCCTCACATTAACCTTTTCCATGCTGTGTTGGCTCCTTTTCTCAAGACTGTGGCAAAATGCCTGACAAAAAGCCACTTAAGGAAGGAAGGTTTATTGTGGCCCACAGTTTTTAATGGTACAGTCCGTAATGGCCGGGGTGGTCTATGTGGTGGCTGGTCACATCACATCCAGTCAGGAAGCAGAGAGATGAATGTTGGTGCTCTGAAAGCTTTGCCTTTAAGTCCAGGACCCAGTCCACTGAAGGACGCCACTCATGATGGGAGTGGGTCTTCTCATCTTAACCTAATCTAAGTCCTTCCCCACAGCAGGACTAGAGGTTTCTCTCCTAGGTGACTCTATATACTGTCAAGTTGACAGTATCAACCATTACAAGGATACAAACACACCCCCATTTTAGAGAAGGAGAAACTGAGGCATGTGGTGGTTAATCAGCCAGCCCCTGTATGTACTGAGAATATATAGTAAGATTCACATCCTAGCCCTACCCAGCTCTGCCTTCATCCTTAGAGTGCAGAGGGGGCGAACGTCCAACAGAACCCCAAGGGACAGGAGAGGAATCAGAGGGTCACTTCCTGGTGTTGTAGGAAATCCTGGCCAGAAGCCTGCCCCTGCAGCTTCTGAGAACACAGGGCTCCCCATGCAGCCCTTCTCAACAGGACTAACTACATCTTCACTCCCCACTGACTGCTGCCCCCAGCTGACCCCATCAATGCTCCCCAGAGTCACGGCCAGGAAGCGCCTCTTACATGAGCAGCTGGCATTCACAAAGATCAAACACTAGGCATCTTATCAGACAAGCTCCTCATTAAACTTTTATGGGCCAGGCTCCATTATAAATGAGCTGTCTGCCCCATGCCACTGAGCACGTGTCTGAGCTGAGAATCTTATGTTCTCAGAGCAGGGGGAGATGCGGCAGGAATCGGGCTGCCTGGAGTTCAAATCCTACCTGTGCCATGGCTGGGAATGTGTTATAGTTTAACTCTGAAGTGTCCTTAAAGGCCTGCCTGACAGCTGGAGGGCAGCGTCCTGGGAAGTGACTGGATTATAAGGACTCTACTTTTCATCAGATTAATGAACCATCAAGGAATCAACCCATGGATAGATACATAATTGATAACATTATTGGGAACTGAGCCTGGTTGGAGGAAGTAGGTCATTACAGGCATGCCTTTGGGGGAAGGGGGGAGGGAGGGAGAGAGACAGGAAGGGAGGGAGGGAGGGAGGGGGAGGGGGAGAGGGACAGAAAGGTAGAAAGAAAAACAGAGGAAGGGAGAAAGGGGAGAGGAAAAGAGAGGGAGAGAGAGGAGGAGGGAAAAGAGGAGGGGGAGAGGGAGAGAAAGAGGGAGGGAGAAGAAGAGGGAGGGGAAGGAGGAGAGAGGGAGAGAAAGAGGGAAGGAGGGAGAGGAAGAGGGATACAGAGAAGGGAGAAGGGAGAGGGAGAGTTGTTCAGGCATGTCCATGAACCTGTGAAAGCCAGAGGTCCACATCAGGTGGCTTCCTTAGTTGCTCTCTACTTATTTCTTGGGACAGTATCTCTCACTTCAGCAGACAGCTGCCTAGTAAGCCCCAGTGACCTGCCACCCTGGCACCAGGCTTACAAGTGTTCACCACCATGACTGGCTTTTTAAAGTGCATCCTAGGGGTCCTTGGCTGGCACAGGACCAACTGAGGCATCTTCCCAACTCTAAAGGGGTGTGTTTTACCTCTGGATCCCTCTTAATTCTCTGTTTCCTGGCTGCCATGTAATGAGCAGCCTCCTCTGTCACAAGATCCTGCCACCAAGAGACATGGTGAGCGTCTCTGCCTCACCATGGGCTTATGACTATGGAGCCGGAGGACATGGACTGAAGTCCACGAAACCTGAGCTCAAATAAATCTCCTCTCAAGTTATTCTCTCCGTTACCTATCCCAACAAGAGATAGTCTAACACAAGTTATGCCAAGAAAGGGGCAGGTTGCTGTCCAGTGCCTCGGTTTCCCTCTTATGAGCAGGAGGGACAGCATCACCATGTTTGCAGGGCAGCAGTCTCGACTGCTCAACGGCTGGGCTGGCCTCTAGGGAAGCAGGAGTCACCTCATCTGAGGGTCCCTCCATCAAGGGCAGGCTGTGTGGGCAGCCTGCTCCAGGCTGTGTGCTCTCCGTCTGCTGACCAGTCCATCAGAGGTAGTAAGTTGTCAGTCATGGCAGGTTTTACAGAGAGAGAGAGAGAGAGAGAGAGAGAGAGAGAGAGAGAGAGACCCAATGACAGAGAACAACATGGTGGGGATGAAGTCATGTCAGGAGAAGGGACAAGGCTTCTGGTAGGTGGCCTGAGTCCATCTAGCACCTCAGCCTAGGAAGCAGGCAGACATGCCCTTCCCAAGTCTCCACTCACCAGGCTTTGAAAAGGAGCACACACACACACACACACACACACACACACACACACACACACACACTTGCTGAGGAAGAAGACAATTCTTTAAGATGTACAAACAAAGCTAAAACTGGGGTATAGAGCCAAGAATTCAGAAGAAACCAGCCACACTTTTGTCTGCCCAGCTGCAGCCCTTGGGGAATGGTTGAAGACTGTCACAGGCCCCAGAATCATGCTAGTAAGTTACCAGGTGGCATGTTTGTCAACAACCATGACCTTGGAAAAGCTATCTTCAAATCCCACAGACTAGAAAGTTAGCTACCTGAGCACAGTCACAGCAACGAAACGACCATCTTAAGTGACAGTGTGCCAATTTACGGGCTGACATCTCCATTTGTACACTCCTGCTGGGGACAGGCAGAGACTTATATGTGTAAAATGGTTCCCTTGGGGGACTTTGGGTAAGGTGTGCCCACCACCTGGTATCCCTTTTCCTTCCTTAACACCCCAGTCCAGTGTGTTGGCTTTCCATGAGCTGAGAGAGATACCCCAGAGCCATCTGTCCCCACAGAGCCTTTCTGCCCTCTGTGGAGAGTGTGACCTTGCCATAAATACTAACTAAGTGCAACCCAGGACCAAGTGATCTTCTGGGAGCCATTAGCTGTAGTCAGACACAGAAGGTGGGCTGTGTGGAAATCATGGTGGTCAGGCCTGGTGCCAGACAAGAAAGGACAGCAGGACACTGGTCTCTGTGGCTGAGAGTTCACGGTCTCTCCCCAGTACATGCTCCATGCCACCTGCAAGCTCAGATATGGATGGGTTTAGGCCAACCAGGAGAACCTCAGCTCTTAGTGGGAGGACAAGAAGCACAGGGGACTTTAATATGCCCCCATTTCTGAGGTAGCATTGCTGTTGTTGAGAGTGTAGCTGACTCCATGATTCCAGAAAGCTAATACTCTGCGCTTCTTTCCTGGTTGTCAAAGAAATAGGAAGGTCGCTAAAAACTGGTCTGTGTAAGCTTAGAATTAAGGAGATCCCCAGGCCTCATCCTGGACTTGGAGAAATCAGAATATTTGGAGCTAGGTGTTAGGAGCAAGCATCTTTAAGACATGGGTGTAGGGTGAAAGGGGCTGGAGATGGATCCCAGTTTGTTGTGTGGTGCTTGGTAGATACACCGTCCTGGGTTTAATCCCTAACGTGATATAAGCCAGGTGTGGTGGTGCACATCTGTTACTTCAGCACTCTGGAGGTAGAAGCAGGAAGACTAGAAAGAAGCTCTCAGCCACAGAGCGAGTTTGAGGCTAGCCTGAGCTACATGAGACCTTGTCTCAAAAAACAGAACTGCCAGACTGTCCAGACGGGGATCTGCTATACTAAGGAGTTTCTCTCAGTTCTTCTCAGCCAGAGGTAGTTCTAACCGCCTCCGAAATGCCAGGACAGAACAGATCAAAGCTGGAGTCCACAAACAACACAGACTGAAGGCAGAGCCTCCTGAACCAGTGGCATGGACTCCATAGCTTCCACTCAGGGACACAAAGTACTCTTGGTCCAATGTGCACCAAGGTCCTGGTTCTTTTCTGGGGGGCTGCCCCACCACACTCTGCCACACTCCCTCTAGCACCCTGCCAGACTCTTTTAAGAGCAGAAGCCCAGCGGAAAGCAAGGTGCTCCTCTCCTCCCAGACAGACACTGCAGGTCGGGCTGTTTCCACTCTCAGCTGGCTTTTTCTTCTTCCTTTGGGATCTCAGGAGCGTGCCCTCACAGGGGTCAGAGAGAACCCCTGACCGATGTGCTTCCTTCATTTTCCATAGAACCAAGACGTTGCACTTCAAGTTCAGGGACAGCACCATTGCACATTAGCACTGTGAGCAACACTGACACTTGAGCATCAGGAAGCAACGTGATTTTCTTCTTTGCAGTACTATGAACTCATGTACTGGAGGCGAGCCCGCTACCGCTAAACTAAAGCCCTAGTTTTCAGTGTGAATCTTGTTTTGATGCTGAAATCATCAAGAAATAATCTCCCTGCAAGGGGGTGGGAAGAGGGTGTTTTGGGGAAGTCATCTAATTGGCTGGGCAGCAAGATATTCCCATGCTGAAAGCTGTGCCCAGCAGCTCGTTGGGGACAGGGTGTTCAGTCCCACGTAAGGCTGTTAGGACACCGTCTTTTTAGGGTTGCTGTTGCTTTGATGAAACACTATGAGCAAAGGCAAGTTAGTATGAAAAGGGTTTATCTGGTTTGTGCTTCCATACCACAGTTCATCATCAAAGGACAGGAACTCAAGCAGGGCAGGAACCCAGAGGCAGGAGCTGATGCAGAGGCCATGGAGGAGGTGCTGTTTACTGGCTTGCTCATCATGGCTTGTTCAACCTGGGTTTCTTCTAGAACCCAAGACCTCCAGCCCAGGAATGGTACCACCTACAACGAGCTGGCCCCTTCCACATTGATCACTAATTGATGCCTTACAGGCTTGTCTACAGCCAGATCATATAGAGATGTTTTCTCAATTGAAGTTCCCTCTCTCAGATAACTTTAGCTGTGTTAAGCTGACATAAAACTAGCCAGCAAAGACCCAGGCAGTCCTCACCATGTTTCCATCCTCCCTAGGTCCCCTGATAAATCTGCCCATCATCTCTGACTCTGGGGCTTTAGAGAAACTGACGTCCAAACTCCTCCACTGAGAGAAAGTCTCCCTCCTTCCTTATGCTCCTCTGATCTACACCCCAGCCCCCATCCTCTTCTAATGGCAAGCCATATTTGTCGTCTGGCCTGTGATGAAGCCTCTTCTGGAACAGGTAACCGGGAGAGCCACAGCAACAATAAACTTTAGCAGGATGTCCTAAACTTTTCTACACTCTTCCCTGCTCCATCCGATCTCATTCTCAGAGCAACGAAGGGGCTGGCGAGATGGCTTTGCCAGGAAAGTGTTGTCCCCTTCAAGCATAAGGACCCAGCCTGAGCCCCAGAACCAATGTTAAGCAAAAAAGGGGGTGGTGGTGGTGGTGCACACCTATAGTCTCAGCACTTGGAAGGCAGAGGCAGGCAGGTCTCTGAGTTCAAGGCAGAGCAACACAGTAAGACTCAGTCTTAATTCCCCCAGCACCACCCCTAAAAAAGAGCTGAGGGGCCAGGGAGTGCTTATTGAGCAAGCCCAAGCACTTGAATTTAGATTTCCCTGATGCCCACATAAAATTAGGATGTGGTGGCAAGTGTCTGTAAGTCCAATGTTGGGGACAGAAACAGGCAGATCCTAGAAACTGGCTGACCAGTCAGCCTAGCTGTATTGGTAAACTCTGGTTCAGTTAGAGACCTTGTCTCAAAAGAATGATTGATGATGATGGTGATGGTGATGATGGTGATGGTGATGGCGATGGTGATGGTGATGGTGATGGTGATGGTGATGGTGATGGCGATGGTGATGGTGATGGTGATAATGATGATAACATGCAGAGCCATACAGGAGGAAAATCCATAGCATGCATTTTTAATCCCAGTGCTGGAAAGACACACAGCAGAGCCGCAGGCCTCATTGGCTAGCCGTAATAGTCTACTGGGGGTATTCCTGGCCAGTGAGAGACACTATGTTAAAAAACAAGGTAAAACAAGAGCTCCCAAGAAACAACAGTGGAGGTTGTTCTCTGGCTCCGCTCATGTGAGCACTCACCCATGGCACATACCACACAGCCACACAATTGTTAGGCCCGTGACTGTTACAAAACAACAACTCGGTGGACTCTGCTATTAAGATTATCGAAAGGTTTTGAGTTTGGCATTCAAGGGGATACTAAGGTAGATTTGAGGGGTGGAAGAGATGTATGAGAAGAGTTATCAGTTAGCAACATGGACCGACAGACAGATGACAACAGAGCAAAAGCTCTGAGGAGTGCTCGGGACCACAAGGCAGAGAGGGGGTTCCCTTCTTCTAGGCCTCGGAGGAACAGGGAGATTTTCTGCCACATCTGATGGGTGGTCCAGTGTGGATCTGCATTTGGTGATGGGGTGTGCGGCTCCAAGGATGGGGCGGAGCGGTGCATCTAGGTGAAGTGTGCCAGTTATACCCATAGTGCTGCCGTTCTCAGGTCCCAGAGTCTGCAACCTGAGGCCTGTAAACTTCCTGGAGGACCTGAGAATGGCACCTGTCACTCTCCTGGAGCACTTTCCAGCACTTAAAGGGATCTGTGAGGAATGAGACTGAAGATCTGCAGACAAGCTATTGGTGGGGGGCTTGCCATTCCTGTCACAGCAGCTAGAAGAGGTGACTGGAGGTCAGCACGGCTTCACTAGCCTCTGGTCTGAAACCTAACACTCAGTAGATATGCTTGCTTCATAGATGAAAAGATGAGGCTTGCCCGTTCACAAGACATCTATTGTGCACTGGCAGACATGTGGCAGTCCCCCTACCCCCTGGAGGGTCCGAGACAACAGCAGATCTTTGGGTAAGACGGAAGGAGTCCTGTGAGCACAACAGGGGTCACTAGACTTAGAGCCTGCACTCTGGGATCCTCCACTCCTGGGACTTATCAGGATCTAAGAGCCACGGGCAGGGGTCTGAGTGTTCTGGTAGTGTGGGGTAAGAGCAGCAGGTGCATCCAGCAGCAAGCAGAGGGCCTTGTGGTTCCAAGGGGGCAGGCAGTGGCCTAGACTCTTCTGACAAGAGATGGCACGGTGCCTCATTTGCTGCATGCCACGTGTGTAATTAGACACATTGGTGGTAGCAGGCAGTCTACAACATAGGTTTGATGGATTGGGGACTCCACCAGGCTCAGACCACATTAATCACTGAAGCCGGAACTATGGGGCCATTTTTCTTCCAGGGTTTGTCTAGCTCTCACCTGGGATAAGGGGAGTATGGGGACGAGGAGTTATGCCTCTCAGCCCCGAAGCTCTTATCATGTCCCTTCTTGATCTTCTTGGTGGAGACATACTATCCTGAGCTTGTCAAGGCCTGCCTCAGCAGGTCCTAGAAGCTGCTTCCTGGCAGTGGTGATGACAAACAGCACCCTCCTAGGCTATGCCCCACAGTCTGGTCCCCTAGACCTCACAGAAGCATGTGGGACCATCTCCCAGGCTTTACACCGGAGCTTAGTGATATCAAATGATATAGCTTCTAAGGAGGCATGCATATTAATCTCATCTGCATCATAGTAGGGGACTGGGAGAAGATGTTGGGATGTAGAGATGATTCTGGACCCAGCTGGATTGTCTTAAAAAGCAATAGCAACTGTCTTTGATGAAATAGTCAGAGAGAACATTGAAGCAGGAGAGGAGACTGACGTGGGGTCAGGTCCAGGGGTGCAATGGTGTGAGGTTGGGGTTGTAAGTCAAAAGATGCAGGAGGCTTCCAGAAATGGGGAAGGACAAATGCACGTTCCTTCCAGAAGTAAGTCCTGTCCACACTACGTAAGACTTACTTCTGGTCTCTGGCCTCCAGAACTGTCTGAAAATACACTTGTACTGCCTTAAGCCACAGAGTTGACTATTTGTGATAGCCACAGGAAATGACCACACATTCCTCAAGGTATTCAGTGCAAAGGGCATGGAAGTCAGTGAAGAGCATGGTAATTCTCGTGCCTAAGGAGCTAGGGAGAGGGCTCAGTGGAGAACAGCACTTGCTGGGCAAGATGTGGACCTGTGTTCTAATCCCCAGCACCCACTTAGCAATGGGCATGACTTGTGGATCTCAAAGTCCACTGTGGGAGAACAGAGACAAGAGGATTACAGAGCTTACTGGCTGCCAGCCAGGCTTCAGGTTCAGTGACAAACCTGTCTCTAGGGAGTAAGGGAAATGATGGAGAAGGACATCAGATGTCCTCCTCTGGCTTACACACACACACACACACACACACACACACACACACACACATGCAAACACACAGGATCCTGAACAAGGAAATAAAGGCTTATGAGAAAACTATCCACATTAATATCAGATATGTGGATTAGTTCACTATATTGGTACTAGATGATACAGGATGTTAATGTCTGAATAGCTGGGTGGAGGGCATGTGGTTTATCTTGCTCAATTATTATAGCTCTTGCATGCCTGAATTTATTTCAAAATTTAATTAATTTATTTGAAGGTTATTGTGTATGCACCTTGTGTATTACCTTTGCATATTGGTGTTATGTGTGCCATGAGACACATGTGGAGATCAGAGGACAACTTTGGGGGTTGCTTTTCTTCTACTTTTATACAGGGTTCTAGGGATTGACCTCAGGCTACCAGGTTTGCACTGCAAACACTTTTACTCACGGAACCATCTTGTCATTATCCCAATGTTAAACTTAAAATTTGTCTTAAAAGAAAGCCAAAGTCCCAGGCTGGCTGTCTAGTAGGCAGGAGGTGTCCTGAAACAGGTGTCACTGGACAGCTGGCTGGCACACAGCAGAGGCACAATGCTTTGAACATCTGGGCACTCAGCTATGCTGACTAATTTTATTCTAGTGGGAGTTAGAATCTCATAGGTGGGGACTCTCTGCTCAGCACTCTCTGCGTACCTACTATGCATCTGTCACTGTAGGTACAGCAGCCTAAGGAAATCTCAGAGTTATGTGCCCTTGCTCTGATCTGGCAATGGTGTTGGAATTGAGAGCTGGGTCCCACTCAGGGTGGGGCATCCCATTCTCCTCGGGAGCTAGATCTGAAGCTGAGGGGGTTCAGACTGGGCAGGCAACAGGTGCCAGTCATCCCGACAAGTGACGGGGACTATGATTCAGCACCGCAGACAGCAATTTGATGTGGACAGGTGAGGAGGTCTGAGAAGAGTGGGAGGGGAAGCGGACAGACAGAGGGACTCACTTCCCATGCATGGAGGGCTGAATGAACAGCCACGGCCCAGACCTCTGTGATGGTTAATTCTGTCATTCAATCTGACAATCTAGAACCTCATAGGAGACATATTATATCCCTGTAAGTGCTTACTAGATTAGGTTATCTGGGGAAGAACTACCCTAGCTGTGGGTGGCACTATTACCTGGGCTGGGGTCCCACACTGAAAGAGAAAGAGAGGTGGGGCAACCGAGCATCCATCTCTCTCAGCGCCCTGAATGTGGATGCCATGTGATCAGCTGTCATGACTTCACCACAATGGACCCTCAAACCATGAACCAAAATAAACGTTCCTTCCTTTGTTGCTTTGGTCAGCTACTTTATCATTGCAATGATGAAAATAACTGGTCTCTCCTCTGGAGGGGACCAGGTGGTATAGGAGGGGGCGGGGCTCAGAAAGGAGCAAATGCCAAGAGAATGAACATCAGCCAGGGCTGGAGGTCCCCCCCCCCACCCCCACCCCGGGAAATGCTGAATCATATCAAGGTGTCACCGTTCTCCTTGGGGACCTCAAGGTGGGAAGCAGAAAGAGACCTAAAGGCTCACTCTGAGCTAGTTGTAAAAGCGGGGAGGGGACTCCAAACCACTACCCCAGGGCAACCCGTACTTAAGATTACATTGTAGGGACCAATAAGGAAGCCTAGAGCTGTGGACCACGGTGAACCATGGTGATGACACATGATCCAAGCCTGCTACTTGGGGCTAGTGTGCACTGTCACCTGCTCATGGGTTCACAGTCACAGCACTTTTGTGACCTAAAAGGACAGAGGCAGGCAGCTGCACAGCAGGAGCAGTGTATGGAAGCCAACACTTACCCGTGTACACTGTGGACAGAGTGAGGGTCATAATGGTACCTTCCCTCCTGGTGTCTCATGTCAATCGGCAAAGGCGCGTGGAAAGCCGGCAGGAGCTGCTGAGGAACTGTGGAGAGGGAGGGAGAGAGAGAGAGAGAGAGGACTTCAAACACTTTCCCCCTCCCTGGAAAAACAATTTTCAAAAGGCTTTAAGCTCCGTGAATTCCTGAGCAAGAGTGGCCAGGACAAGGGGCTCCATGATGCCTGTGCTATCACACACCCACGAAGGGGGATGAATAAATAATCAAAGCCAGTCTGAGAATCCTACATCTTCCACATAAAAGATCCCCAGCCGTGCTCTTGACAAAGACAAGCA
The DNA here is from genome assembly GCF_000001635.26 of Mus musculus. NCBI lineage: Eukaryota > Metazoa > Chordata > Mammalia > Rodentia > Muridae > Mus > Mus musculus. The sequence continues at coordinate 118,890,651 of NC_000067.6, forward strand.
GCTCCATGCTCTTTGAACTTGGGGAACCCAGCTTGGCCGCAAATCAGGGCTGACAGTGCTGACAGACTCTGACTGGCACAAGCTTCTGCCCACCCCGGCTTGGCTGCGTGTGGCTTCAGTATCATCAGGTACCAGCCTCAGATCCGCTGTGCACACAGGCTGCACATATTTACCTAGAACCATCTGTGAAGCAAGGCCAGGCGCAGCTTGGGGGAATCTGCTTAGGTAGCTAATTCCCTGCTCTATGTGTATGTGTGCGCATGCCTGCATGCATGCCTGCACAGGTGTGTGCGTGCATGCGTGTGCTTGAGTACACATGTGTGCATGAGCACCCATGTGTGGTATGTGTGCACATATGTTCACAAGCATGTGAAGACCATAGGACAACCTCAGGTGTTCATCTTCAGGTACTATCCAACTAGCCACACTGTTTTATAAGGCAGGATCTCTCACTGGGATTTCACAGTCTCTGATTCAGCTAGGCTGGCTGGCTAGCAAGTCCCAGTGATCCTCCTGTCTCTGCCTTCCCAATGCCGGGGTAGAAGGCACGTGTCCCCACACCAGGCTTCTGACATTTATGGTGGTGACTTGGCTCTCATGCTTGTGCAGCAAGAGTTACTACCACCCCAGCCCCCAACCATGGTAAATTTAACTATTTCACCACAGTGCCATAGAAGAGAAGTTTCTGTTTACAAAGAATAGCCTTATTTCGGTGAATTGATCAAGGCACACCTAAGCTGTCAGCAGCCCTGATGATATGGCAGACGAGGCAGATAGACTAGGCCCTACTTCCCTAGGCCAGTGGCCTTCTGACTAAGGGAAGAGTCCACAGAGGAATGAGGAATGCCCCAGCCCTTAGCCTTTTCCCAGCCTACTTGTTAAAAGGCCCTGTTTTCCTAAAGCCTATAATTATGTTTGCCTCTGGGGCACCCAGGCATTTTCTTTCAATAAGCAAAGAGCATCCTGCAATTACCATGATGATTTGTTGAGCACAGGCCAAGCACAGACAGGGGCTGACTCAGCTCCGAACTGACACACACGTGTTGGTGTTTTCAGTTCTGGAGGCACCACCAGCACCAAAGGGCTGGTAGTTAATATCAAGAGTGGAGAGCCGGGGCTGCGGAGATAGCTTAGTGGACTCAAATTCAAAGCCCAGAACCCACATGAAAAGACAGTCAAGGTGGTGCACACTCATAAACCCAGACGTGAGGAGGTGGAGGCAGGAGGATCCCTGCAGCTTTCTGACCAGACAGCTTAAAGCGATTGTTGGGAATCAGGTCCTAGTGAAAGACCATGTCTCAAAAAACAAGGCAGGCGGCACTTGAAGAATGAGCAGAAATAGCCTCTGGCCTCCATACATGTGTATGTGTGTGTGTGTGTGTGTGTGTGTGTGTGTGTGTGTGTGTGCATGTGTGAACGTATGCTGCATTTGTATGTCCTCTGCTAAAGAAGGCAGTGTTCTTACCGACTGAGCCACTTGCAAGCTTTAAAAAAAAAATCTTTTCTAAAAAAAGTCCCCCAACCCCAGCTTTAAAAAATAAAAAGTTCTGGGACCTTAGAAACTAGAAATAGACATCAGATGCCCCAGAGCTGGAGCCACATCAGGCAGTTGTGAGCTGCACGATATGAGAGCTGAACTCAGGTCCCCTGCAGGAGCACAACCTATACTAAGCTGCTGAACCATTCAGCCCAGTGACGGGAGTCCCGCTGTAACAGGATAGCACACACTCACTCACTCCCACTCACTCTCCCACTCACAGATTCACCACACAATCATCCCAGACCAAGTTTTCATACAGGTAAGTGAAGGGATGCAGGCTGGAACCAGCTCATCTGAAGTCAGACATTTCAGCTCAGTAGGGGCTCCCAGAAATAAGTGCTTGCTCAAAGCTCTCAGTGAGGAGATTTTAGCTTCTGAGAGAAATAACCTCCCATACAGAGGCCCCAGCAGCAGCTGAAGAATGCAAAGAGAAACAGAGCAAGCAAGAGCTACCTTTGGCTAGTAGACAGCTCAGTGGGTAAGTGCGCTTGCTGTGTGTGCACGAGGAGCTGAGTTCTAATCCCCGGCACCTATGCACACAGCTGGACAAGCACAGAAAGTCACTGAGGGCCTGCTAGCTGCCAACCTAGCTCCAGATTCAGTGGGAAACCCTGCCCAGAGGAATAAGGCAAGTGATAAAGGAAGACAGCGATGCCCTGCTCTGGTCTTTACGACTGCATGTGCACCCGCGCGCACACACGCAAGTGCACCAGACATACACACACACACACACACACCTCTTTACCCATATATACTTCTCACACACACTCAGACCCACATACAAAAACAGCCACCTCAGCCGACATATTGAATTTGATCATTCCACACAATGTTTTCATTGTGGGTTTTATTATTTTTTTAAGGAAATCTAAATTAAATCATGTCCTCCAGCAGAAAGGGCACACACACACACACACACACACACACACACACCATATGCCATTTCAAAGAAATGTCTCCCTTTTTAAGTTTCTGAGGGAGAAGCTCAAAGTGGAGAAGGCTTGGCAACCACGCCCTGTCCCTAGAAAAATGCACATTTTGCACATTTGTTTTTGATCTTGCACAGAAAGTCCCTGAGGAAGTGAAGAGGAGGGAGATGTCATGAAAAGTCCAGAATTTTTGTGTGCTAACTGAAACCCCAAATGTTCCCTGGCTGGTAGGGTCTGGTGAGGAGCCATTTGTGTGACAGGGTCCTGAGGTAACCATTTTGCTGTGTGTGAGGAAGACGTTGAAAGGAGATAAGGGACGGGCTTTCCTTGGAGGCTGAGCTCAAGTTAAAGCCCCATCATGACCACAGTGGCGAATGAAGAGGGCTTCTTACAGGAAGAATGCAGAACATCCGGGTCATGAAAACATGTCTCGAAGTCACATCAGCTGACAGAGTGTTCTGAGATGTGGCCATATCCTAGACACTGCCTAGAGAGGTGCTCAACAGACTTCTCAGTGGTCATGACCCTCATATGGGACATTGTGGAGACACCACAGCCTTCTAGGATGTCCAGTCTCTGGAGAATGTGGTTCTCTAGAGCTTCCCGCCTTTTCAATTATAACTACAAGATGGAATCAGCTTGGAGGACATGTGTCCTTTGTGAGTGGGACCAGAGAAGTGGCTTTCTTTGAGAAGCCCTGCTGCCCAGGTATTTAACAATAGCCAGCGGGGACAAGCGACTCCAGGACAAGAGATTTTGTACAGTGCAGGTGGTGTGCTGGTTGCTGTTAATTTAATTGCCAATGGGATGGGATTTATAGCCACCATGGAATATACTCCTGAGTGTACCAAGGTGTTTCTGGAAAGGTTTACTGAGCGGGGAAGACCCGCCCTGAGTGTAGAATGGTGTATTAGTTTCTTTTCTGTTGCTATGATAGACACTATGAGCAATACCATCTATTGAAGGAAGGGTTGGTTTGGTTTCCAGTTCCATAGGAATAGGTTATTGTGATAGTGAGACATGGCAGCAGGTGGCATGCACCACAGCTGGAGCAGAAGCTGAGGGCTCACATCTTAAAACAGAAAACACAAAGTAGGGAGAGCAAACTCCAACTGGTGTGAGTCTTTAATCTTCACTTCCTGTGACATGATTCTCCTAACAAGGCCACACCTTCCCCAAACTCCCAAATTGCCCTGAACCACCAACTGGGGACCAAGTACTCAAATGCTCAAACTATGCAGGAGTTGTGGGGGAGGGGGGATGACATCTCATTTAAACACCACAGGTAGGTTGGAGTTCTGAATGAATACAGAGAAGGCAAGCTGAGTGTCAGAATTCACCTCTTTCTGCTTTCCAAGTACAGAAGCAAAATGACCAGACTTCCTGCATCTGTGCCCTCCCACCATGACGGGCGTGAACCAGGTCCTTCCTTCCTTGGAAGATTACTTAGGTCATTTTCACTCGTCAGTATTTTGTCCCAGCCACAAGAAAATTAAGTTAGACAACAGGGTGTTGTGCTAAGGCTCAAGCATATATAAGTGCAACCTTCAGGGTGACCAGGCCAAGGATGAGCAGCTGGCTGAAGTTCAGAGTTCTGTGGATTCCTGCGGCTCTACTATCCAGCCAGTATCCAGCCAGTCTAGATGAATCAATCAACCAGGTTAATGAGGCAGTGTCTTCAAACAAACAAACAAACAAACAAACAAACAAAAAACAAACCCAGACGCAAAGGACAGGAGTCACAGCTTTGTAGAAAAGGGCTTTGACAAATAGATTCTGATGGCTTCTCATCACATCCCCAGGTACAATCCCCAGGAAGCCCAGCCTGGCTACTCCACATGAGCTTCCGGTATACAGGACACACAGAACAAGGGAACGTGCAAGATGTCTAAACAGGTGCTCTTGGAATTATTAGGTCACCTAGCCTTTCCACTGATGTAAAGCTGACTTTCCACTGGTGTAAAGATGAAGGAGTGGACCAGAGCTAGGGAGCCCTCACTGAGCTGGGCTTGTCCTCAGCCCACTTGGGAGCTGGGACATCTTCCAAGACTAGCCTGTCAGTCAGGTGGAGTCAGGAAACCAAGTGCCCGATGCCCGTGCCTCAGAGCTAGAGTAGCTGGCACTAAAACAGCCTAGAAGCCAAAACACCTCAGTCCTCCAGACTGAGCCTGCCTGTCTTCAGGGCCCTGCACAAATGGCATGTGTTTCCAGTAACCAGCCGCAGGACAAGCTGACTTTGGAGGCCCCTGTGGGAGCGACTGCCTCACAAGGATGCTTTTTAATAACTATGATATCCAGAGTGGTTACTTCACAACATGTGATTGAGAAGTGTTACAGTCTCAGTTGGAGGCGGGGCTTAAAATCAGGCCCAACATTCAAACAGCATAAGCTGACTGTTGTCTAGCAGGCTGAAAGAGCAGCTGGACCTTCCCCTGGCCTATCCCAGTCAAGGAACTACTGACAAAACAGTTGTTGGAAGAGTGCACAGGGCTGGGCTGGAGCCAGTGTGAGCCACTCCGTATGGACAGCGCCCTGAGACTGAGCTCAGGGTTGGGAAGGCAAGAGAGAAGAGAAAAGAACACTCCAAGAGTATTCCAGAAAACGCCATGGAAGAGGCCAACTGAAGCCTCGGGGAGACTGGGCCAGGCAATCTGTCCCTTTAAATGATGTACCTGGAATAACATGGGACAGGCCACAGGGACAGACTGGGACCACCCCAGAGGCTTGGGATGTGACAGGTAGTGCTGAAGTGGCTGTCTCAATGAGTTATTCTGTGCCTCAGTTTTCCCATCTGTGAAATGAGGGCAGTGACAGGGCCAAGGGACACAGAGTGTGTGAGACAATACAGAGAGCAGGAGAACCAGTGTGGCTGTCTCTACTGCCAGCTCTGCTGGGCTCCCTTCTCTTCAGCAGGGGTGGGGACGCAGAGGGGAGTTTTACAGGATCCCAAGGAAGCCCCCACTACCCACTGTGGGGAACAGCAGGGGCTGCTCACCAGTTCTAGTGGACCAGCTCTTTGCCAATAGACCTGTCTCCTCAGCCCCAGGTTAGGGGATCTTAGGGTCAGAAGAAACATTAGGAAGGTCAATCCAGACTAAAGGGGGCAATCGTCTAGGTCACAAAATCTGTTTTCTAGAAAGTTGTGGGATGGCCCCCAAAACAATCAAAGGATTTGAAACACAGAGGATTTTAGTTCTAGGGACTCGGAGATCTTGCAAAAAGTGTGAATCTAGGGGCCCTGTTGCTGAAGTGCCTATTTTATAAACACAAGGACCAGAGTTTGATCCGTAGAATAGAACCCACATAAGAAAAGCCAGGCACAGTGGTGTGTTTGGAATCCTGTAGCTGGGGAGGCAAAGTCAGGCAGATGCCCAGGGCTTGCTGACCTGCCAGTCTAGCCCAGCTGGTGAATTCCAAGCTAGTGAAAGACCTTGTCTTCCAAAATGGAAGACAGACACAGCTCCTGAGAAATGACACTTGAAGGTGTCCTCTGACTTCTACATACATGCATACAACATGGGCATACACAGATGCACATGAAGAGAACACACATACACACACACATATAAGGAGGGAGAAAGAGAAGGAGGGAAGGGAAAAGAACAAATCTAGGCCAAGTTCATGGACTTGGCGATAAGAGCAGCCAGCAATTAGTACCTGGGCCCCCATGCTCCTTGCACCCATTGTAGGGATGGAGCTAGATGAACTACCTTGGGGAAGATGAGGTCCCCAAACCGTGTTTTCTTTTGATAGGTTCCCTTGCCCCTCTGACTGACTCCCCTGCCACCCCACCATCTGGCAGCTTCCAGGCTGTGTGGTCAGAGTCTCAGAGGTACTGGCTCCTTTCAGAGGGACATCTGTGACACTCCACTATCAGGTCCCTATGGGCCACAGTGTTTGCAATCGATGCTCAGCTCCCATGGGAGGAGGCTGAGAGAAGGAGACAGGGAGACACCTGGAGCTCACTAGCTGACCAGACAACCCAGGCTCATCAATGAGAAACTGTAAAAACAAACAAACAAACAAACAAACAAACAAACAAAAGCAAAAGCAAAAGCAAACAAGACAAAACCATGGACAGATCCTGAGGACCCATACCCAAGACTGTCTTCTGACCTCCAGACAGATGAGTTCACATGCCTACACGTACATGTACTCACACACATATGAACAAGCACACATATATACACATAATTAAAACTTCAGCATGGACGCAGTATAAAAACTGTTAATAAAACATTTTGTGTTCTTTGTTCCATGAAGTCTTCAAAATCTGGTGTAGATCCTTCCCTTTTGTGCAGCTTACTGGGACGATTGCTCAACTGCATGGCGACAGGCAGCTGTGGCTGTCATGTCCAACAGCTCTGGACTAAGTAGTCATTGTCACCGTCTTTGCACACTGATGGAGCTCTAGCCTAGGCTAATCATAGGCTTCCTGACACATAAAACACGGAAATGAGAATCGCCCACCCCTCAGTCCTTCCCCTCTTCCACATCTTAGCTTAGTTAAGTTATGCCACTTAACAAACACAGCAAACAGTTATGATATCTTTCCTTCCTTCCTCCCATCTTCCAGTTCACTGAACTCACAGGGTCACCCAGGTCCCTGTGAGGTCACCGAGTGATGTTGTGACACTCCTTATAACTTCCTATCCCCTTGGCTGGGTCAGAGCTGTGCTGGTCAGTGCAGCCTGCCTCCAGCCTGACCTGGATCATCACCTGCTGTCTTTCCGGCAAGCTGGGGGTGTGCACAAAAATAGTCAATGGGTACGTGGACCCATCCCGAAGCCTTCTGATGAATAAGAGGGTCCTCAGGATGCTAAGTCAGAAAGGGGATTCTGAGCCGGAAGGGAGCAGGGGTGTGCAGCTGCACCGCCAAGCCGGGGGACATGTGTTGGAGCTTGACTCCCGTCTGTGCCACACTATGAATTGAAGGACACTTCTAGTATGTCCTGTTTCCACGGAGCTGTCCCATGTTTCTTCTTACCCACTCACACCGCCACCGACAGAAATGGTGGCTCCCTTGAGCAGGATGATGTGGGGTCTACCAGCAACTCTAAAGGCTGTTCCACAAATCCTTCGTCCCTGCATGAAGAAACTAAGATGTGGAAAGCTGACTGTAGGTAATGGGATGTGTGGCCAAGCTCGATGACCTGAGTTTCATCCCCAGAACTCACACGGCTCAGGGTGAGAACCAACTTCCACAAATTGTCCTCTGACCTCCATATGTGACCCGTGACACACACAAACTCGTTATGTTCTCATAGACACATACAAATAAATAAGTGTGATCAAAAAAAAGAAGAAGAAAAAGAAAAACATTAGGGCATGAGTCAACCTATCAAACAAAGTGGTTTCTAGAATCTTTTTCCTGGAATAAGACTATGTAAAGAGGGGCCATTCCAAAGGCTTCCTGGACACCAAAAGGCCTCTTGCAAAACAACATTTTGATGAGCTAAGTGTGTGAATTAAAAGCAGATGAAGCTGACTTCCTATAAAATAAACAGGGCTCAACATCCAGGGAAAAACTCCCCACACACTTGGCCTGGGGGTTGGAGGAGTGATCAGAACTGTACTTCCCTCACAGAGGGCTTCTGACAGCGAGACTGTCACAGGAAGGACTCTCCTGAGTGTGTCCCATTCTTAACATATTGATACCTGAAGCCCTCAAGAAGGAATCTGTTATCTTCTACCCCATTTTACAGAAGGGGAAACAGAGGCATGGAGAAACATGGTGACTTGCCCCTAGTAATGCATAATTAGTGTCACAGTCTGGCCTCGCACCCACCCACACTGATTCTGGTCCATCCTCACTGGTGGGATAAGATAGTGACATTTCTTCGGTGACCGTTGTGATGGTTAGCTTTGTCATCTTGGTACAACCTAAAACCACCTGGGAAGAGTCTCAATGAGAGATGCCAACATTGGGTTGGCCTGTGGGCAGCATCATTCCTTAGGCAGATGGCTTTGAATGGTATAAGAGTGAAGAAATCTACCAGCACACAAGCAAGCAAGTACATATTTATTTCTGCTCTTAACTGTGGGTGTGACCAGCTATTTGCAGTTCCTGCCTCCACTTCCCTACAACGATAGACTGTAACTTGTAATTGGCAAGCTGAAATGAACCCCCGTCTTTCCTAAGTAGTTCTATGTTTTGTTCTGCTCTGATCCAAACAGAAATGAACTCCTTGAGGGAGATCCAGGTTCTGGGCTCTGTCTCTATTCCACTCACTACGGGTTCTCCTGTGGGGCCAGCTCCCCTCTGACACCATTGGGCAGGTGTCAGTGTGACAGGGCCACATGTGGTAGTTGGATGAAGAGGAGCACTCTGATACCCAGCTCCTTTATGGGGTGTCAGAGATGATGATGCCAAACAGACACAGGGCAAGGCTTGGTACTTCCAAACTCCTTCCTAGTCATCCAAACGTAAACGTAACTGGCCAACGTAAGGTACTTGTGCAATCCTTCTGCAGACCGCCAGGTAGGCGACAAAGTGGGTGCTAAGAGCAGGAGAGTTTCTCAGGAGAGGAGTTATCTGTTCTCCCCAGCTGTGCTCCTGGTCCCTACTAATAACCTCCATGGATCATCCTGCTTGGCTCAGAAAACCTTCTGCCTGGCATTAAAAATGGGCCTCTTTCCTGTCCATGGCTGGGTGCCCCTGCCGTCCACGTGGGATGCTTGTGGTTAGCATGCTGTTTGTGTAATTAGGGCATTGAGGATGGCAAAGGGCCCACCTTGGGTCCCCAAGAGTGATGGAGGTTCAGAGAAAGCACCCACCTGGGTTCGCACTGATTAATGGTGGGCCCCATTAATAGCCCTGCTTAACACAGGAGTTTGTCAAGATTAAGTAATTGCCTTAAACAAAAACTGTACTATCTTTTAAGGGCCTGATGAAGGATGACTGTGCTGGGACATGGGGTGATGGATGTCTGTGACTCTGGCCACCACCAGCCCTCCCTCATTTGCATAAATTATCACACAGACTTTGATTTGGGTGAGAAGTCCCAGACAGATCTGGGGACAGGGTGGCCAAGTTTGAGGATACGGTAGCTACTGGGAGACTCCAAGAGCACAAGGGTGTTGTAAGCCTCTGGGATGCACCAACTCTCATTGGGAGAGGTGACCAGGACCCCAGGGAAAAGGAGTTTGGAACAGGACATGGGGAGGGAAGTCGCAGCACAGGGAAAGTGTGGGAACACAGGGAAAGAGGACCAACAGCCCTGATCGTGGCTAGTAGGCTCGCACACAACCCAGAATGCCCTCACAAGTGAGAAAGCTCTCACAGGCTCAGGAACTTAGAAATACGGAAATATACCCCGTGAGGGTATATAGGCAGTTAGTAGGTGATGGGGAGGGACACACATTTTGTGATGAAGCTGCTGGTAAGAAATCCACACTCTTATACACGACCCCTCACCTAAGCTTCTTCAAGCAACTCAGTGGAACTCCTTAGGCCACAAACCAACAAAAACAAAAAACAAGCCCAAACATCATGAACACAAAAGAGGGACAAGGAAGGGATCTCGGTGTGTGGGGTGAGGAGGGGCAAAGGGTAGTAATAGAAAGTGAACATGATCAAAATACATTACGTACCGTATGAACTCATGACTAAGTGTAATTGGTAAGTGCTAAATAAAGAAAGTGCGAAAAAAGAATGCATACCAAGGCTTGTGAAGGCCCTGCTGTAGCCAAGACTATGGGCACAGCTGGTGGCCCTGGATGACTGAGGACACTCCTCTTGTAAAATGGGTTCTGGGATGAAGTGTGGGTCTAGCCACTGACCTGCCCTAGTGAAGTTCCTCCCTTGGCCTGCCTGCTGCCCAGGCCAGGTGGGGGATTTCCCCCTTTCCTTTCTATGAAAAATATGATTCCCAAACCAAGCCAGCCACCCAAACTCCTCCCAGCAGAACCAGCAGCAGAGCTGGGAACTATTCCATAACATTGATTTCCTCCAAACCACAGCTTTAGAGAAGAAGCCTGTGTGGCCCATCAGTGGATGCTGGGGCCATGCCCGAGGGAGCCATCCCTCCTAGGAAGGGTACACGATGCCCTCTCCTACCTTCTAGATGGGCGACAGGGCTCATTGCTTCTTTTCTCCACCCAGAGCCCTTGGCTTCTTTTCTGCTTTCTGTGCCCAGAGAGGACACATGCCTTCAGGGGGCAGAGCACGGCCTCTGAAAATGACAGCCCGGACACAGCCAGGGCCCACAAGATGTCTCCCGTGACTACTGGCTAGAGGGACAGTGGAAAATTCTCTTTCCCACCACACTCAACACACAAGCTCCATGCTCTGAATGGTCTTGCGCAGCCCTGGTTGCCCCATGCCACCCAAGCCAAGTACATAGCCCCCGGCACCAAAGGATGACAGGTGACAGAAAAACCTCCACCTGACATCCTTCTTATTACAGCTCTGCTGCCCCCAGCATGACACAGGGCAGATCAGTAACTGGCATACAGGGTCCTGTATGAACACAAAGTTTTCGAATGCTATCCACACCTCTCACCAAGAACAGGGCAGACCACACCTGCACTGATCACAGTAGTTCCTGCCCATGCCTGATGCATTACTGATACCCTCTCTGTAAACGTCTCCTGAAAGGAAGTGGCAAAGCCTCTCTATTCTGCCAGCACATGACAGCCTCATATTGATCAGGATTGGCCTTTCATGCCACCTGGGGTCCCCTGATTACTATCACAACCCCCATTTTACAGATCAGCTCAAAGGAGTACCCCATGCACACCACAACCTCCCTGAGTCCTAGGAACCTGCCCCATGTTCCCTGACTGTCCCTGGGACCCTACAGTGAAGACACACAAAGGTCACCAGATTGTGCGTGTGCCTAGCTAGGCTGTTAGCCCCTCTCCCATTCAAGTGGTAGGTGGGGATACCCAAGGCACAGCCCCATTTGAGCTTTTTGGATGCTGCATAAGGATCTAGCCAGGAGCTGCTGGTGGTTCTGTCCTCTCCTCCTTGTCCTCCCTCTTGGCAGGAACTGCAGCTCCCTTTTATAGCTCCTTACCGCCTCCCCCCCACACCCCCCCCCCCATCAAGAGCCCCAGGCTGGCAGAAATGACTGCTAATACTCCCAGGCACATTTACTGAAACCCTTTGACACAGAGGGTATTTTTATGGGATAAGCACCCTAGCCTCCGTATCAACTGGCGGGTTTCACTGCTCACATTTCAGTCCTGCAAAAAGCCTTTTTCAATCACTGCTGTGGCAAACGATAAACTTTAATGGCCCAGGGAAGCCTGAGGCTCTCTGTCCTTCCCGCCTCCTGGCCCAGGCAGCAGGCTTCCCTCCTCCACTCTCCCTGCTGGGCCAGAGGGAGGCACAGTACAGCCTTCTCAACCCCAGGAGCCTTCAACTCTGTTGCACAAGGCCACTGGGGAGTTAACAAACACTGGTTCCCAGCTCAGCTCCAGCGGCAGAAACCAAGGTGCCGCTCCCTGTATAGGTGCACACATGTGTGTTTGCTCATGAGTGTGCACGTATGTGTGTAGAGGCAGAGCTTTGACACTATCTTCAGCAATCACTCTCCACCTTATTTTTTAAGAGATTAAAACATTTATTTATGACTGAGTTTTTGCAAGTTATAAGGGTGTTTTATGTCAACTTGCACCTAGCTTTAACAGAAATTCTGCAGATCCAACTCAGATCTTCATGCTTGCGTAGTGTGGTGCTATGAAAACTAAGACAGAAGTCGGTCGGTATCAGGGACTGGGGCATTGCTGGGATAGGGCAGTCCATGTTTTTGTTTGGAGGAATATGGGGACACTTTGAGACACTGGACTAGGAAATCGATTGGACATTTTAAGTGCGGCTTAATGGGCCATCCTAGTAGGCGCATGGAAGACAGCGGTGCTGAGGGTGATTTGAACTGTGGAGGCCTGGCTCAAGAGAAGACTAGTAGTATGTGGCCTGGAGATCATCTTATGATATTTTGTCAAAGAATGTGGCTGTTTTCGATCCTTTTTAAAAAACAAACAAACAAACTGCCTGAGGCTGAATTGAAGAGTTTGGATTAACTACATTAGCAGAAATTTCTAGACAGCCTAGTATTGCTTGGTTATTAGTGGTCACACTTATGTGAATCTATAATGAAAAGGAGCAAGAAAAAATACAAAATGTACGGTTGGAGGAGAAAAGGGGCACAGGGAAGTATAAAATTATTATTATTATTATTGACAAGCCTGAAGCCAAGGGGAATAAGGGGAGTGGTGACCTCAGGGCCAGACGCACCAGCCAAGCTTCCAACCTGTGAAAATACAGAAAAGTTAAGGGCTGGCTGTGGTGTCACACGTCCACACACTGGGAGGCAGAGGCAGGCAGATCTCTGAGGTCAAGGCCAGCCTGATCTACAAAGACAGTTCCAGGGCAGTCAAGCTTAGGCAGTGAAGGAGACCATCAAAAGCAAAGCCGGTGAAGAATGTATTCCAACGAGGGAGCCATGTTCTAGCCCCAGCAAGCAGCAGAACCTGGCGGATCGGACACGTGGTTTGGGCTTTAGAGTTGAGGATAGAAGAGTTCTGAAGTCCACCCCCCCCCCCACCCTCTTGGATGAGGAAAGCCACTGAGGTCAGGCATGTGACAGGGGTGTCCCTGCATAGAGGCCTAGAGAGACCATCGTGTGAAGCTGTGAAGGTGAAGCCTAGCTTGCCTTGGAGACCCTGAGATGGTGGAGATGTCAGGGGCAGCTGCTGAGGAGAGCTGCTCAGAGGGAATGGAACCAGCCCAAGAAAAAGAAGTGTGCTGCAGTCAGCAAAGCTGAAAGGAATTGGGGTCTGAAAATCACCATGACATCAGACATGGAGATGCAGTCTGGAGTTTGTCCAGATGGAGTTTGGTCTTGCTTTGGTCCAGTGTTTCCTCACTTGGCTCCCTTTCCTGCCTCTTAGAATGGCAATGCATGTGCCATTGTATGTCGGAAGTATGTGATCTGCTTTTTCATTGTGATTGTACAGTGGGTTACAATTAGGAGACTGCATGGGTCTGTGAAGAGACTTCACGCTTTTAAACACTGTTGAGACTGTGATAGACTACGGGGACTTTTGAAGTTGGACTAAGTAAATGCATTTTGCATTATGATATGGCTATAAGCCTATGGGGGCCAGGGAGGGGAAGCAACCATTTGTTTTGTGGTTAAATCTGCATCACAGTCCTCAAGTGCCACGCACATTTTCTGTGTATAAAATGTTTCCATTTTCATCATTTTTTTAAAAAAGCCAAGTGGTGGTGCTGCACGCCTTTAATCCCGGCATTCAGGAGGCAGAGCCAGGTGGATCTCTGACTTTGAGTGGCCTATAGGGGCCAGAGTTTGAATGAAAATGGCCCCCATAGGCCCATAGGGAGAGGTCTTGTAGGAGGAACTTTGTCACTGGGGATGGGCTTTGAGGTTTCGGAAGCTCACACCAGGCCCAGTATCACTCTCTCTTCCTGCTGCCTGCCATCTGGGTGTAGAACTCTCAGCTACCTCTCCAGCACCATATCTGCCTGCATATTACCATATTCCCTGCTGTGATGATAATGGACTAAACTCCTGAACTGTAAGCCAGCCCTAATTAAATGGTTTCCTGTAAGCTCTTGTCTGTCTCCCACGAAGCTCCCTCTTTTTAAAACCTTAATTTAAACCCCGTTAGCAGTCTAGCCCTAGATTCTACTGTGACCTGACCTCAGGGAACATCTCTCTACCATTAATTTCTTGAGCCTTACTTCCCTCCCTGCCTCAACATAATCAATCTATTTACTACAGTCTTAAAATGAACAATGTAGCAAGGGCCCCAACACACTTACAAGCTCTGCTGGCCCTCCTCCATCCATCAAGGCAACACAACTCATTTCTCCTCGGAGATGAAACAAGCCCAGTGCAGAGGGACAAAGAAGCACTTCCTTTGAAACTCGGGCACGATGTGAACTCTGACCCCGAGACTGCAACAGGAACCAGATGCCCAAGCTTGGAGGTGAGAGCATTCTGCCATGGCAGCTCATGGCCTGGAAGGGACTGGCCAAGGCAGCATCTGAGCGGGCAGCATGGACTTTCCAGGGGCTCTGGCTCATGTCAAAGATTAGCACCATCTGGAATTTAATCGCAGTCCTGACCGCAACAGGGAGAGAATCAGCCCTACGAGCATGCCAGACTCCAAGACCCCCTATTTTTTACCCCTTCACGAGGATGTCTCAAACACCCTAGCATGGGCTCCCTGGAAATACCAGCTGCCTCATTTGCATGTCTCCAATGGACTTTGATATTAACTGTTGTTCCTTTAGCACTCTAAGCCAGTTAAGTGGCCATAGGGGTGCTGATGAACGTCAGCAGCCAGCTCTCTTGTAGGAAGAGGGATGTGGAAACCCAGGCTTGTCTGCTCATTACCAGGGTCTAAGTGTTGGCACAGTAGCAGGTTTCAAGTCATCAAGAGAGGCCACTGGCTTTGGAGACAGAAAAGCGCACTCCTGAGAGCAGCTAAGAGTCAGCTCGGCTGCGAAGCAGCGGCTTTCTGGCAACACTTGTGCTCTCTTGAACAAGGACCCATTCTTTCCTTTGCAAACAGAGTACTTGAAAATTCATTTAGACAATTTCTGCCTAAAAATTTAACTTTTCAGATGAGCATATCCAATGCACATATGAAAAAAAAAACACCATAGAGCACACTGTTAGAAATGAATTGGCAAGTACAGGCAGAGATGGCCCTAGCAAACATGAGGATTGGAGCTTGATCCCCAAAACATGTGCAAAAGGCTAAGCATGGTGTGTTTGTAATCCCGCTGGAAGACGGACACAGGCAGGCTCCTAAAGCTCATCGGCCAGTCAGCTTAACATATGTGGTAAGCTCCAGGCCACTGAGACCCTGTCTCAACAGAACAGGTGAGACTGTACCCCAAACTCTTCTTTACCCTCTACACACACACACACACACACACACACACACTTCTCATGGGTTATGAAGGAGTGAAAAGTTAACACTTACATACAGTAAGAGCTTTTATTTATTTGTGTGTGTGTGTGTGTGTGTGTGTGTGTGTGTGTTTATTTGAGAAAGGGTTTCTCAGTGTGGCCCTGGTTGTACTGAAACTTGATCTGTAGACCAGGCTGGTCTTGAACTCACAAGAGATCTGCCCACCTCTGTCTCCTGAGTGGTGGGATTAAAGTGGTGCACCACGCCTGCCTGGCTAGAACTTTTAATCCTAGTTAGGAAATTAGAACTAACTAATGAAATAACTGGATACAACCCCAAAGTTCTGCCAAGGGCAAGTGATTAGGTGACGTTTAGACCAATCCTTTAAGAATTCTACGTGAATAATGTCCCAGGGGCTCCAACAGCTTCTTTTGGCATCAGAACTCACTGCACATATGTGGCTGGTGCTCATGCAAACAAGCAGGTCCATGTATATACACGATACAAAAAATAAATAGATTCCCAAAAGAGGATGAACTGCCAATGCCGTGATACTGAAACACTGAGCAACTTCTGTCTTGTCCCCTGTCCCTGTATGTACACTTGCCCTTTTGTCTCCACCTTTCAAGGGGCAGCACAGAGCTGCAGCTTCGGACCCTGGGCGTCTAGCCTCAGATCGTGAGCATGCTGCACATTTGCATGCATGTGTGTGTGTGTGTGTGTGTGTGTGTGTGTGTGTGTGTGTGTGTGTGTGTTATATGCATATGTGTGTACAGGTGTGTGTATGCATATGTAGGCTGGAAGTCTTCAACTGGTGTCCTTGTCAATCACACACAATCAGATCTCTCACTGAACCTGAACCTCACCAATTCCTTTGGACTACCTAGCTAGCAAGCCCCCAGGGACCCCCCTGTCTCTGCCCCTCCTATAGTGAGATTATAGATGTAGGCAACCACACCTGGCTTCTTACCTAAGTGCTGGGGATCCAAACTCAAGTCTTCATGCTTGCACAAAAGTGCATTGCCAACTGAGCCATCTTACCAACCCCCAGATCACTTTTCTTTATAAATTACTGGCCTTGGGGGCTGCA